>NC_069657.1:96235442-96542290 GCF_027244095.1 Hemicordylus capensis
GAAAAACATTGCATTTTGGGTGAGGTGATATTAAAGGCCTATTTGTGGTGTTCGATCTCTTGTGGCCTGTTCAGACATGCAAGACATTACGGCATATTGCACCCAAGTGATAAACACTCATTTTAGAACACAGCCTTAGATGTTTTGCTAGTGAGACAAAAGTACCCACAAGCTTCAAGAACTTATGAGCTATGTTCTTATGAGATATATTCTCAGACTCATTTTATGAGACAAGATTAATGCTAGTGAGTTTCTTGCTACTAACTAGGACTTCCGCTATTTTGAAATAAATGAAAAATGTATCAAAATGGATTTTTTTTAAGATTAAGAAGATTGTTCAAAGCCTAGATTATAGGGGGGCGAGAATGTTCTTTACATACATTATTAAAATAAAAATGCATTAAAATAAAAAATTACTGATAAAACATTTACATCTGTTTGTTACAGAGGAAAAATGTTTTGGCTGCAGGCTATTTCATGATTTGTTATCTTCTGTTGGTATATTTGCTTTGTACAATTAATATATAAGGGGTTGACTCCCATAAGCAACTTGCACAAATAGAAAAAGTTCCATCGTGCAAGGGGGAAAGGATAATTTTCGCTGATCCCTTCCCCCCTGCAACCTCCTGTTCCCCTCAAAATCTGATCCTAGGAAAGGATGATTCCCCCAGAATTCTCCCATTATACTGGAGTTGCTTTTTAAATGCAATACAAGGAAGACACTCATCCAGTTTTAAGACAATTATTAGGATTCTAACCGTAGCAGAGACTTTTCTGGATTTTCTAGAATAAAATAACTGATAGGTAAGACCAGCAGCAAGTTGTATGTGTGTCCTCTGATCTAATTTTTTAAACAGAAATCAACCCTTTGATCAAGGACAAAAGTATTTATTGAGCAATTATAGCCTAGAACACTGTTAATGTCTTATGGACAGTAAATGCTCATTGCCTTTGAAATGTGACTCTTATGATTTGTTACAACCATACTAATTAAGATTAACAAATACATGTCTAAAGACCCACCAAATTACAAAAAATATTGCTTTCCATTGCCCCCATTCCCACTTACCCTCTGAGATTTCATAACATTTGCATATTCTGAACCTAAAGAACTAAAACATACTTTTTGGGCAGGGGGACTGAGTTTGTCAGCATGTTGAATGCCATACCAAAGTCTGCACTTGCATGATGCATTTGTCCTGAAATTACGAAGGTAACAAATCTGCCAATAGACAATAGATCAAGTTAAAACAGATCATTCAGTACTCTCTATAAATATATCTATCTAGCTCAGCTTTCAAATTCGCTCAGTCTTTGCAGTTCTTCTGTACCGCCAAGTCCCTATTGTGCAATTTAGACTCCCAGCTATTGTTGGAAGCTACAAAGAAATTGCTAATGACTGGGTTTAGCGTCATTAATAATGTATCATCTTTAGTGTACTACCCAAAGAAATCACCATGGCAATAAGCACTGTGTAAGAATATAACAGGCATATTGTAATATATGATATAATTATATTATAGGAATACTGTATTGTAATTGTATTTTATGGATTTTTGTAATACTTTGGGTGGCTTTTGACAGAAGTTATAATTAATTAATTAATTTAATTAATTAAATACAATGCATTGATTTAAAATAAAATGATCTTAGTGATACTTAGATCTTGTGTCACACTGGAAAATCTCACAGAAATACTAATCAAAGGAAAACAAAAAGATAGTAGATATTCCAAAATCAGAAAAAGAGTCCATCTAAACTGGGCTATTTTTTTTAATTGTTGGCCATAGAAGCAGATACCTCTTTGATGATTGCATTGCATCCTGAAGCTTAAGATTGTTGCCCAGGAAAAAAGTACTTTGGCTTAAGTAGCCTTTTTGGCATTCTGTCGGAAGCACAATAATTCAACCAAACATTTAAATACTGGCCAAAATCCAGACTAAACCTCAACATGCCAGGATTTTCTCAGTACCTCCTGAAACTATATCCCTGAGAGTAGGAGATTTTCAGGAAAATAGTTTTCTGAGGCACTAGTGGCTGCAGAAGGAAGGGGAGATCACCAAAATATCTTTTCCCTCGTGCGCAATGGAAAAACTTGGCACATCAGTGGAGGATTCATCTGGATGTTTAGCACACATGTTTAAGGTACATGTCTTCATTTCATGCTCAAATTCCAGCTCAACCATTTCAAAGGAAGTTAAAATGCAATTAGATATTTTCATTTCACAATACAATGCAATATTTTCTTTGAACATATAGCCATCAGATAAAACATTCTGGTACATATTCTGTATCTCAAGTACAAACTGCAGCTTCGTTCCCGCATGGTTTCCAAGGGGCCCAGGAAAGATTAAAACACACAACACCACTGTGCAATATCTGGTTTGAAGAACAAGAAATATCAGTGAAACATAGTTTGTATTTTGGAAACATAATGCTAATGCTCAATTTGAACATTATGTTTTGAATACCCATACTATACTGTGATAAACTAATTACATATCCTTCCCCAGTCTGTCTCTGTTTCCATTTCCTCCGCTGTTTCCCTTGGGGCCCTTTCACAGGTACACAGGAAGCTGTCTTATACCGAGTCAGATAATTGGTTCCTCTATCTTAGTGTTGTCTAATCTGACTGGCACTAGCTCTCCAGGATTTCAGGCAGCATTTCAGCCAGAACCTGAGACCTCCTGCATGCAAAGCAGATGCTCTAGCACTGAGCTACAGCCCCATATAGGCCCAGATTGTGAACCCTTTGGGATATGGTCCAGTTTTCTCACTCTGTGAAAAAGTGGCATACACATGGACTGTGCTATATATATGGTTTTAAATTGTTGTTATTGTTATTGTTGTTGGTTGTTGTGTTTTTTAATTTAGCAGTGTGCTGGAGGGATGGGATCAAAATATTGTGAATAAATAAATAATATTTTTATAATAGGATAATCCAGTATCAAAAGGGAAGAGAGCAAAAATATATTGTAATGTCATATTTGCTGAAGACTGAGATGTCAGAAAGTTGGTACCGTATGCACGTTCAGTATCAAGTTTCAATTACATTTCAAATGAAGAGCTTTGAAATTTGAAATTGAAATTGAAATACATTTCAAACGAAGAGCTTGATTACTTCACCCAATTTCAAGAGGACCAAGGATGAGCAAATCTTCTCAAACATTGCATTGCTAGTTCATTTTCCTTATTGGTTTGTTTGTTTCATATTTACAGTCTCAGTCCCTGGGCTATATTGTTTCCCCTCAAATATCCATTTGATCAAACTATGCACCAAAGCTTATACTGACTAGCTAGAGACCAACACTGTGGGATCTACCAGCTCTAACAGTTGCTGGATATGCAAATTGTGTTTCAAAGGTTCTGAGGGGGTTCCTCTTCCTATGATCGTCTTTACATATAGTACAGTCTGGCTTACCAGTTAACTGAGGGCAAATTAAGAAGTATTAGTCATTCACTGAGTCATACTCTACAATTTGAAGTCTGGCTTCTGCCTTAGTTAGCTGCTACAAATCAGACTCAGGATAAGTATGGGTCCTAAGAATCAAATGGAAGAATGTCAGTTTCTAATAGTTAACACCCCTACATTTACACAACCCTATGGGACATATTCCTTGAAGCCAAAAGGTGCTTTTGCAGGGAGGTGAGAGCAGAGAGAATCACTTCCCCCTCCCGGTATATGTGCTCTGCTGCTCGGAAACATGTCAGCTGAGCTCTGTGTGACAGAGCATCTGTTTTTCCACGCTTTTAATGTCAGTCAGTATGTCTGAGAGTGGGCCAGGTTTGAACTCATTTTGGAAGCATATTATTGGCTTACACACACACACACACACACACACACACACACACCCCTCTATTTTTATATATTTGAGGGAAGATCAGGACAATCCCTTACCAACAATTCAAAAGAGTACAGATCAATCCAGCCAAAGTGCACCAAGTGACTTCTTTGCTCATTTCTGCTGTAACAGATAAATAGAAATCGCAACAGAATCCAACTGATGAATGGCAACTGCTGTTAAAGAACAGACACATTTTCAACATATAAGCCTTCAGAGTAAACTGACTAATAGACTCCGATTTCATTACTGGGAAATGACTGGACTCATCCTCTCATCAGTACTTTGGAACGTTATTCTGCTTTCTGTCCCTTAGAATGGTTTCAAACTATATAGAAGTTATGAGATTTCCGTATCTTTTGTCAAATGAAAATATCGTTCATGGTTGCTGGGGCTGGTCCTCCTAGACTAGATGACATCACAGGTGCAAGGCATCCTCAGGCCCGCCCCAATCTCTCTCCCACAATTTGTTTGCCTTTGGGGTATCTTTTGTGAGGCACAATGTGGATGGATGACTATCTCTAACACAAAATCGGATACTTTTACACATTTTAAAAGTTTGCAATTATTAGGCTTAACCGAATGTTAGGAGGAAGTGAAATATATTAAAGTTAGAATTCCTTTTGTGTTGAAAATAGTTGAACAAAACCAATTTTGTGAAAATTCAATTGACATCTGCACTTTTAAAAAAGAAATTTCCACCATTTTAGTGGGGTTTAAGATTAATTAGCATGTTGAGTGTTCTTTGGTTTCATTTTCCGTGGGGTTTCAAGATAAGTTATGTGACTAATGTGATGTTTTGTGTAATTTTCAAAAAGTGAAATCCAACATAAAGTTTTTTTAAAAAACAGACATCAATTTGTTAGTGTCAGAGTTGCAATGAATATTATTATGACTTGTGTTTGTTTGTTTGTTTGTTTGAAACATTTGATATACCGCCCACTCCGAAGACTCTGGGCTGTGTACAAAAACATGCAAAACAAGACAGCATTAAAATTACATTCTAAATAAAACTAAAGCAACTAACAGATGTGTACAGATTGGGGAAATACTGAGTTTTGCTCTGCTATATACATTCTACCAATCCTAAAATGCACTCTCACTGCTCAGTCCACAATATTGCAGTGGGATCTCACTTTACTTTCCCTCTCCTTTATATCTTGCAGTTACCAACTGGTGACACCTCCAGTAGCAGCACGACTGACACATGCACATCCAATGATGAAGTCACTAAAGTTGTAGCTAAATTCATTTATGGGGCTATGAGACAGATATCCCACCATGGTTTTTTATAATGTATTTTTAGTTTTATTAGCAATCCTGTTTTGTACATTTTCGATGCTCTTTATGATATTTATTGCACTTCTGTAAGTTCTTTCTTTTGTTTTTTGTTTTGTTTTGTTTCCTGGTTGGCTTAAGGCTGTAATAAAATTGATGATGATGATGATGATGACTGACACATGCAGAGTTCTTGCTGGTGTGATGGTGATGTGTGCATTTAGACAGCAGTGACCCCAAAGCCTGATGCCTCAGACAGCTGCCTGTTGCCTGCCTCTAAGACAAGCCCTGATATATGCCAAACATTTCAGTGTTTTTTTTAATGGATGCAACTTCAGCCATACATATGGATTCACATAGAAAAGAAAAATGGAACTAAATGGTTATGAAATCATTTGGTTCTGCATTTTTGAAAGATTATTATCTACATAGGAAACACCCTAAGTAGAAAGCTTGCTACTGGTGCTGCTACAGCTTCTGCTTCTTAACATATATTTAATGCTGAAGGTGAGTCAAGAAGCATTGGCAATGACTCAGCCCAGCCTAGAGTTTTGCCATCTATGCTAAACCGACTGCAGGGAGAAATCAAGGATTGATAATCCTATTCCAACTTTACATTGTACATGCATATACAGTAGATGTCTGTACACAAGAACATGTTAGTAAAACAGCTTGCCTTGGGGCTGCAAACAGCACCCCTCTATGTGATTTGGAGTTGCAGGCTTGCAACCCCCATCTTGGATATCTGAGCTCATGGGATCGTGAACTCTGCACATGCCCATATTTGGCACACTATGCAAGTTGGTCGTTTAGCACAAGCAAAAATGGGGCAACACTGCCCAAGTTCAGAATAACAAACGACTGTAGGGAGACCCCCATGACCTTGTTTGCAAAACAGGAGGAAGCAGTCAAAGGGACCTTCACAAGAGAAATATCTAACTCCCTTTGCAATGGGATTAGCCTCGCTAATCGCTCCACTCGCAGCCTCCTATCACAATGTTAATCAGCTGGCAAGGACCCAGAGGTAGGATCATGTACAGAAGAGAAAATCTCTCTTTCTCCCAGGAAGACATGTCCCGGTCTCAGATAAAGTTTTTGAGTTCACCCTTGAAGTATTCTACGTACACCTCTCAACCAGCCATTCCATCTTTTGTTTCTTAAAAATCACACACTTGATTGGTTCAGGCAAACATGAACTTATTCGTTAGACGCAATTTTCATCCTCTGCAGTCAGAGTGCCTGACTTTTGCATTGCCCCAAGGTATAATTTTGCCTATTCTGATTCCAACACATTGGGGTGGTGAAGGCAGGAGGGGGAGGGGGAGGGGAGGGGGAGAAGAAGGAGGAGGGGTGGAACACAGCAGAGAATTCAGAGAAGGACCTCACCTATCCTGGTACCAAACACTACCCTGATTCCCTAGCCTGTTAGTGGTCACACTACACCACTTGCTGCTTCTCTTTCCTGCCTTTCTACTTGGCCCCTGCGAGGAAAGTAGTACCCCAATCAGCAAATGCATCTCAACTTGCAAGTGCACCCAATGCACCAACATATTGGGATTGTTAATATTAACTATCTAGCCTTTAAATCTCCACATTCCCTTCTTTCTCCTCCTTAAGTTTACATCTGGGTCCTCTCTCAAGTAATGGCTTAAGCTGATTTAATTGACAATTCGGACCACAAGCTAAAACGTCTCTATGTGAGACTCTAGTTAATACTGTCAGTTAAGATTTTATTACCTCCTCACCTTTTATTGCCTAATCAATATTTTTCTTTTCCTGTAACCTGATTATTCCTAAATAAATCTGGTTGTACCATATTTCTGTTTCCTCCTCATTTCCAGACCAAAGCTTTGCACAAATTGACACTGTAATGAACTGGTCCATATAGTCACGCTGATTCCCCATTCTAGCCCCAAAACCCAATTAGAGTTCCGGAACAGTTTCATTAACAGTTTAGCTGCACTCCAGAACAGTTTCATTAACAGTTGTATGAATGACTGCAAATATTTTCGTTTTCAATGAAACTGGTTACATTCTCAGTCAACTAGGCTAATATGCAGAGGCTACAATTTCTGTCCACAGTCAAGAACTTAGTATATTTTAATTTAATCATACTATTCTTTTAATTGTTTTAAATATGTATATATTGTTTTCCAACAAAACCTCTCAGCAAAAAGCAAAACAAATAATAAGGTGGGGGGGATAGTTCCCTGTCCCAAAAGGAGTTACAGTGTAAATTACATACAGTCTACATTTTTAAAAATACAGGAAGAGAAACATGCTGTGCTGGGTCAAATAGGGACAGTGGCTCTCCCTCTGCTAAATATAAGAAAACTACTACTTTAAAGAAGATGCCTCTTTGCTCAGCAGGAGTTCCCCAGGTGCTTATCCAAATGGTGATTAACACTTAGCTTTGGGGTGCATTCATAAGAAAACAGAATTCACAGCAACCTCAGTTCAGGAATAGCAAAGTGTCGATCATACAGTCAGAGGCATTATTCAGCTTTTTTCTTGACAATTTGCCCATTACATGTAGTAAATGCATCCTTTAAAAGTTGCACTTTTAAAAACATTTTCGTAGGATACTCTATCATATCTGCGAGCTATGTGTGATGACTCCCACAGGGGTCGTGGAGGAGGATTCCTTAAATGAAGACCCAGAGCAGGGGGAGCAGGTTGAAACTCTGGTTGACTCAGCAGAGCCAGAGCCGGCAGGCTTGCAGACCCCTCTGTCTCCTTGCCTTCTTCCTCCTGATAAAGCCTCCAAGGCTTCAGAAGTTGAGGTGCCTGTCCCAGATCCCCAGCAGCGACGTGTGGCCAGAGTACAGTCTCAAAGGGAGCGACGCTTCAGGTCAGAGAGACTTGCAAGAAGGAACAGGTGTTCCAGCTCTGACCCGGCTGCATCTCCCTGACAGGCACAGCTGCTGTGATGGGTGGGACTTAGAGCAGCCTGAAAGCCAATCTGTGCTGGAAACAACATCTGTGGTGATCAACCTTTACCCTGGCATCTGAACCAGGGTCTGAACCATTTGTTTTGACTGACTACAATTTGTGTCCCCCCTGATCCTGACGTCTGTGAGATTCCTGGTGCTCACCTTGTGCAACGTTGGGACTACGCTTTGTCTCTGTCCCTGTCTGACTGCATTTGTCGGTTCTCCCTTCCCCTCTGGAAGGAGTGATTTTGGAGCTGCTGGGTAGCCGGCCAACTCAGGTCATTACACTATGTGCAGAGACCCATGGATAAAGCAGATGAACCCTGTAATGAAAGTGTGCAAGGGTCTGCTGACAACACACTAGGCATACTTGTTTCCTTGCTTGACAGTCAACTTCCTTTCATTTGTTTCAAAGTTCTGTCCTTTTGTTTAATTTTTAGAAATGTATTCCCAGAGCTCACTGCCAATGGGGCATTAGAGTTGGGTGGTGAACTCCTCCCAGTATTTTACTAATTTTATAATAAGCAAGGTGGTTCACATGACTGATTTACATGACCGTTCATGACTGGCCTGTGGAAGTTGGGTGGTGAGGCAGACTCCTTTCTGTCTCCCCCCACACAAGCAGGAGGCTCCTCTGTTCTCTGCCACTAATGTGCTGACCCAAGCATTGGGGCAATAAGCAACAGAGCAAGGATCCGGTGAAGGAAGTCCTCTGGCATCCCACACATGGAACTGCCTCGAGGGTGATTGGTCGGCACCAACAGTTCAGGCAAATGTGGGGAATTTTGCTCAAACGTTTTGATGGGCACCTCTTCAAAGTTACATCACTAACTCATCCCTATCGTAAAAGAGTCTGCTATTACACTTGTCTTATCTTCCTTCCCACCCTGGCCTAATTACTTCATTAGCATCAGGAGTTATCTCTCTTGTGAGAGGATGAGGGGAGTTCATCCTAAGTCCAAAATGACCTCAGATGCCAGACAACTCACAGTAGCTAGTTCTGGAATCTGCTTAGCTGGACCCCCAAGCAGGGGAGAGGGGGTGTGAAGCTAATCCTCTTTGCAATTTGTGTTAGTTGCAGCCCAAATCTAGGGGCGACCACTGCCCACCACAGGTGCTCTTACCCATGGACTTTGGGGCTGAAGTCCAGGGGCTCCACAACCCCTGGGGCCCCCCAAATCCTCTTTAGTCTGTCTTGCGTGTGGTTGCCCAGTGGAGCATGATTATCCTTAATTTTCAGGGGAGGGGACCTCCAAAGGCCTTTAGGTCCAGGCTCCAAAATTACCTAGGTGCACCTCTGCTGCCAACAAAGTGACTTGTCCCCATGTATGACATAAACTGGGGGCTCACATTGCAGTGCAGCTCCTGAGCAAAGCAAAAGTGCAATTTCCAAGCCTGGAGATGCAGCTGCAACCAGGGAAGCTTCTGGGAGCAGGCAGAATAAGTCCAGCTGTTACCAGCTATTTAACACTACAAGGGAGTTATCAAGGCAAGCCTGTGACCTGGTGAAACAGTGCTCTGGTGCAAGAGTACCAGAAAAATAATTTTAAAATTATTTATGGACAGCTTAATACACTAAAGGAGACATCATCCAAGGAAAAATGATATGGCTGCTGACAAATGATGCACAATCTGTTTATTGTCAAGTTGGGACATGTTCTGTTATAAAGTACAACAAACTAGGGCATGAGTCATGTCAGACAGAGGAAATTCATCATTTTGATTAATGGAGCAGGAAGCACTTTGAAATTTCTTTAAAAATACATTTTCAGGCATATCAAATTGCACACCTGTTTGTATAACTATATTTTCATAGAGGATAACGTTTTGAAATTTAAAAAAAAATCATTGAAGTAAATAATGAAATAATAAATAATGAAAACTACAATAATCTTGTTTTTCTGCCCTTTATTCTTTCTTTTTCTTTAAAATGTGCACACTGCCCACATTATTCCATGGAGATTTTAGAGTGGTGTCAGGCTCTTGGTACAGTCACATGCCTTCTGCTGCCAAAGGAGGTTGAGGTGGCCTCAGAGTTTTCAGCCAGCAGAACTTTAAGGCAGGGCTTGTTCCATTTCTCACCCACCCACCCCCTCCCCCCCTCCCTCCCTCCCTTCCTCCCTCGTTTTGCTACCCCTAAGGCTCATTCAGAATCTCAAGGCTTCTTCCAAGCTGAGCCCTCCTGGACTGGCCCCTCATCACTGACCAGTCCTTCCTTATATAGCTCTTGACAGCGGGGGCGAGTCTCGCGAGATCTCACCTTGAGATCTTGTGAAAGCCACTCCTGATCCTGCTTAGCTACATTGTCTGTTGATAATAAGGCCACATCTCTCTGCCAGGGGCAAGGTGCACACATCCAGGTGGGCGTATTGATGTCTACTTCTTCCTCCACCCGATAGGGTCCTCCCTGTAAGACCTAGGGTGGGGAAGCCCAGACATGAAGCTCTCCAGGTTTACCCACAACGATTGGATCCATCTTAAGGATTCCCCTACAGGTGGCTTGCAAGGTAACACATTATTAGTAACTTTATTCTGCCAACCACTGATTCCTGCTAGTTCCTCTGTCTTTCTTGTCGCCCACATCCACCAGTATCAGGTGGCCGAGCAGCACTTCCCCTTTGTCACCTGATATCTGCCACCCAACTTCAACTCTTGCTTACAGATATCGGGTAGCAGACAGTGCTGCTCAGCCAACAGACTTTAGTACATTTGGATGACACAAATGGCAGGGAACTAGCAGCTTGCACCGAAAGCATGTGCTCACCGGGAACCAGCAGTTGGCAAAACCATACTTGCTGCACTGTTCCTTCTGTCCCTTTAAAAGCAACAGCTTGGCACACAATTAAACATATCGTACATGCACAGATAAGCTCCAATGGTCTGTTCACATATGGGCCATTCCACTGTACAGATAGCAAGTCCATCTTTTGTGTGGGATAGGCATCAATATAAGGAAGTTAGATTACCTGTAGCCTATAGAATTTCTCTGAATGCAAACATTTTCTTTAGCTGTAGCAGCTAGGTGGCATGTTTAGGCAACTATTATCATATGCATTTGGATCAGGTGCCTGCCTTATTTCTATTCTATCTGAAATTGTTTGCTTTAGAAATTTCAACCTCCTTTCGTAGAAACACAGTATTAGTCTACAGTGCTTCCAAAAGTTACATCCAGTGTTGTTGCTAGACTTGTATTTAGCCTAGAGTCTGGCCACACCCTTCCTTCCAATGAGTGGATTGCCTTGCCTGAGGCAATTCAGGTTAGATCGTTATGCTCAATTCAGCTAAAAATTAACTATGGGCTGACTGCTTGCCATCTCGCCTGTTCAAGTGAGCTATCAAGAAATCAGATACATACTGGAGGTGTATGAAGAAGGAAATGACTATAGCAACTATGTTCTGGGGCTCCCTTGCTGTGGACTATGGATCCACAGAGGCTTCCTGGCATTCCAAGCTATTTATTCTTTTGACAGGAAAGCAATTGTTCCACTTGAGATTCACAACTGGCAAGGATAATTTCACAGCTTGGTAGCCAAGGATGGGTAGTTGAACAGAAACAGAATATGTTTATTCTGTTATAAAATATCATATTTTTGCAAATATATTCCTTTATGCTTGTGTTTTTTTTTAAAGTGTATTGCCCACACCTGTGTATTATCTGCACCTACTGTACTTTTATTTACATTTTATTTTGATTTACAGTTTGCTGTAAAATAAAGGTATCTTTCTGCTTATAACCAAGCTGTGGAGCATGGTGATTTAAGCTCTGTAGCATGGTGATTTAAATGGGAATGTAAATCCACTGCTCCTGTGTAAAAGTTTTGTTGTATATCCTGCACCCACTTAATTTACCGCACCCTGCCTCCCAGGATGTAAAAACTTGTCTAACCCGCAGGATTAGACAAGTCTAACCCACACAGAGGCGATGGAGTTGAAATTGCACGGGGGTACACTTTCATGGTTTAGTGCAACAGCAGCAGTCTCTGAGCAAGTGCTTCATAGTCACACCGGGTCATCACATTTATAGTTGCATCTGTAACAATTAAAACACGAACTTTGTGTCCTCCTGTGAAAACATAGCAATGGCACAGACCCTTATGATCAGCAGTATTTGGGGCTAGAGGACAGACAAGATAGCTGTATGAGTTATCTTCCCCAGGAAGTTCAGCCTCTAGAGCATTTGCTTGCCCATGACCCTGCTGGCAAGGACATGAGGTAATCTGTGAGGACCTGTAGACTCTTGCATAGTGGTTCTTTTTTCCACAGGCATGGCAAGTTGTGCCCCTGGGAGTAGGGATATGGAAACCCGTTTGACATCAAACTGGTCCGGGCACCAACCCCACCACCCTCCAGGCTAGCTCGTGGCCAGCTCAGGGGTTCTGGAGTTTTAAAATTATTTTTAAAAAAAAAAAAAACTCACCACCGGGTTTGGCGGCACTGCCATGGCCACAGGATGGTGGTGTCTCTGGCAGTTCCCCCTCCCCGCACTCTCCAAAGGCCTGTTTCAGCCCTTTCTGAAGTGACAGTGGCTGTTTGGGAGGCTGCCACACATGCACCTTGTCCATTTCCATGGATGGGTCATGACCTGGCCATGCAAATGGACAGGGCGCATGTGCAGCAGCCTTCAAAAATGGCCACCTCCACCTCAGAAAGGGCCAAAATGGAGACTGGGGGAGGGGGAACCAGCAGAGACCCTCCACGGTCGTGGCAGCAACCCCTGAGGCCACTACCGAACCTGGTGGTAAATTAAAGAATTTTTTTAAAAAAACTCTAGAACCCCCAAACTGGCTTGAATTCAAGCCAAGCTGAGCCCCTCATTTGGGATCACAAAACCGAACATGCGCAGTTGGGTTCAAAACCAGTTTCGACTCGAACCAAGTCAGGCAAACCAGTTTTGTGCACACCCCTACCTGCAGGGCAAACACTCTTATGGGGATAAGATCCACCACAGATAACAAAGTCATTGGGCTGTCTGCTCAGCCATATTGGGCTGTCTGCTCAGCCATATGATGCATGGTTGAAGATGGATGGGTAGCTCAATAAAGTTATGGCTGCTTACGATCAGGCTGTATCTGGCTTTTGTACAGTTTCTATTTGTGGGGCACAGCTTCCTTGCTCAATCAGTTGGGCATTTTGTTCAGACACTTCATTTGTTCAAGCAGTGTCCAATATTTTGGTGAGTGTCATATGGGGTTCATGTAGAATTTGTCATCGAAGCTTGGCTAATGAACATCGTTGTATTATTTGTGCCCTTATCGCATTGTCTGTATGAATCCACAGATCATGCAAGGTGATGAAGATGGGTGTTATATACATCAGTACCTTCCTTTTGGTGTTCTTGCCAGAACATATACTGCTCAAAATCTATGTTTTTGCAGGCCTTAACATACTTAGTGATTGAGTGCTAGCTTTGCTTTTTTATAATCATTCTTTATCTCCAGTATCAAGAAATGTTTTGAAAATCTGGTAAATTTCACTGTCACCAAAATGTAATAGCATCTCCTGCCTAGTGGTGAAGTCATTTGCCTTCACCACAAGGAAACAGATTTTCCAGCCTTTCAAGCCAGTGGTCCCATCTGGGCTCCAATGTAGAGTGTGGGTCATAAACAGCAAATTCAGGAAAAGCAGAAAGCATACTGATAACAACAATATCAGAATTTCATAAAACTGGAAGAGAAACCAGTCACTGTTGGGAAAGTATGCTGTGCCCCTGAATAAAAGAAGCACACAAAATGGCTGCCACTCCAGGCAGAGCTAAGAGACTATACAGTGGGTAAGATGGCTGCTGTACTCAAAAGCAGGCTACTTCTGAAGGCTCGTGGGGCACAGTATGAGATCTCTATGAAGAACATTCGAGAGGTCCAAGAGATGGAAAGAAAAAATACCTGGTTAGAAGAATGGTGGGTCTTTCTTTCTATCCCTTGCCTTCCCTTTCATCCTCTCTGTGTCCTGTAGATCTTTTCTCCACCCTCTTTTCTATTATCTATTCTGTAGGTATACAACATATTTTCTATTATCTTTTCTGTAGGTCTACCTACAAACCCGCCTCTCCCAGCCAGTTACATCCCGTCCGGTTAGATCATCTCAGATGGCCCTTTTGTCAGTTCCTAATTTCCAAGAGGTTTGGGGCACTAGGACCCATGAAAGGGCCTTTTCGGTTGCTGCCACGCTTCTTTGGAACTCTCTTCCCCTTCAGATTCATTTAGCCTCTTCCTTACTGATTTTCAAATCCCTATTGAAGACTTTTCTTTTTCGTCAGGCTTTTGCCCTGTAGTTTGCCTATTTGTTTTTTTCTTTTTTTGTTAGTTATTTTAGTTTTTAATTTAGAATGTAATTTTTAATGTTGTCTTGTTTTGCATGCTTACGTACACCACCAGGAGTCTTTGGAGTGGGTGGTATATTAAATGTTTCAAATAAATAAATAAATAAATAAATAAATAAATAAATAAATAAATAAATATTGAAAAGAGAGTTTTTGTGGTTTTGTGGTTAGGTTAAGGAGGGATCCAACTCCTTAGCCACTCTCGTCATCAATGTAGAATTCAGAGTTGGGGGGGGAGTTGTGGCACACAAAGACTAGGGAGTAGAATAGAATCATGAATATTAATGGTTTAATGAAATAGATATTATTTACAGAAAGGCAAGTGCAGACTGCTCTCTATGCTCTTGCTGCTTGTTGGTTGTCAGCCCTGCCTCCAGTCCAGGACTGGACTAAAAAGTAAACAAAGCACCATTCAAGAGCTGGCCTGGATCAAGGAATGGATTACCCAGAAACACCACAGCATGAAATCAAGCATTGGCAGCTATTGCTGCTACTGCTGCTGCTGCTTGAAAAAGGGGAGAAAGAGAAGCAGGAATGTATGCCCATGAGGAAGGGCAGCATCTCTGATGCCTTGCTACAAGTATACAAAAGTCATGGGCCACCACTGATGATTATATAACACTATTACTCCCCAAAGCATGGGATCCCTCCTGAACTGTGCCTGTGGACTACCTAATTCCCTGAAGCCTTAAAAATAGATCATTTTCAGACAGCTCTAGATTTGACCCCAAACTGGTATACATTCAGAGTCAAGATTATAAGAACTGGCCAAATCCTCCTCTTATCTGTGCTCCTGATCCCATGATAATGCTTTTAAATGTCATTTTATATATTACAAGCATAAATAACTAAAGATGTGTTTCTTAAAATACATCTGAGCAAACTTAACCAACATCTACAAATGAGATTTCTGAAAGCAGCTTTAACCCATATATTGACATTAAATTCCTAATTAGGGTTGTGCGTTTTGTTTTGTTTTTTCTGTTTTGTTTTTGGCCTTAATCCAAAACATCCCCATTTTGTTCTTTGTTCAAAAGCAGCCAATACGAAACACCCCAATTTTGTTCTTTGTTCAAAATTGCAAAATCCAATTCCCAAACATTTTGGATTTTTAAAAAATGGCCCTAGTGGGTGGGGGTGTTCATGCCCAATAGGTGGAAGCTACCACTCAAATTTCAGAGGAATTGGGCAAAGGGCTGATTTTTGGTGAATTTTTGAAGTTTAAGATTTTTATTCCATAGGGAATAATGGAGGTTTCAGCAAAAGTATAGCTTCATGTCAGGGAGAAAGGGGGTGACCCAGAGTAGAGTGGGTGGTAGTGCCCAGTGGGGGTAAGGAAGTTGCCAAAATTATTTCAAAGAAATTGGGCAGAGGGCTGATTTTTAAAGATTTAATGGAGTTTACGCATCTTTAAGGTTCTTCCCCATAGGGAATGATGGAGGTTTCAGCAGCCCCATAACTGCACTTGGGGGGCACCGGGGTGGCCCAGAGCAAGTGGTGGTGTAGCGCACATAGGGTGCCAACCACATGGGTTGCTAACCCATGGGGCACTGGGTTCTGTTGCTTCTGAGATGTTTTGAGTATAGATTCTCTGGTAGCATATGAGAGTGGATTCATGGTTTGTCACTGAAAATCCCACATGCCTCAGAGAATCTACAGGGTGGGCTCAGGCTGGCAACAAGGCAGGCATAGGAAATGGCATGGCATCTCTCAAGTGGGTGAAAAAAAATCTTCTGGAACAAAAAGGCAATGCAGCAGATAAATCCATTCCCAGGCTGGGCTCAGGCTGGCAACAAGGCAGGCAGGCGTAAGCAATGGCATGGCATCATCATGGCAATTTGAGGCATGCCATGCAATGCAAACTAGTTCTCTCTCTCTCTCTCTCTCTCTCTTCAATGAGGCAGAAAAGCAGAATGGCGAATGAGTAACTATCTTGTTGAATGAACTGAACTTGTGGAATGAATCGAATAAATAAATAAACCCCTCCTTGAACTCCTCCCCACCCTTGCCCCTTCTTTGACCCTTCCCCTGGCCAATGTTGGGTCAGTAAAGAGTGGCAAGAGGCAAAAGAGCCAATGGGGAACAAGGAGGGAATCGTCAGCAGGTCAAACCATGCTTTAAGTCACCTATCGGAAGGCTCAAAGGGTGGGAAATTCAAAGAGATGTCAAACACAAAATGGAGACTGACTCAGAGATCGCCACAAAATGAAGGTCCGAAACAACAAAACGTTTTGTAGCTGAAAAAGGGACATTGTGTTTTGTATTCAAAACTTTCGGATTTGGAAAATGGGTGTTTTGTCTACAAAACACCCGAAATGGCCCGTTTTGAGTACAAAACATTTAGTACCCAAAACGTTTCGCACATCCCTATTCCTAATATTTCTATTACAATAAAGAAATCTAAGCAACAACTTACTAATAATATGTATATATAAAGGCCCTAGAAAGATTGTATTGAATGACTCTGTCCTACTGTTTAGATTAGTGTAATGTGTATTCGCTTTGGACTATCTGCTAGTAATAGGAATGTATACAACAAGACACTTGTGACTCAGCTAATTTAGCTATTCCGCCTCAGAGGGGGTTTTTAAACTTGACTCATTTGACTTATTTGTGTTCAGCTCCAACTTTCATTCTTCATTCCCTGTTGTTTGGTCCTTTTCTTGTTTGTTCTCTTCAGTTATTATATCTATTAACATATTATGCAAGAAATGTCAAGTTGAGTATGCTTTGTGCTCTTGGGAATATGATTCTGAGGAACGGCTTTATTCTGTGCATAGTCTCATGTGATCTCATACAGAACTCTCCTATCATGTATAGAAATGTCACATATCATGCATATCCTGTTTATATGGCTTGTCTTTGTTGTTTGTCATATGGACTTCCTGTTTGTGTGGGTTAGTTTCTACTGTGGTATTGGTTGATATGAGAAGAGAAAGCATAATCCTTTTCCAGGCCCAAGTTGTGCTTCAACTCTCCCACTCCCACCATTTCTATGCCTTCTCTGATCCTCTTTCCTCCCAGACCCCAATTACATCACCTTTGCATTCTCTCAGACCTCAGTATTACAAATGCAGTAAGGCCAGGGCCACCCCTACCATGAAGCAGGCTAAAGCAGGCCACTTTAGGCAGCAGATTGTGGGCCAGTACAGCAGCCCTCCCAAGGATGACCTGCAGGCTGCTTTTGCTCTCGCCCTTCCTTTTCTATTAGGAAGGAATTGGAGGCGCAATTTTAATAGAACCAAAGACCGAATCAGAGAGAAGGTGCTGCCACGTGGTGTTCCACTTCAGGCAACAAAATGTTATAGGCCACCACTGAGTGTGGCTGTCACCATCAACAAAACCTTCTGCTTTCCCGTGGTTGTGTTATACATTCCCTCACTAACATATACCAAGCACATGGGTCACCACCAGTGGTTATTTCCCACACCATACCCTGTGTTTTCCCCCCCACACCACTGACACATTGCAACAGTTGCCATGTAAATTGGTCTTGGTTCATGCATTTTAGCTAGCCTACTTTTATCTTACTGTTTGAATAGCCTGACTGCAACTCTCAGTCCTCTTCCTAGCCTTTCAATCTATTTGTTTAGCCACCACTAATCTCTCTGTCTCTCCCCCCTGTTACCAGCGGAGCTTATTCTACCTGGCTCCCAGAAGCCTCCCTGTTTGCAGCTGCATCTCCAGGCTTGGAGATTGCATATTGGATATGGACAGGAGCTGCACCACAAGTCATTTAGTTGGAGATGGACTGGTTGCCCCTAGGCTTGTCAGGAAACAACGCAAATTGACATGGGGATTAGATCCATCTCCCTCTCTCTCTGGATGGGGCCCCCCAGCAAAGCAGATTCCAGCACTAGCTATTGTGAGTTGTCTGGCATCCAAGGTCATTCTGGACTTAGAATGAACTCTGAGACTCCCCTTTCCTCTCGCAAGAGAGATAACACAACTTGCTAATGAAACCATTATGCTGAGCAAGGGGAAGTAGATAAGACGAGTGCAGCAACAGCCCTCCACAAAAAGAGTGATGTAACTCTGGAAGAGTGCCTATCAAAACTTTTGATAGAATTATTGGGAAGCCTTTCCCAGCACAAGATATTCTTTAATGCACCTGCTGACTCTGATTTTCATCTCAATCAGCCTTGCATACAATAGGCTATTCATACACTGTCCTACCCAGGAAGGATGATTAGACACAATGCATTCCATGCCGGCCTGTCCAGACTCGTCTATTCAGCAAAGTATGACAATAGAAATGTGCCCCCAAGGCACGTTTTGGGATATAAGTATCCCTGACTCCATGACCTAGTATGCTTCCTTGTGTATTGCACCTGGGACTCCATTGGTTGCTCTAACCAATGCTACACGTGTTCCCTTATGCCTCTCACTTGGGAGTCCATCAGACTGCAACAAGCAACCTTCGTGCTTCCTCGTGTGTTACACCTGGGACTCCATTGCATCAAGGACTTCAGCAAGAACCCTGTTAACTTGGCAAAGAGGCACCTTTTAATGTGTTGATTCTCTTTGTTTAGCAGGGGGAGAGGAATTGGGCCCTATCCACCCCCAGCACAGTACCTCCAGTGACTGTTGCTGGTGTCTGTCTTAGGTTTCTTTTAGATTGTGAGTACTTTCAGGACTGGGATCCATCTTATTCATTATTTCTCTGTGTAAACCGCCCTGAGTCATTTTTGGAAGGGCGGTATAGAAATCAAAGAAAGAAAGAAAGAAAGAAAGAAAGAAAGAAAGAAAGAAAGAAAGAAAGAAAGAAAGAAAGAAAGAAAGAAAGAAAGACCATCTTCATGCCCTCTTGTATGCTATATTTGGGACTGTATTGAGCATTCCCTATGCATTCCTGCCACCTCAAAAGAGCCTGAAATCATTACTTGGATCAGCCCATGTGCCCTTCCAACCAGGGTATCTAGCAAGTGTAGGTAGCTGAGTCCACCAAGAAGCCATTCTTGTGGGCATCACTCTTTATACTAATTCTTACAAGCCTCCTGCCTTCCACCTCGCTGTCCCTGAAGGACACGGGTCTAGGGATGTGCATAAAACCGGTTCTCCCGGTTCGGTTCGGATCCGAACCGGGTCCGAACCGGACCAGGGTGGTTCGGTTTTGGTTTTGCCGAACCACCCCCCCGGTTCGGTTCGGATCCGAACCGGTTCGGATCCGAACCGAACCGGTTCGGATCTCAAAAAATAGCTGGTTTGAAAGGGGACCTTGTGTTCTACCTGCCACCCAAATTTCAAGTCGATTGGACCTTCCTCTGATTTTTGGCGATTTTTTAAAGTTTTAGTGACTTTGGGGCAGTTCGGGGGCATAGCATGGGATCTGGGCAAAAGGAGTGGGGTGGGGTGGTAGTGCCTAATGGGTGCAGGCTACCACCCCAATTTCAGGGGGATTGGGCAAAGGGCTGATTTTTGGTAAATTTCTGAAAATTTCATGTCTTTGGGGCAGATTGGGGCATATTGGGGCAGAAAGTGGGGGCTGGGGCAGAATAGTGGGGTGTGGTGGTAGTGCCTCATGGGTGGAGGCTACCACCCCAATTTCAGGGGGTTTGGACAAAGGGGTGATTTTTTGAGAATTTTTGAAGTTTTAGTGACTTTGGGGCAGTTTGGGGGCAGAAAGTGGATCTGCCCCAAAAGAGTGGGGTGGGGTGGTAGTGCCTAATGGGTGGAGGCTACCACCCCAATTTCAGGGGGATTGGGCAGAGGGCTGATTTTTTGAGAATTTTTGAAGTTTGGGTGTCTTTGGGGCAGATTGGGGGCAGAAAGTGGATCTGCCCCAAAGGAGTGGGGTGGGCTGGTAGATAGTGCCTAATGGGTGGAGGCTACCACCCATCCCCAATTTAAGAGTGATTGGGCAGAGGGGTGAATTATGGTGAATAGAAAAGGTGTGAATTCTCATTCTATCATAGCAAATGAGATATTTTTCAATTAAACAACTCTCATGACCCCACTTTCACTTTTTCACACTTTCCTTTACTATGAATAATATGAGGAAGTAATCAATTTAGCACACTTCACCTTATGAAGACAAACCTCATACAAATAAATTCACCATAATTCACCCCTCTGCCCAATCACTCTTAAATTGGGGATAGGTGGTAGCCTCCACCCATTAGGCACTATCTACCAGCCCACCCCACTCCTTTGGGGCAGATCCACTTTCTGCCCCCAATCTGCCCCAAAGACACCCAAACTTCAAAAATTCTAAAAAAATCAGCCCTCTGCCCAATCCCCCTGAAATTGGGGTGGTAGCCTCCGCCCATTAGGCACTACCACCCCACCCCACTATTTTGGGGCAGATCCACTTTCTGCCCCCAAACTGCCCCAAAGTCACTAAAACTTCAAAAATTCTCAAAAAATCACCCCTTTGTCCAAACCCCCTGAAATTGGGGTGGTAGCCTCCACCCATTAGGCACTACCATCACACCCCACTATTCTGCCCCAGGCCCCACTTTCTGCCCCAATATGCCCCAATATGCCCCAAAGATATGAAATTTTCAGAAATTTACCAAAAATCAGCCCTTTGCCCAATCCCCCTGAAATTGGGGTGGTAGCCTGCACCCATTAGGCACTACCACCCCACCCCACTCCTTTTGCCCAGATCCCATGCTATGCCCCCAAACTGCCCCAAAGTCACTAAAACTTTAAAAATTCACCAAAAATCAGCCCTTTGCCCAATCCCCCTGAAATTGGGGTGGTAGACTCTAACCATTGGGAACTACCACCCCACCCCAAATTTTGCCCCGGGCCCCTTTTTACCCCCCCGAATCGATTCGGATTCAGATTTGGATTAAATCCGAATCCAAACCAAATCAAGGGTGATTCGGGTGACCCAGATTCGGGCACAAAACAGAACAGGGGTGATTCGGTTCAGGTCCGAGCCAAATCACCTGAAATCCCAAATCGCACACCCCTACTAAGCACACACACAGAGAAGAAGCAGGAGGCGGAGTGTGGATTCTATGATAGCATATTAGAGTGGATTGATGGTGTCTCATTGAAAATCTCATTTGCTATCATAGAATCCACACTCAATACCTCAGAAACAAGAGAACCCTGTACCCATGGGGGTGCCCCTACCAGAGATCCCTGTACCCCATGGGTTAGAAACCCATGGGGGTGGTTGGGACCCTATGTGCACTACACCACCACTTGCTCTGGGCCACCCCAGCACCCCCATGTACACTTATAGGGCTGCTGAAAGCTCCATTATAACTTATTATGAGGAAAAACCTTAAAGACGCGTAAACTTCAAAAATCACTTAAAAATCACCTCTTTGCCCAATTCCTTTCAAATAATTCTGATAGCTTCCTTGCCCACCCTAGGAACTACCACCCACCACACTGCACTCTACGACACCCCTTTCCCCCCGACGTGAAGCTATACATTTGCTGCAATCCTAATTATTCTCTATGAGGAATTCAAAAACACTTAACAATTCACCAATAATCAGAGGAGTGTCCAATTGCCTTGAGATTTTTTGGGTGGTAGGCACCCATGCCTGTCTACCACCCACCCTGCTTTTGTGCTCCTAGGTCCTCCACAACAGGGGATATGGACTGGTTCGGGTCCCATTATACTCAATGAGAAAAATAATTAAAAATATTTCAAATATTCATAAAAAATCATAGGGGTGTCTGATTGCTTCAGGGTTTGCATGGTTGTTGGCACCCATGAGTGCTCCACAATAAGAAATAATGGCCTGGTTCGGGTCCCATTATATCCTATGAGAGAAAAATAAAAATATTTTTCAAAAATTCATAAAAAATCGTACGAGTGTCCAATTGCTTTGGGGTTTGGGTGACAGGTACCCCTGGGTGCCAGCTACCATCTGACCAATTTTCAGCTTTCCGAACCGATCCGAACCGGTCCGAACCGGTTCGAAACGAACCACCCCCAGTTCGGTTCGGATTCGAACCGAACCAGGGGTGGTTTGGTTCGATCCGAACCTCCGAACCGGAACCGGTTCGGACCCGAACCGGTTCGGATCCGAACCGGTTCGCACATCCCTACACGGGTCTCCCACTGCTCGAAGCCCTGTTGCCTAGTACAGTATAGTGGTTGTCCGCCAGGACCCCAATCTATAACTTCTTTTCAAACTTTCCACTTCCCTCTCTCTTAGCATCTCTTTCTTGCCCACCTAGGCATTTACACATACTCTGGAACTTTAAGCTAAATGTGCCTTACAATAGTCTATTTGTAAACATATTTGTATTGCCTTTATGTTAGGACCACCTAGAAACTTAGTCTCATTGCTTTTATTATGTTTCTTTCAATAAACTCTTTTTGATTTAATTAAAACCTCTCTCTCTCTAGCCGGCTTAACTGCTTCGAACTGTCTCCCCTTTTGAGCTAAATTCCCACATTCGCCCAAAATGGGGGTACTGACCAATTACTCTCGAGGCAGTTCCATCAACACCCTCTCCTTTTCCTACAAACAAAACTAAGCCCACCCTCTCCCTTGACCTCCTTTCTCATTAGTTATGCCTTTCCTTGAACTCTGTTCTAACATTTATGTCTCCGCTGTACTTTGATTTGAGTTCCTATTTCTTATTATTTGCTGAACATGTGTTCTGATGATTTAAAATGGTGCCATCTGCCTAGAAATGCTTGAAGAAAAATCCAAAATCTAGTATGTAATACTTAGTAATAAAAAAGGAGGGCATAACTTTAGGATGGAATAAATGGCATCATCTCTCCAGTGGCCAAACATAATATTCAACAGTAATAAGTAATATTCCTAAACATTTGTCCAATCCATGCTAAAAGCTAGAGGAACAATATATGTATTTCTTCCTTTCCATAATAAGATATTAGATGTTAAACTATCTAACTCTTTGGAAGATTTCCCAAGATTCACTCATATTTCCCCTCTAATTAATTTCTTCCCATTTCTTCTAGTAATACCCTTGAGAATCAAAATATATAATTACTCTTGCTCCTTAATGTTAACACCCATCAAAGAAGGATGACTCCCTCTTAGTCAAAGCTCCTCCCTTAGCCAAACCATATACATCTATATCTTTAACTTCCCCATTAGTCAAAACTTCCAGGTCCTGAAAGTTTTTTCTGTCTTGTAAACACCATTCTGTTTGTCCACTCCTGTCTGCCAGTAGGATTCCTCTAACTGCAAACAAAACAAAACAAAATCAAGAAAAACCCTAGCTTCTGGCATATAGTGGTACTTTGTCAGTGAAATAAACTGTTGCACTTATGTAGATCATAGCACACAGAAATTCTGGATATAAATTTTGGTGGGTTCATCTGAATCACCTCTTTGCATGCATGTTTAAAGAGAGATTTTGAGGGGGTGTAGAAGGACAATTCAGATGAATCCCCTCCTCACTAATTAAGGGATGGCCCGAGAATACAGGATGTCCTCTGGTGATGTCTGCACAAGTACACTCTCCACACAACCATGTCCTGATCACATGTGCTGGCCTGCATCTCATCTGAACCAGCTCAGAATTGTGCCACAAATCAAAGTTCTCAGCCTGACAGTGCTACAACGTAAGCTAGCAGCTCAGTTCTAGCAGCATTCATTATGTAAATAGTGCTTCTTAGTATTCTGGACAACTCAAAATATAACTTCTAGGTCCACAGTTCTCTTTGTTCTCATTGGTTCCACTAAATAGTGAAGCTATTCCCACAATCACTAGAAACCGGGCTAAGGGAGCCCAGCCCAGTTTCTAGTGATCGTCAGAACCACCAGACTCACTGGCGAGCCCAGTGGCTCCACAACGGCTATCCCACCTAAGTAACTCTGCCCCTAAACAAGGTTAATGGAGTGAGCACGCCATTAACCTCATTATTTTGATTGTGTGTTAGCTGCGGCTGCTTGCAGCCACTGCTGACACACTTGGGAAAGGGGAAGGTGGGGGCTCTCATGCGGTGCCTTCTTGGAGCTCTGTGGGCAGGGGTACTGTAGGGTGCTCCGCTCCCCATTTCCCCTGGAGCTCCCCAGCAAGCCGCAGCTGGGCATGGGAGTGCCCGACCAAAGCCGCCGTTCATCTGGATGGCTGATCCGGTCACCCAGCAATGAGCAACTTCTCATGTGCAAGAAGAGCGGGCTAAGCCCGTTCTCCCCACCACCAGACCCCTTGAGGCTGATTATGTGTAGAGCCTCAGTGTATATTATTCACAATGATGTTTCAGATGGCAGTTTTTCAAAGAGAGAATCTCTTTGCTCAGTGCAGGAATTTAGTGATTAAAGGCAGGACGGGTGACCAGTGAATGAATACTTAAAGCATTCTAGGAGCTAGGCTTCAACTTTGCTGGACTCCAAACAGGACTTTGACATTCCCAACATTTGGTTTTCACCACATATGCACATGCCCTTCATTCCACTTGCTCTCACAGCCACCCATCCTTTTTTCCCCATAGAAAGACACATACATTCCATTATCAAATTATAAACAGAGCGACACATTTCTCATCACCACATGTATACCCAGATATTACTTGCCACATTCACACACATACACACACACTCTCATACATACAGCTCATACTCCACATAGACAAACACACCCCTACACTCACATCCCATGGCAGAGGCTTAAACTTTGTGGACGTGGTGGGGCTCAAGCCCTTTCCGGATTTCCTGGGGGATGGAATGTCCCCCCTTGACTGCCAGGTAGCACCAGCAAGCGCTCATGCTCAAGTTCATCAGTCAGTTGAACAACACAGTTAATCCTGTGTTGTCTTTGTAGGAACTCAGCAAGTTCTTAGAAGGCAGGGTTACCTCTCAGAGCCCTTTCAAAAGCCACTTTTGGTCTGGACCTCTTGCTATTCTTTTGTGGATTTCTTGTCTCTCACTTGCCTGTCAGGAATCTTGCTCCTATTGTTTCGAAGCCTGCTACTTTGAGGGAGAAACATTAAGCATTTGATTGTTTTGCCTATACTATCTCCAAGAAGGGATGATAAACCTCAAGTAAGGTGAGCGGAAGGACTCTTGAGGTTGCTGTTCCGTTAGTTTAGCTTTGTTAGCTGAGACCAGGCTGCATGGTCTCAAGCTTTTGTTTTCTGAACTGCAATTTAAGGCCTAAGAACTACTGAGCCTCCTGTCTAACACCAGACAGGAAGAAAGGAATCTCGCTTGTGCATTTTAACCATTTTGCTTTGTTTGCCTGTGAACTGTCCTACTTTTTATATCTACTTAAAAAAAACTAGCTTTTGATTGTTTTAAACTTGTTCTGGCTGGAAATGTGCTCCGTTCTGTCTCCCTACATGCTTGCTCCCTACATGCCTGTTCTCTTTTAAAACCTCTTTAAAGAGGTTTCAAGGCATTTTGGCTATATTTTGAGTTCACCCTGGTTCTAGATAGAACAGGGAAGGTTTTAATGTTAGTTTTGTCTTATAGGAGACTGGTAGCAGCTTTACCAGATGATTTTTTTAAATGAACATGGGGGTATTTTAAAATAGTTGTAAAAATATATATTTAAAAAGTCCCAAAGGGAATGCTTCAGCAAGAGTCGAAAGCTTCGAAGGAGTTAAACTTGTGATGCTGATGCTGTTCCACAAGTGACTTGTACTCCCGTGGTGTAGCGCAGTGCAAGGCAGTACTTTACAATCAGATGTCCTGAGCCAAACGCATTTCGACTGATGTGCATTTGATGGGAGGACCACTGAGAGAGACCTGTGTTGAAATAGATTATATGCTGGATTTTTAAACAACCTCATGGGAATACAAGGAGCATGATGCGCATCAGAGTTAATGCCACTGATGAAGACTCTGTATCAGTCAGAACCCTTTTATCTGTAATATGGAAAGTATCATTATACTTAATTCTTTTAGCCAGCCACCAGCCATGCCTAGGAATGTGGCAAGGCTATACGTGCCGGCGAGGGAGGCACCTGATTGGCTGGGCGCCGTTTGGCTGCTGTTCGCCAGACTCATGGCAGCAAGGAGAAGCAGGCAAGGCGGCAACAGGCCCAGCCAAGTTGGGGAGGAGGTGGCGGGCCTGGCGCCAGCAGGGAGACAGCGGCGGCGGGCCCAGCCGCAGCAGCAAGGAGGCGGCGACAGCGGGCCCGGCTGCGGTGAGCCTGTCCGAGGTGGGGAGGCAGCAGCTGCGAGGAGGCAGCAGCTGCGAGGAGGCAGCAGCGGGCCCAGCCGCCAGAGTGAGGAGGCGGCAGCAGAAGGGGAAGGGCTGGGCCGGCTTGAAAGCTGGCCAGAAAACGGGGGGGGGGGTGGGCGGGTGTCAGAGATGCCCGTGGGAAGAGGGCACAGAAATTCTCTTAGCCAGCCACCAGCCATGCGTAGGGATGTGGCAAGGCACCGGTTGGCTGCTGTTCGCCGGACTCATGGCAGCGAGGAGAAGCAGCGAGGCGGCGATGGGCCCAGCCAAGTTGGGCAGGCGGTGGCAGTGGGTCCGGCTGTGACAGGGAGATGGCAGCGGGGAGACAGCAGCGGCAGGCCCAACTGTGGCAGGGAGGTGGTGGCAGTGGGCTCGGCTGCCAGGGTGAGGAGGCAGTGGTTTGAAAGCTGGCCAGAAACTGGGGGGGGAGGGGAGCAGGCCGGGCGGGCAGGCATCAGAGATGCCCGGGGGAAGAGGTCACAGAAATTCTCAGCCAGTCACCAGCCATTCGTAGGGATGTGGCAAGGCACCTGATTGGCTGGGCGCCAGTTGGCTTCAGTTCGCCAGACTCATGGCAGTGAGGAGAAGTAGGTGAGGCAGCGACGGACCCGGCCAAGTTGTGGAGGCGGCAGCAGCAGGCAGATGGTGGCGGGGAGATGGCAGCAGCGGTGGCGGGCCCGGCAGCAGCAGGGAGGTGGCGGTGGCAGCCCAGCTGGGCAGGGAGATGGCAGCGGGCCCAACCATGGTGGGGAGGTGACAGTGGCAGGCCCGGCCGCAGTGGGGAGGAAGCAGCAGCGAGGAGGCAGCAGTGGGCCCGGCCGCCAGGGTGAGGAGGCAGCGGCAGAAGGGGACGGGACGGGACGGCTTGAAAGCCGGCCAGAAACCAGGGGGGGGGTGGAGCCGGACAGGCGGGTGGGTGCAGACAATCTGTGCCAGGTCTACTGGTATTTTGTTAATTTCCTTCTTTATATATATATTCTGTTTGGATTGACACTGGTTTTATGCAGATTACTTTTATGACCATATGGTACCTATCTTTTACAAAGTAAGAATATAGATTGTGGACTTGACTGTTAATACATTTGTACTCTGGGTTAAAACTAATATAAAAATATAGAATATATATCTGTATTTAGGGGGGCTCTTTTTGTTCACCTAGTGGCCTATAGCCACCAGTCTAGTAGCCATTGATAGGCTATTGATAGGCCCGTCCTCCATGAATTTCTCTAAGCCCCTTTTAAAGCCATCCAAGCTAGTGGTCATCACCACTTTCTGTTGCAGAGAATTCCATAGATTAATTACACACTCTGTGAAAAAGTACTTCCTTTTGTTGGTCCTAAAATCCCCAGCCTTTAGTTTCATGGGATGACCCCTGGTTCTAGTGTTGTGAGAGAGGGAGAAAAATTTCTTCTTCTCCACTCTCTCCACTCCATGCATAAATGTATACACCTCTATCATGTCTCCCCTTAGCTGTCTCTTTCCAAACTAAAAAAATCCCCAGATGCTGGCATACAATGGTGATCCAAAAGTGTGTATCTTCGCCAAAAAACCAAATCACCAGCCAACACTGAGGGAAGGGGGGGCAGGGGAAGAAGCTGGTTCCCCAAGGGTGCAAAGTGAGGGGGTTCTGCTGTCCTAGGTCTTCCTTTAGAGAAAGAAGTGCACTTATCTTCATTTTGTCATTATCATGTACACAACATATGCTCTGTTCTCCTACAAAGTCCTTTTTCTTTGATTGAGATTCAGATCATCACCACTACTACGATGGAAAGATTTCTAACAAAAAAATGGAAAATATGTGCTGATGGTTTTGCTGCTAATACCACTGGTGATGGTAAGAGTTTCACTCACAGTTCCACTGGATGTATTGCAGAAAACATCCCCTCATGTTTTACATGGGCATAAAGAGATAGTTGAGGAAATGAATCTATACATTATAGCTAATGAGTTCATCCAGACAGCACCAATCATTAAAAAAACACCACAACATTCAGTGTGGTAGAATTATAGTAGTGCATAGACTGAATGCATTTCTTCTCATTGGTGCTCTCTGTAGTTAGCTACTCTTCAATGCTTTGGCTATAATAAATTTGTTTAAATTCATGCAAAAGGTTTCTTGATTTTCATTTTAGATTGTGAGCTTCAATTTACAGAGTGAAAAAATATATTCAATTTTAAAACTATGTGATCAATTGTTGATGAAGAATGATTTCTAGAAATATAAATAATGAATACATATAGGCAAATGCACCTGTGCCTGTCCCAGGTTTAGCCACAGGGACATAGGAAGGAACATAGGAAGCTGCCTTATACCATTGGTCCAGCTAGCTCAGTATTGTCTAAACAGACTGCCAGTGGCTTCTCCAAGGTTGCAGGCAAAAGTCTTTCTCAGCCCTATTGTGACGATGCCAGGGTGGGAACTCGGAACCTTCTGCATGCAAGGATCTGCCTAGAGCGGCCCAATCCCCTAAGGGTAATATCTTACAGTGCTCACATGTAGCCTCCCATTCAAATGAAAGCCAGGGGAGAATTAATGCTTGCTACCACAAGACCTCCCCTCCCATGTGCCCCATTACACACACACACACACACACACACACACACACACACACGGAAAATTGAGAAGTCTATGCCCCTGTCCCATAGTGCATCGGAGAACCATAACACCTTTCACATTCTATGGATCCTACACATCCAATCTGCAAATCTTTGGAGAATCAATGGGATACCTGGCCTGAAAAACTTGGCAGTAGACATCTTCTTAGCTCTCTGTGACCCTTGCCGATCAAGCTTGTCTTGATGAAGACTAGTATTCATTTTCTAGAATATCAGAATAGAATACTACAACAACAAAAGTTCTTAAAGTGGTTCACCCAGCAAATAAAAGAGCAAATGGTTCCCTCTTTCCAAAGGGCTTGAAATCTTAAAACAAAACACAAAGTAACACTAGCAACAGCCACCGAGAGGGATGCTATGCTGGGCTGAACAGGGATTGCTGACCTAAGAGGACCATTTACATCTCCCAAATACTGCCTTGCACCCTTCAAATTAGTCAACCTCTACAGAAAATCACCCATTATGAATGATAAGGTTTCCTTTAGAAAGTCATCTCATAATATATAGAAGAGATAGTCAACTCTTTTGGACATGCTACTACAGTGACAAAATCTGTGATTTCTCACACCTCTGAGATTTCAATTCCAGGTAGTAATTTATTTCCTTTTCAAGGCATCCTTGTGGAAAAAGTTTTAAAATGACCCTTTTGTCTTTCCTTTTCTCTTGTGGCACTGGAACCTTACAGTTTTATTATTGTGCACTCACTTCAGGAAAAACAAATCTTGAGATGGCTTCATGAAGTGTGTGGTCCTCAGCTGTGAAAACAAGTCCAGCATAATATCCTCCTGCCCTCAAATGCAATTTTTGATTCATAGGTAGGAGACTTGGCATATGCTTTTGTGTGTGAGTGTGATAAAGAATATAAAGCCTTCAAAATGTATCTGGTCTATTTTTGTGCAGAGTTTTTTTCCTTTGAAGAAGCAAGTCTTGCAACTAAATTTAATTTACTGATGTGGAGAATAAACTAGACGTGTTATAGGAGGAAGGCAGAAGAGTGATTTAACAATGAAAAATCAAGAGAAGGTGAAATGAGTCCTGGAAAGTGGGTGTTTTTAAAAGGTATCTGTGCAATAAACACCAGCTCTCTGGTGCTACTGACTATTTGACTTTCCTAGTTTTAAAGAGTGAGTAGCTGTCTGTTAAAATTACTTCACACAAAGGGAAAATTGGCAGCTAGCTGAAATCCTAAGCAATCTGGATAGAATTCAAGAGTATTTTTCTTCTGCCATTTAAAAACAAAATCTACAGGCGGAGAGGAGGTCTGGCTCAATTCCCTTCATTCTGTGTTCCAGACCCCCGGAAGAGGCTTTTATTCTCCACTCTTTAACCATAAATCTATCCCAGTTTCTCATTAAATATTTTTAGGTGCTATTTTTTGGAGCCAGAAACTTCTGAAGAGTTGTTAAATAGGAATGGAACATTTTATAAATAGTTTTCTTTGCTAACTGCTAAAATATGTTAGCTACACATGACATATCTGCTGTCTTGAGATGCCCGCAGAACTTGATTCATTGCTTTTGCAACAGTATAAATCAGAAGAAAACACATCTGATTGATATGAGAAAAAATATCCCTGCTACTGAGGAATCAATGAAGGGTTTTAAATAACATCTCAGGAGTATTTCTGACATATTGAAATGAAGTATGATCCATCCCATCTCCCAGACACTTGCTGGGAGGGATATGGTATTCCTCTAGGGATGTTGCTGGGAGGGATATGGGATAGAATTTCTTCCAGATGATATATGAGTGTCTCATTCATGAGGAGATCCTCATCTTTCGTCCCATAAGTTTTCCTGTCTCTGTGACATATAACCTGACATAGAGGGTCAGTTCACAGGTAACACCAACCTATAGTTTGGCATTAAAGGATTAAGGTATGTGATTAGAGCAATTATATACCTCTGGACCTTATCAAAGTGAATATAGAGTGGTGGGCTTGCAACATAACATGTATTTTTTGAACAGCGTATGTTCCCAGAGATTAGGGCTTAGCTATCATTATCTCAATTATCAAAAAGGGACGGAAAGCCGATCCAGCTAACTATTGCCCAAATATGCTAGACACCTACTGGAATAGGATAGATATTTGAAACGACTGAATTGGATAGACCAAGAAAACATCTTAGAAGAGAAACAAGCTGGCTTTAGGGCGGGTCAAGCAAACTTGGATCAGGAATTTGTGTTACATTGTTTAGTAGGAAATAGGGATATACAAACAGGTTTGACGTCGAACAGGTTTGACATTGAACCTGTTCGGTTCGACCGTTCAGGATTGAACCAAACCACCCCCTCTTCAGCCCAACTCTGGACCGAACACCCCCAGATGTTCGGGGGGTTCTCGGACCATTTCCCCAAAATAAAAACCAACCCCCCCAATTAATAAATGGCCGCCGGGCTGTTGGGTGAAGGCCGAAAACTGGCCGAAGAGCACCCGAATGGGCAAAGAGGGGCATAACAAAGCTGGGGGGGAGGGGAACCTCTGTGGGCCGCCTCCAGGAACTTCCCCAAGGGGGAATATTGGTGTGTGGGTTTTTTGTTTTTTTTTTAATTGGAAAATAGTTCAAGAACCCCCCTGAACTGAACTGAACTGAACTGGGGAGGAGGGTTCTGAGGGGATGCCAGACCAAACTGGCCTGGTCTGGTTCGAGTCCAGTCCAGATTCGAACCGAATCGGGCCAGCTGGTTCTGTGCACATCCCTAGTAGGAAACTATACAAGCAATTCCAAAGGAGTTCTGTATGCAATCTTAGTAGATTTCAAATCTGTTTGTTCTTATCTCAAGAGACAGACTTTGAAGGAAGTTGGAGGATCCACAGATGGACAATTGCTTCTGCTTATTTAAGAACTCTTTGATAACACCTATTTTTATGTAAGATGAGCCTGCAAGGCCATTTGTCCAGTCCAGTGCCAACTTTGAAGGGTGTTAAGCAGGCGTATATACTTGCTCCACTGTTTACTTTTTATTGCAAGTCTTGAGTGAAATGCCTTGCAATGAGTACTTCTGTATGCTGCTGATGCGGTGGTATTATCGTAGACACCTATCGGTCTGAGGAGAATTTTACAAGCCCTTGCCTCCTATTGTAATGATGAACTCCTGAGTATAAATTATCAGAAGACAGGAGACAAACTAAGCACAGCTGGCAAAACATTGAGCAGGTAGTGTGCCATAATTACTTAGGGGTTGTTTTCCTTGTCACAGTTACCTGGAAGGTACAAATCAAAAACGAGAAGTGTTAATGCCATTCTTAGATTCCCCCCCCCCATACAACTGGAAGTCATTATATGCCCTTAGCCATTAAGGTGTTTGAGGGGAAATCTGTAGCTCAGTTGCTATATGGTACCCACACGCTTATTGAAACATTGGCTCCTTGGAGGTTGTAAAATCTAAGTTTCTGAGAGCTATTATTGCAGTCCCATAATGAGGCTGTTTTCATGCGCACCCTAGGGAAGCCCAGCCTGGGTTAGGCTGTGTGTGAGAACTGCTGGGATCATGCCAAATCCCGGTAGGGCAGCACCGCCTAGCCCCACTTTGAAACCTTGGGTTAGTGAGCCCTTAACCCGAGCTCCAGGAGTGTGTGTTCATTTGGGCTGTGTTCAGCCCCAGCAGACAGAGAGACAGCTGCCATGCCCATCTCCTTGGGGAATTACCCAATGCACCACGCATAAGGCATGGTGCATTGTGCATCATATATGCATTGGCCTCCGGAGCTCCACGTTCCACCATGCAGCGCAAATAGTCTGGGAGCGCGATCTATGCTCCCAGCAAGGTCAAGCACTTGTCTAGGGGGAAGCCTTCCCACACGCTGTTGCCACGCCCGGCATGCCCACCGCCATGCCTGGTCATGTGAATTACTTCAGTGTGTACCTAATGCAGCTCTGCAGCTAGACATGAATCTAATTAAGGTGGAGGCTTGGGCTTAGCTCCACCTATTCAACCTTTGGCTTAAATTAATGTTCTTCCCAGTTGGGTTGGCTCCCTTAACATTAGTGAATTATTTTAAATTTGAGTGGAAGAGGTCCCTAGTGGGGAAGATTTTATTTTATGGGTCTACCACAATTATTATTATTATGATTTGTATCTTTGGGATACTCCCAAGCTAACATGATCCTCAGATCCTATATTAGACACCAAGCTGCAAAAAGACTTGAGCCTAGTTCCCAACTATTTTGGCCCGGGGGCTTCTAGGAATAACTTGACTTCAACTGGGTACTCTTTCAGTCAGTGTTGCTGACCACTCAAGATGGCATTCACACATGCTCAGATGCCATTTCCTGCTGGGAACAGGGAACTTCCTGTTCCTAAGCAAATACAGCTGGCAAACAGAGAGCCCGACTGCTTCTTAAAAACAGAGCCACTTTGGGGTAGCAGGGACAGAAGAGCTGCAACGGAGGGGTAGGTAAGACCTGCCTTCCTCATTTTAAAGTGACTGTTCACCCCCAGCCGGGGGGTGGGGGGGGCGCGAGCTCAAAGCATTTCAGCACCTGGAAATAAAGATGCCGAAATGCTTCAAGCCAGGGCCATAACAAGGTTGGAGTGGGCCCAGAGACAAGATTTTAAAATGGGTCCCTCCCCTCACTGAAGCTCAGCTCATGAAGTAAAGAAATCTTAAATGAGGCTGAATAGTGGTAACAAAAAATCTAGTGTATATATATGTGTGTGTGTGTGTATATGTATGTATACACACACACACACACACACACACACATATATATATATAACACCTATGTGCTACAATAGAACATCATCCTAAATTATTTTTTTAAAGGTTTTGTAAATTGTGGACAACGCAAGTCATTTAATGGTCTTAAGACTCACATCAATTTCGGAGGATGAATACAACTGAAGGAAGCCCGGGCAGGTGCATGGCTGGGGGAGGCAGTCATGTGACTTGCCTCTGTGGGCCCCCCAAGGCAGTGGGCCCCCAGACAACTGTCTCCCCTTGCCCTTTCATAGTTACGCCCCTGCTTCAAGCACATCCCTACTAGTTATATCTCATAGTGTTGCTAAGTTTTGTTCTGAAGATTGTAGTACCCAACAAGAGCTAACTAAAAAGATCTGATTGGTTGTAGGTGTTAAGGCTGGAGGTATGTTAATGATTTGCCTACGGGTTCTGTATTCTGAATCTACTGAATGCTCCTATATTTTATGTATTTTAGATCTTGTAACTGCCCCTGCTGAGCAAAGAGGCAACTTTTTAAAATGGTGATGATCTTTATTTAGCAGGAGGAGAGCAACTGGCCCTATCCATCCCCAACTGAGCTTTCCTCCAGTGGCTGTTGCTGGTGTCTATCTTATGTTTCTTTGTTAGATTGTGAGCCCTTTTGGGACAGGAAGCCATTTATTCATTTATACCTATGGAAACTACTTTGGGACCTTTTTTGGGGGGGAAAGCACTATATAAATATTCATTGTATATAAATATTTGTCTTTTTTTTTTGCTGGATAATTACCATAATAAACCATACTACTAAATGTGCTCACACATTCCACATATTCAGTTACTTTCTGGATTACAGCAATATCTACAAATTTTTTGCCATTACATTTGGACCAGCAAAGCTGGTTTGCTGTGTGAAACAGGATCAAACATGTTTACAATCCTGGTTTGCAGTACAAGAACATATGCTGCTTCAGATTTAATATGAGGAGGAAAAAAGGAGTGTGCAGCAACGAGACAAGTATTATATATGAACAGAACCAGAGTCCTCAATTCAAACCTCACTTTCCTTCACTTTCAACTAGGGATGTGCACGAACCCAGTTCAAACTGTGGTTCGAATACTTTTGGGGAAACTGGGCAGAGAACTTCAAGAAAAAGGAAAAAAGGTCCTCACCTGCTCTCTGCTGCCCCATGCAGCTTCCTGCTGGGGTGGCACACATCCCAATAAACCCCCACATGGTGCTAGCACACAAGTGACACCCACAAATGCATGGGCGCCATTTGTGTGGTCAGCACAGTGTTGCTGACTACACAAATGGCACCTGTACATATGCAGATACCATGTATGTGCTGGCATGATGCGGTGGGTTATTGGGATGTGTGCCAGTAATCCAGCAGGGAGCTGCATGGGATGTCAGAGAGCAGGTGAGGATCTGTTCTCCTTTTTCTTAAAGTTCTCTGCCCAGTTTCCCCAAAAGTGCTCGAACCACGGTTTGTGCACATCCCTACTTTCAACATCTAAACTAGTTTTCTCAACACTTGTGCTATTCAAGTGAGGTTGCCAACTGACTGGAAAAGTAGTCTGACCTGCTCTTATGGCCTTAACAGCAATGATGTGCCAAAATCAGCAGGTGAAGTTGAAATCAACAGGTGAAGCTTTTCATAAACATTATCTGATAATGTCTTGTCACCTGTGTGACCTATTTCCCCAAGCACTGAGAAGTTCCAGGGAAGCAGCAGTATCTGTCTTCTGGCTTCCTTGGTGAAAAGATCACTGGAAGCTCATGATGTCTTAGTAATATTTGGTGTATTGAAACCTATCTAGATTGAACATCACCACCTTAAGTGGCGCAGCGGGGAAATGCTTGACTAACAAGAAGAAGGTTGCCGGTTCAAATCCCTGCTAGTATGTTTCCCAGACTATGAGAAACACCTATATTGGGTAGCAGTGATACAGGAAGATGCTGAAAGGCATCATCTCATACTGCGCGGAAGATGGTAATGGTAAACCCCTCCTGTATTCTACCAAAGAAAACCACAGGGCTCTGTGGGCACCAGGAGTCAAAATTGACTTGACGGCACACTTTACCTTTAGGTTGAGCATCAGATGGTAGTAAGCAGCATATGCACTCCTATAAGTCAGTAAGAGATCACATCAGGTTTACAGAGAAAACATTAAGCTCTCAGCTTTCTCTCTTAGCTTTTCTATTTCAGTGTCTGTCTCTCAGTCTATCTAGATCCCAGGATGTTGTTTTCTTTGCCTTCTTTTACACAGGCATGCACCCTCTGCTGGTTGATAGGGGGATAAATCACCTTCCAGGTCACTACCCCATTCAGACCACCACAGAGCCATTAACTCCTCAGTTCTCAGACATCAATTGGCTTCTTGGAGTATCAGCTAGTAATCTTCCAAAGAGAAGCGTTGACAGATTACCAACTAGCATTCATAACTATAGCCCTAAATTTGTTATTCAACTCTCCACCACCTCTCAACAGGTCTCTCCTGGATATTTAAAGGGTTTATAGCTTTTCCCAAAAGAGAAATCAATAAACACCTTAACAGAAAAGTTAAAACTCAAAAACAATAACATACAAGGAAAGCCAAACACAGATTACCAAATTATTTATCAATATTTTATTTATTTTATTTATTTAACATTTCCATACTGCTCAAAACTCATGTCTCTGTGTGGTTTACAGCTATTTAAATTTAAGCAATATACATTTCCAATAGAGATTAATCTTAATTATTATTCCCTCCTTTATAATATCCCTTCAGACCATCATTTTAGCAACACAACAAGACCTTGTTTAGCCTTTAAACAAACTCAGAAGTCTAGTCTTTGCAATGTTTTAACCAAAACATCCCAAAGACTTACAAGGCCTCTTCTATGATAGCTGAGCAAGCATTCCCTCACTTAGTCCAGGAGCATTGTTCAGTGGTTGCTGTTACAGAATTCCCTTGTCTAGGTGAATCAAGCGGCTTTCTGTCTTAGGCATTTCATTCTGGCCTACGGAGGTTTAATGGAGCCTGTCACTTATCTTGTCCTCTTCCTGCTTCCTAAGTGGATCTTTATGAACTGTGTTGAGCTGATATCAGGTGCTTCGCTGGATCTAGCAGACCAATTCATTTATTTTTCTGCCCAAGAATCCTCCCAGGAGCATAGCTGTAATTGAACAAAAGTGGGGAGACACAAATGGTCCTGCGCCCCTGTGGAGGAGGTGGCTCACCAGCTGAATGACCGCTTGCTCCTTGTTCTCCTCCGGCTTCTCTGGAAAAGAAGGGGGAGGGGCAGGGGCAGGGACCCATATATATCTTTTGCCCCAGGGCCTGCACCAAGCTTCCTACACCCCTGGATTTACTCAAGGCTGGGGATTAAGGGAGTTGTAGTCCAAAAACAGCTGGGGGGCCTAAGTTGTGCAGGCCTGCTTTATATGGTTCCTTTCCCCATCTTCCAGGGAAGTCTCCCATTAAGAAAGCATTCTAGACCTTTGAGGAACTTTTGTTCTTTGGCCAAATCCCAGCTTTTGACTAGGCCTCAGGGAAAAACCATATGAAGAGATCCCTTTCAAGAATCTGATTCCAGTCCTGTGATGTGTAACAGCATGTTCATTGAGCTGCTGTTACAGGCTACACTGACCAGCTGAAAAGTTGGCACTCTTTTAAAACTAATTATTTTACTCTGAAACAGTTGCTAAAACTTTGACTTATGCTCTGACCATTTCTTTTGTAGAAATGCTATCTGGTGTTGGTTGTTACTTGGTGTGCTTCCTTTGTCTCATAATACTTGTGCCATGTGCGAATGCTAGTAAGAACAGCCTTCTCCAGTCTATTCATCCAACCAAGTCTTTTTTCCTTCCCTTAAACTCAGTGCCTAACAGTTAGCCTCCAAAGACTAATTTGCACCATGTTATACTTTGCCAAATCATAAAAGCTTACCCTGGTACTGAAATATGAATAAGTGCTGAAAAATGTCAGTCTAGTCTATCATAAAACATGACACATCAGAAAAACTTGCTCTGGTACTGAAATCTGAGAAGGTAATGAAAAAATATGTTCTTGTCCATCAGAAAACATTAGTAGGTAAAGAAATATGACAAGCTAAGAAAAACCTTTGCTACACCATTCCTTGGCTGATAAGATACAAGGATCTAAGCAATTCGTTGGGGCCCCATGCGACACCCCTGTTACCAATAATTCCTCTTTTCCTCTCCTCTTCATATTCTGCTTGGTTCAGAATGTGTTACTACTTGTTCTGAGAAAGGCCTTCAACATTTTTCTCAAATATCTTTGTTCTAGTCCAGTAAGAGTAAAGAAATGTGCGTTATTCAGAAAAAAGAGAGCCAAAGCAAATCTGTGTTTTCTCAGTACTTTATTTCTTCTAATTGCAGTACAAAAGTTCAGCCCCTATTGGTAAGATCATCCTAGTTGGTCTGGAGGCTAACACTTTCTGCTATAAAGCTAATTAATGCAGCACCAAAAAAAAAAAAAGATGCAGAGGCAAGTTTGCAAGAGAAAACAGACCATACACTTACAGCTGAGTGGCTTGTAGCAACTGGCAGCTTCTGTGAATTTTCAAAGGAAAGACAATAAGGTTTATTTGTTCATTATGAAAAACCCAAAGCAAGAAAGCTGCCAGCCATGTGATCCTGTGCATTAAAAAAAAAAAAGATTTGAAATAGTTAAACATACATAATTTAATTTTTAAATATTTGCAATATCATATTCATAAACTGATTGCAACTTATTCACAAGAACTCTAACTCACATTCTAAAAACCAAAAACAGTCCTAGCCTGGTCAAGGCAAATTTTAAATGTGGCTTCCCAGCAAAACAAGAACAAATTGAGACAGGAGCTAAAGAAATTCCTTCTTAAGGCATTAACTTATGATTCGAAAGCATATGATGCAGCAGTCATGCTGGATCTACACTGGGCTGGGCCTGGTCAAGCCCAAATAGGAGGCCACTTGGGAACCCTGTGTGTGTTGCCCTGTGTTCCATGCAGAAAGGTGGTGTATACGATGTAACAAATATGCTGATATCAGTAAGGTTTGATCTCACCAGTTTTAACATCTGAAGCTGTGCCTTTAATGGTGGCTGGGAAAACAGGAACAGGTGATAGTGTGTTTATCTCCAGGCTGTGCATAACTTTGCTTTGTGAAAAGCTGCTCCAGGCAAGTTTTTTTTCCTGGTCATTAGCAACTGTAATATAAATATAAATTAAGCAGTAATCAGGAAAAGGAAATCAATCAATCAAGGGGAAGCAAACAATATCATTGCCAAATGACAATGCAATTTCACCCATTATAGCTTATTATTATTATTTCTTGTTTACACAGTCAGACAGGTGTTATTGTCTGGTTTGTTTTATCCAGACATCGAGTCCTTCCCAAGGACCTGGGATGCCAGAATTTTATTGTCAATGTTGTTGCTGTTGTTATAGATATCGTCGCAGAATATAGGCTGTCCCAGTAAAGCTGCTTTTTGTAATTGGCTGATGGTGATTTCTGCGGTGTTGAGGTATTCTTCAAGGTCTTTTGGAACTGCACCCAGGGCGCCAATTACCACTGGAATTATTTTGGTCTTCTTCTGCCACAGCCTTTCAATTTCAATTTGTAGATCTTTGTATTTGGTGATTTTTTCTATTTCTTTTTCTTCTATTCTGCTGTCCACTGGTATTGCTATGTCGATTATTTTGACTTGTTTTTCCTTCTTCTCAACTACAGTTATATCTGGTGTATTGTGTGGCAGATGTTTGTCTGTTTGTAGTTGGAAGTCCCATAATATTTTTACATCTTCATTTTCTACCACTTTTTCAATTTGATGGTCCCACCAATGTTTGGCTACAGGTAGCTTGTATTTTTTGCAGATGTTCCAGTGTATCATCCCTGCTACCTTGTCATGCCTTTGTTTGTAGTCAGTCTGTGCGATCTTCTTACAACAGCTGATCAGGTGGTCCACTGTTTCATCTGCTTCTTTAAAAAGGTGGCACTTGCTGTTTGTTGTGGATTTTTCGACTTTTGCTCTTATTGCATTTGTTCTTAGTGCCTGTTCTTGTGCAGCCAGTATTAAACCCTCTGTTTCTTTCTTCAAGTTGCCATTCTTAAGCCATTGCCAGGTCTTGGTGATGTCTGATTTTCTACTTATATTGTGCAAATATTGACCATGCAGGGGCTTATTTTTCCATTTTGTTCTTGTTTCCATTTTGTCCACTTGTTCTTTCTTGTAGGCCTGCTGTGTTTCATTGGTGTTGAATAGTTTCGCATGTGCATCTTCTTCACTGTCCTTGATATATTCTTCAAGGCCTCTTTTCTGCTCCTCTACTGTTTGATGGACTTGCAGCATTCCTCTTCCACCTGAGCTGCGAGGGAGGTATAACCTATCGACATCACTGCGGGGGTGCAGAACATGATTGATGGTCATGATTTCCCATCCTCTTCCACCTGAGCTGCGAGGGAGGTATAGCCTATCGACATCATTGCGGGGGTGCAGAGCATGACTGATGGTCATGATTTTCCTGGTCTTACGATCTAGCGTCTCTAGCTCTGCCTGGGTCCAGTCTATTATTCCTGCAGTGTATCTGATGACAGGTATAGCCCAGGTGTTTATGGCTTGTATGGTGTTCCCGCCATTGAGTTTGGACTTGAGGATTTTTCTAACACTCCTGATGTATTCACTTCCAATTTTTCTTTTAACTTCAGTGTGTGCGATGTTATCAGCCTGGAGAATGCCCAAGTATTTGTAATGTTCTTTCTCTTCCAGGTTCTTGATCTTGCTTCCATTGGGCAGTTCTATTCCTTCTGTTTTTCTTATTTTTCCTCTGTTCATTATTAATGCAGCACACTTGTCTAGTCCAAACTCCATTGCTATATCGCTACTGAATATACGGACAGTGTTTAGCAGTGATTCGATTTCTGACTGGGACTTTCCATACAACTTCAGATCGTCCATGTACAGCAGATGGTTGATTTGACTTGATGTTTTAGATGTTTGGTATCCGAGGCCTGTTTTGTTTAGTATTTGTGAAAGTGGGGTCATGGCGATTACAAACAACAGAGGGGATAGTGAGTCCCCTTGGAAAATGCCTCTTCTAATGCTAACCTGTCCAAGTGTCTCGCCATTGATTGTTAACTGTGTACTCCACATGGTCATGGCTTTTTAAATAAATATCTGAATGTTTTTGCTGACACCAGTTGTTTCTAAACATTTTAGTATCCATGTGTGAGGCAATGAATCGAAGGCTTTCTTGTAGTCAATCCATGCAACACTTAGATTGGTTTTTCTTCTCTTGCAATTTTCTAAAATCATTTTTTCAATCAGCAGCTGGTCTTTTGTTACTCTGGTGTTCGGGCAAATTCCTTTCTGTTCAACTGGAAGCTGTTTGTTAGTTAATAAGTGTTGCATCACTTCATCTGCTATTATTCCAGTTAATAATTTGAACATGGTTGAAGAATTATTATTATTATTATTATTATTTTATTTTATTATATGTATATCCCGCTCTTCCTCCAAGGAGCCCAGAGCAGTGTACTACATACTTGAGAGTGATCAGCAGTGCACCACCCACCACAATTAGAAACAAGGGTGCACACAGACACAGCTGTCCCCCACCTGATACATCATTCCGCTCCAAATATGTAATGGGGAGCAGAACATCTAAACCAACCTAATCATGGAATCCAGACATTGTGTGTCCTTCATGAGTATATGGAGTGAACCAAAATGTACACTATAAGTACACTAAATGTACACTAAATGTACACTATGTACACTATGTACACTATAAGTACACTATAAGTACACTATGATTTTTAATGTCCTGACTGGTTGGGCTGAGAACAATATTTTCAAAATGACTAGGGATATGCAGAACATTCCGACAGCAAAACATTTCAACATGAAATGGGCCATTTTGAGTGTTTCAAGCTCAAAACAGAATACCTGTTAAATAAAAGGCCTGTTTCGACTCCGTTTCGATCAGAATGACTCCGTTTCGATCAAAACATTTTGAGTGCCATTGTGGAGGCCTGTTTCCCCCTTGCTGGTTGGTTTTCTGACAGTGGCTTCCAATTGGCTTGTGATCGCCTTGCTTCTTGGTTGGCTTGTTAGCATACAAATCAAGTGTTGTCATGGGCAACTGTGCCCCCATTGGCTGGGGGGAGGGAGGAGGGAGGGGAAACACTTTTGGAGGGAATTTCAAAATGTATTCAAAGGAACTGGAAGGCAGTCTCTATTGAAGAAGATACATCAGGAGTGGAAGAAGGAAAGTTTGATTTTGTGGTTTTATTTTCTCAGCACTTTGAGTATAATATGTTCTGCTATTGCTGCTATAACTATTAGGAGTGTGAGAACTGGCTCGGTTTGAGCTGGGCTTGATGTCAAGCCGGCTCAGATAAATGGTTTGGGGGTCAGACCAGACCGGCCTCAGCCAGTCTGAGTTCAAGCCAAACTGGGCTCAAACTCGAGCCAGCTTGGAGCTATACTGGTAAAGACCAATCCGGTGAGGATTTGCCTCTACCAGTACAGGTAGGGGCAGGGGGTCTTTCTTAAGAATATAGGGGGTGGGAAGGGAATAAATATGTACTTACAAGTATGAGCTATGGCTGCTCTGCCCCTGCTCTGCCCCTACTCAGCTTCCCCCTGAGTAGCCCAGCCAGCAGCTGCCTGGTTTGGGCCTTCTCTGGCCCAGTTCAGGCCTTTGTGCATGCACAGGGACCATTATATCGATCTCAGCCATTTGCATTACCATGCAGTTTGGTCCTATGGTGGTTTTGGAGAAAAGTTAAAAAATTGTTTAAAACTGCCCCCTACTATTTACCAGGCACTCACTGACTTGCAGGCTATCATGGATTCACATGTCATTGTTATGACTTTTTGCATGGCAGTGTACCAAATGAGCTTGTGATGTGATCCAGTTTGTACAGGACTCTGTGTACTGTGTAAGTTATTCATGCATTTCATTTCCACCCAGGAATAGATCCGCTTAATGTAGTTCTTCTCTACATTTTTAATTGTCCTTAGTTTACACAACTCCCTAGATTAGGAACCTACAGCCGGAGAACAGAACTATAATTTGGTTTTGACTAGCAAGCAATGCAATGAACACTCATGGCTTTCATATCTGGGAGTGAAGATCACATAACATGGATATTAGCATGATATCCACAGAATAAGAAGGAATGTGTTACACATCCCCAGTTATGTATGATATGGCTGAAGGCACTAAATGAGGATGCACCATCCCCCGTCTCTTTCAAAGTTTAAACAGACCACAATGTCAGAGAGTAAATACTATGGAACTGTGTCCAACCTGTACTGGAAGTTCATTTCTGAGGTTGTCCCGACACTCAAGCCATTCTTTGTTGCTACGAACAGCTTATGTGCTAAGACAGCAATGCTGAGCCAGGCTGTGCCACTGCTCTTCTCCTTGAGTCCACACTGACCACTGGGGAAGCAATCTCCCTGGCAGGCCAGCCAAGGACTGGAATGCTGGATCAGCTCAGCAACTCCTTGACTTCATTGGCATGGCATTTCTGTCATGCCTATGTGACCCAAGGATGAAGGACAAAGCTGTCACTCCTGACCAGTGGTCCAGGTGGAGGGACCTCCTGGTTGAACATGTAAGGCAAGTCAAGGAAATGAGGATGGGTTGCAACCAGGAGGGGGCAGCTGGAGCACCTTGAAGTGTGCAGTCCACCCCCAGAAGCACCATCACGCCCACATCTAAGTCCAGCACCACCAGTACAGTACAGTACAGTACAGTACTGGCAGTTCTGCCTCTACATGCCACCTGGTGGTATACATAGGACTTCCTTGGTACATTGCCAGGACAATGAAAAGGACCCACTGAGCCCTGCAGCTGTTCTGAACAGTCCATTCTGCCGTACCTGCAAGAGGCAGTGGAGGCTGAAAGATGGAGATCAGCCAGTTTGGGGCAACAGATTGCCAAGTCTGGCCAGACTTGGTGACAGTTACTGGACATTTCCTCTTGTGCCCACCCACCAACGTCAAGAGTGAGAAGTTGTTCTCCATGGCCGGGGGCATAGTGAAACCACTGGCGGCTCACACTGGCCCAACACCAGATGTGTCACAGTCTGCCTGTTAGTGCTACTGACACACTAAAACAGGCATCCCCAAACTGCGGCCCTCCAGATGTTGCTGACCTACAACTTCCAGCATACCCAGCCACAAAAAAATGTGTCTAGGGATGCTGGGAGTTGTAGTTCAGCAACATCTAGAGGGCCACAGTTTGGGGATGCCTGCACTAAGACATGCATACACTCATCCCACCATCTGGCTGGGTATGATGGACTGGTGCCCGCAGACCCAGCACCAATCAGAGGCCATGGTGGAGCAGCAGGGGGTTTGATTTTGTGCATTGTTAATGTTTTCCTTCTTGTTGTTAAAGCTTTTCTCCTAGTTAGCACAGACATCGATTCACCACTACCATGACAGATGATGAGGTGGACTGGTGCCCTGACCTGTGTCAGTCTGGCAGGCTGTCAGTCAGGGCCCAAACAGTCTGAGACTATGGTACACTTTTATCCAGAGAGAGAGAGAGAGAGAGAGAGAGAGAGAGAGAGAGAGAGAGAGAGAGAGAACACATAGATACATGCCTAGATACATGCCACTGGAGTTCTTTTCCAGGAACGTGGTTTAAATATATATATATATATATATTCTTTTTGCTGTGCTTGGTGCCTCTCCTTGCATCAGGAGAGACAAAGAGGTTTGATTGTGTAGTTTTCTTACTGAGTGTAATGTTGTGCTATTGTTTGCTGTGTGTTCTGTTGGGAGGGACAGCTTGTGGGTGCTGTGTTTCTTCCGTAAGGAACAATGGGGACTCAAAACACACCATTGTCCCCCATGGGTGGCTTCTGGTGGCACTGCAGAGCGTTGGGTGGTGGAGTATGATGGGTGCTACCCACAACCAGACCCCCAGATCAATTGGGCAATCAGGGGATTTTTAAAATTTTTGTCAGGGTCATTTCAGAAAAACAATGCAATTTTGAGGACTGGTTTGTTGGGGAGAGCTGGTCTACCAATTGAGTTGAATGAGTAAACCAGGCCTCAGAGGAAATCAATTGGTAGACCTGCTCTCCCCACTTTTAATGTTATCTCGGTCAGTAGGTCAATGACCTGATAAAATTATTAAAAATCTTGAAAATTGCCTGATTGCCCAACACACTGTGGGTTGGGTGGTGGCATGAGGGGTTCTACGCAACACCCAGAACAATTGGGCAATCAGGAGATTTCCAAGGGTTTTTTTAAAAAATATATTCATGTAATGTGGGGAGAATATGTATACCAATAGGTTTTCTGGGACGACTGGTCTACCTATTCCACCCAATGGGTAGGCCAACTCTCCCAAGAAAAACAGTCCTCAAATAGCACTTTTTTCCTCTGGAGATCTGGTATACCAGTTGGGTGGAATGGGTAAATCTGCTCTCCACGAAAACTTCTAATTGATTCACGAATTGAATTGTTGAATCAGCTTGCACGTGCCAGCTGATTTGACAATTTGATTCAAGATTTTGAGATTCAATTCGATCCTTCCCCCCACCCCGCCCAATCCTGCCCTTATACCAAGAAACTGAAGGGTCTATTTACCCCTGCTAACTTGGCAAAGAGGCACCTTTTAACATGGTGATTCTATTTATTTAGCAGGGGGAGAGTAACTGGCTCTATCCACCCCCAGCACAGTACCTCCAGTGACTGTTGCTGGAGTCTATCTTATGTTTCTTTTTAGATTGTGAGCCCTTTGGGGACAGAGATCCATCTTATTTATTTGTTGTTTCTCTGTATAAACTGCCCTGAGCCATTTTTGGAAAGGCGGTATAGAAATCAAATTCTTCATCATCATCATCATCATCATCATCACCACCATCATCCACAGGGGTCCCATTCCCACTGATTTCAGCAGGTAACCGAAACCACTGATAAGAAGACATTGAGTCAATGGTAATTGGGAAATTAGGTTCCTGGTGATGAAAAATGGCTTTCTATTAGACTAAAACAGTGGAAATAAGAGAAATAAAGTCCTGTACCATACTCCGCAGGTCTCCTGCTTTCCAGTGATGTGCCCCCCCCCCGCAAGCCCCGCATTTGAGGGATTTTCTACAAAAAATTGCAGTAATTTTTTTCTTCAAGAAAGAGCCACAAAATAGCTCTGCTCAGTAAAATAGTGGCCAGAAATGACTTTGGAGCTCATTTCTGGCCACCTAGGAACTAAAAGGGATTTTAACCCTTTTTCCAACCTGCATATACCAAGTTCAGGTACACATGGCCCGACCGTGGATTTGTGAAACCGTGGTTGTCAGGACCCCGGATGACGAGGTTCACCTGTACACAGAGGCACAACTAGGGTTGCCGCATTCATCGGAGAAAATTCCTGGACACAACCATCGGGGGGCATAGTGCAAATTTTAAAACTTTTCCTTTTTTAAAAAAACATGGATTTGAAAGAGTGCTCAACCGCAGCGCTTGACAGCTGTTTTATGCATTTCCCCCTGTAATGTTCTTTGCACAGGAGAGGGGTAGGAGCTCATAAACTCTGGGAGCAGTAGCTGGGAATGGAGCTTCTGTATAGTTTCATTTTTAATGTTGTAACAATGAAGAACAGTTCTGTTTTAAGGCCTGTTGCTCCTCGCATTTCTTCCTGCTACTCCACTCAGGAGATAATTCCTGTTGTCTAAGAGGGATCCTCACAAGACTGCAGGTACTGCATCAGCCAATTCTCTAGAAGTAGTGGGACCCCAAAAATGTACTAGAGAAAGCAGGCTCTCTCTGTCACAGCTAAACTCAGAGGCCCACTATCACCCTTACTAACTCTAGGTATCATCCAGAAAGGAAGGGAAAGGGCCAGCCTACCCAGTCAGCAGCACTGCTATCACAGAAAGGGTGCACCACATATCTACAGTGCCTGGAGAGAAGCACTAGAAAAATTGGTAAAATTCATTAAAGCAATCTTCCCACTCAAATTCTTTGACATTTCATATGCAGGACAACACTTTCCCTACATCCAGGACAGCACATCCAATTTCTGGACATGGCAACCCTAGATGCAATGAATGATACTTTTAATGCTTTTGTGTTATATTTTATAAGCATATTTTTTAGTTCAGAAAATTCAAATTCCTCCCTTGTGGCCATCTTACTTATGGAGCTATGCATGTAGCCTCCAGTTCATTCAGACAGTATCTTGGAATATGTGGAAGCCAGGCACAGCAAGGAAACAGGGCTAGAAGGTGTGATCCCAGCCCTCTTCACCCCACACTTACTGTACCCATTTAGAACATCTGCAGGGGACTAATATCGTTCTTAATCTTCATCCTGCAGCCCTTTTTACTCAGCTTCATTACACACACAGCTCTTCCTATCCATAGGACATTTTCCCTACTGAAACTGACCCTCCATCTCCTCTCCAAGAGATGTCCACTGTTTGTCAACAACTGCTAACACATCTGCACTGAGGGGAGATAGCCAAAATGTTTATGAACCTTCTACCATAGCAGATCAACCAGTGGTCGGATTTGGGTAAAATCTGCTTCAGAGAGATACTGGCAGTTTTTCATACACAGGTTTTATACCAGTAGGCAAAGAGAGGAGAGGAGAGCTGGTCTTGTGGTAGCAAGCATGACTCGTCCCCATAGCTAAGCAGGGTCTGCCCTGGTTGCATATGAATGGGAGACTTGATGTGTGAGCACTCCAAGATATTCCCTTCAGGGGATGAAGCCGCTCTGGGAAGAGCAGAAGGTTTCAAGTTCCCTCCCTGGCTTCTCCAAGATAGGGCTGAGAGAGATTCCTGCCTGCAACCTTGGAGAAGCCGCTGCCAGTCTGTGAAGACAATACTGAGCTAGATAGACCAATGGTCTGACTCAGTATATGGCAGTTTCCTATGTTCCTATGTTCCTATAAGTAGTGAAACGTAGTGCAAGTAGCCACTGATCCTAGGATGAAACAAAACACACAAAACATAATGAACTAAAGCTGTAAATGAAGACTGGAGCAGAAGAGGAATTTCTTGGTCTTCATATTTCCCCTTATACTTATTTTCTTTTAAAAGTTCCTATGTTTAGGTTGCTGGCAGAGATCTGTGATGCAGAAATGGAGTTGTGCAAGAGATTCTTCCATTTATCTTCAAAATGACTTTGTTCTGGTTGTTAAAAGCTACATGCATCACAAGGTCAAATGCTTTGTAAAAACTGGAGTTAAATCACTTGCAACAAAAACAATGAACAGACAAGCTTCAATTCTTCACAGACCTTAAAGGTTTACTTCATAGTACTTTTCTTCCCTCCTGTAAAGTCTTCAGCTTAACCCCTTATACCAAATTGTAAAACATTTGCTCACAAACATGTTTGCTACCTCCACTTCCCCCACTCCTGTCAAAACTTAGCTTGTAAGCATCTTGGGGACTAGGGTTATAGCTACTAGTGTTCAAAGGCAGCCAGTGAACACAGGCCCCCAGGCGCCCTCGGGACCCTGCCAGCTTCCCCCTCCAAACTCACGCCATTTGCCACCATTGCAGCTTGCCCCTTGCCCTGCCGCCCTCGCCTCCATTTGCCTGACCTGCTGCTCCTCACCATTGCCCCTTCTTGCTCCCACCACTTGATAGGCAGTTCGTACTGTTGTGGGAGGTTTTCCATCCTCGTTCAAATAAGGAGAGAAGCTGTCAAACCTGTCAGCATTGCACAAGCCAACTAAGACATGGAAGACGCCCATGTGCCCTGAAACCTAATCCAGACTGCATGCATACCCTCCATTTGGTATCTGGTTATGCAGCGGTAAGGGGTCCTATGGCTTCTCTCCTCATTTGAGCAGGAAGAGAAGCCATGCTCTGCACCCTGCACAAACCAGCTATTGAGAGGAGGGGTGAGGAACGGGGGGGGGGCAAGGAGAAGCAGTGCAGAAGGCAAGTGGAGGGGATGAGAAGAAGCAAGGGCAAAAAGTTTTTTTAAAAAAACACCGCACCAGAGGTGCCATGAAAAAATTAAAAGAGGGGATCCAATGTTCACTTACTGAACACAGGGCTCTGCAGTCCTTGCTACACCCCTGTTGGGGACAGGGACCATTTTTGATGAAAGTCTGAAGTGCTGTGTATCTGCATAGTGCTGTGACAATAATCAATCATCACCATCTGAAAAATTTAACACAACACTAGTTTGACACTGAGATGTAACATTCAAGAGCAATTACCTTATGCTTTGGAGTTCAGAAGTAGGAAAGTTGTAGGAAGATGCTGAAGGTTTGGCCAGTTTTATTAACCAAACCTATAAAAATCCTTCTCTGGCACTGTGGCATATTACATTTTTATGTGCAACTGGTGGCAGTAGCCATGTATGTGATACAAGAGTACTTTACTATTGAAGGCATTAATGGAGGAAGAGGCGACCATTTATATAGTATCTGGGGATCTCTGAAGGCCACTGGGGCTTCACTTGAGTGTCCAGTGCCAGTTGCATGTGAAAATGCAGAAATAAGGTGAAAGCCTCCTTGGCATCAGCTAAAGTAGCCAACAGGTCCATAGGCCAAGACTGCCCAATAATTCTGCAATGACTATCGATCTGAGCCAAAGAAGTAACATTTAGTTTATTTTGCACTAATGTTAATTTTACATTCCTGTCATCATTTCAAACATTTTCTTTAAATTAAAGAAATTGGAGCATGGAAAATGTTTAACATTTTGCTTTCTTTCCTCTAGGCTCCGAGGATTTGTGGCTTTTTATATGGTTTACCTTCATTTTCAGCCTTGTCCTGTTCAGGCGCCAGGCCTCTGCTTCCAGAAGGTACTGTGTAAACACAGCTTTGCTTTTTTGGTCTCTTCAGATTAACTCTTTGGAGACAAAAATATCAAGCTTGTAGTTCTAAGGCAGATTCTGTTTCCAGCTTCAAAGACCAGCAAATAGAGTGTAGCTCTATATCCTCTTTTATTCTATATCCAGCCTCTACTATGCTTAACAACTCATGAGGTGCCTAGATCTCCTGAACAAAAGTTAGGGTTTTAAAAAAGCTATCTTCTTCAGTAAGTTCTGTTTTTCTTCGGCTGTGTTATGTATTCTATTTGCGTCTCCCCACTTTTATATGTAAATCATGATTTGCAAAGTTCTCCATGTTTTGAGAGAATTAGAAACTAATGCTTGAAATTCTGGTTTAAATCCAAGTTCCTGAAAATCTGACTCTGTGCTATTTGGCTGTTGTGAACCCCACATAAACTTGGTCAGTTAGGTTGCAGTCCTAAACATGTAAAGCTTATGCACAATGAGGGGGCAGGATTTCCTCCCTAGGGCCCACTGTACCTCCTCAGGCCCCACTGTATGCTAAGTTTGACCATATGCTTACATAAGATCAATGCAAGCAATATAAAGCCCAATGAGCAGGAGCCACACTAAATTAGTCATGTCTAAGTTCAACTGAATTTAATGGGACTTGGTCATGACTAACCTGTTTCATTTATTTCAACAGTTCTTAGTCATGGCTAACTTAGTCTGGATCCTACGCAATGTTTGTAAGCCTGAGTTGTGTGGTTGTTTTCTGGATTTTATGTGAGTTAATGATCACACGATTCAGGTATCTGGCTTGTTGCTTTATGCATGTAAGCCCAATGCAATGCTATATCCAATGAGCGAATGTCTGAATTCATTTCCCACCACTCAACCTTACTTAAATCAGTGTATTGACTTGCTAGTAGTAGTGGACACTGACGTAGTTCTAGTGAGCAAAGATACTGAATTATAAAAATAGCTTTTACCACAATACTACTTTCACGGACAGCCAAATCCCCATTGCCATTTGCAAATATGGGTAGAGAAAATATGGTTTTAATTTAAACTAAAACAGTCCTATATTTACATCTTTACCAGAGAGAGGGAGAGAGGGAGGGGAGATATTGTGCAAAGCCAGAAATATTCAGTGACCTAAGTCAAAGTATTTATCTATTACACCTCAACCAACAATTATGCTAGTTGCAAATTGCTGACTTCTAGGCATTTAAAGAGATTAATTCAAATCTAAAACCAACAGTATAAAATATCACTCACTAAGAGGTCTTCTATAAATAAGTGCATTCAGAAAGATAATTACATACATATGAAGTGTGAGCTGATAACATGCATGGGGAATATTCTGGAAAGGGGCCATTACCTCCTCCATCAGGGGTAAGTATTCAGAAGTTTGCATTAGGAAATCCAATATCACATTGCCTACATATGGCATTCATTTGCCAAATCCAGCTGGGAGTGAAAATATTTAAGGTGATGTAATTCACCCTAAGAAATAAATGGGGTTAGAAGTTCTGTCATGGAAAGAGCAGCACTTCCCCCACAAATGAGGCAGGTCTTTATCTCCACAGGCGAATTATGATACCTATGATAATGTACTGAAATAAATTCCAAATGTCATGATGTAATCACCCAAAGGTCAGGAATATTACTTCCCAATCTCCCCTCATATTTTGGCCTGAACATATTCTGGAGTCAACACAATAAGACTTCCTTCCAGGTAGACATATTTAGAATCACAACCTTCATTCTTTCTGCTTACGGCAAGAAGGCATTTTTGGTTAAGTTGCTGGACTCAGTACAGGAATTATGATTTTGATTTTTAGGTGTACCACAGAAACACAACACAAGCTGGACAGTGGCAGTAAGCCACAGTTTCCCCCTAATAAAATCAAATCTTATTATGGTTTCCTATTTAAGGCTTTAAAAATTCATGGATTTTTATAAGACATTTGCACATTAACTCAAGCAGGGCAGACTATATATATACCTAAGGAGAATAACTGTAAAAGTCAAAATGAACATTAAGTATGTGATTGAACTCCCTTGTGGATCTGGACTGCAACATGAGGGAAGGGAGAGTTAACTCTCTGTTGTCACCATGGTCCTGATCTGGATTACACACTCACTCCTGTGGCTGCTTTTTCCCCTAAAAAAATAATCTTCCCATTGGTACCAATGGAGCTTTTTTCCAGGACAAATAGCAGCTTTAGGGGTGATCCAGATTGGAACTGACACCCTTGGAGGACATTTATGCAACCCTTTTATTTTAAGAGGAATGTCTAAGATAATACCCATAGTGGTAACACTTATAGGAGTCCCCCCCCCTGCAAAAAAAGAAACAATAATTCAGCCACTTGGTCATCAATACTTAAAATAGGTTAGAAGGTGGAGAGTACACACCCCAGCCATTGTCAACTAAAATCTAAAAACGATCCCCTTCTGCAGAATAATAGTATCAAGCCCTCACTCAGGCTACTTTGAAGCTATAAAACCTCCTTCTTGCCACCCCACATCAGAGCAGGAAGAAGAATTAAAACTGCCACCCCTGGTACTCACATCCCATCGACCCCAACAGGTAGCTATAGACCAATTTTTCTCTTCCCAATTTTATCTCTCTCGCTCATTTCCTAGTGCCTACAACTGTGTCCTCATCCCTCAGCGCTAATCTGTAAATGTGTACTGGAGGCCATTTAGTGTCATTCTCAGGGCACTAACCCCAGACTTAAGGGAATATCATTACCAGCAACCTTACTGAAGTGCTAACCATTCCTTTACTGTAAATCTTTTCTCTCTGATAAAACCTAACCTTGCTTTCAAGGAATGTGTCTGTACTCTCTTTTGCCCTTTAGCACAGGTGTATATCCAATCCAAGGTCCGCTTTCCCAGTACTTCAATTTATAAATTGGCTGTATGCAGGTTTGCACTTAATTGGGTTAAATTCTCCACATTAAGCCAAAGCATAGTCATGAAGAGTGATAACTACCATGCTAGAGCAAATCTGGTAAAAAAAATTTCAATTTGCTCTGCTGTAAGTGGCTGTATGGTCCATTAGCTCAGGGGTTTACAGTCAGATTTTGTTGGACTACAACTCTCATCATCCCCAGTCAAAATGGCCTTGTGGCTGGGAATGATGAGAGTTGTATTCCAGCATGGGACATAAGATGAAAGCTTAAGTTGGTGGTGCACCATAAAAATGTTATACCATGTGGCTCAAATACCATAATTTTGGAATGCTCCACACACTTAGTCCCTGCAATTCCCATTCTTCAATCCAAGCACATTGATGGATTAATGATGCATCATTCTCACTTTATGAACGTATTTTCTTTCTCTTATTACCAAAACAGACATGTAAGCTTTGCCTTTTGAAAGCCATTTCTTCGCTGTATTTCCCTGAGACTGTTTCTTACCTATGCCTACATAAGTGAATAAATAATACACAAATGTGTTTGTTTTTTAGTTAGAAGCCAGTTTTCAAAAAAGGCTATCTGAAACACAGGAAAGATACCAAATCATGAAAGATGGGGCTACTGACTGGAAGCTGACCTTTGGGCCACAGGAATGCTTTTGTTAGATTACCAAATTGCTAGTAGTGGGTTGGTAGAAATTAATCAGATCAGAATGCAGAATGGATTGTGTCTTCAGGTCTGGAACTGATGGATGGGATCTAGATGGGACTCAGTTGGTGGGTATACTTGAAAACAACCACCAAAAAGACAATTAGCAAAGAAACAGACTGATTTTAGATTCAGTGCAGCAACCATATCCAGGGGCGTATCTGGGGTGGGACAGGCAGGGCATGTGCCCCGGGCGCCACTTGAAGGGGGCACAATTTTTTAAAAATTAAAAAAAAATTTAAGTGGCCACTAAAAACAAAATGGCCACTGCACATGCTCAAATGGCCTCTGTAAGGCCCTAGGCCATGCCAGGTCTTGAAGAGGCCATTTGAGCATGCGCGGTGGCCATTTTGTATTCAGCAGCCATTTTTTAAAAACAAGATTTGTTTTTAAAAATGGCCACCACATATGCTCAAATGGTCCCTGCAAGGCGCTAGAGGCCAGCAGGGGGGAGGGGAACCTTTGCAGACACCCCCTCAAGGCCTTAGGGAAGCCCCCCGAAGGGGCTACAGGTAAAAACATTTTAAAAAAAAATTAATATAATATAAGTTACTTTACACATATTTAGTTTGGCACTATGTACAGAGAATCAGGCCTTGTGAATACTAAGCTGAAGCTTATGAGCTAGGATTGTATTCATTTGCTCTTACTTTGCTTCTTGTGATAAGTGAGTTAAATGTGATGTCTTAATAATATGGCTATTAATGGTGAGTTTGTCTTTGAATCAGTGTGAAATCCTTAGTATTAAGGCCACTGGGAGTTTCTTGATCTCTCTCTCTCATTTTAACTGTCTTTCTGAAAGACTAGAATATATTCCAAGCAGTGACACAGTTTACTCTGCATATCCTTTAATTATTTTCAGAGTATCTGGGAAAATCAAATTCTGCATTTATTTTTAAAACTTACGTAATAGTGATGCTACAATGCATAGTGGAGAATTAGACAGGCACTTCTGTTTAGTTTTCCAAGTACATCTCCACATAGTATTTTGGTATTTCATGAGCCCCTGCATACAGAAATGTGTAGTTTTCCAGCATTTTTCGGTCTGGCTACGTCCACTGCTAAATAGTTTTTGAAATATTACAAGATTAACGAGCTTGACTTGTATTTTTGAGCTGATATTATGGTAAAGTTATCTGAAAGATGAGTGTCAGATGTTTGGACAGGGGGCGCAATTTCAGTGCTTGCCCTAGGCGCTATTTTCCCTAGACACACCTCTAACCATATCAACAAATTACATTTTATTGAAATACACCCAATTCCTTCAGTTCATTGATGTTTTTTATTTGCTAATAAACTCATTACTCATCTAGAATGGCGTATAGAGGACATAGGGAATAGATTTCTAAACCTTTGACGAAGAAATAGTGGTTGTTTCTGTTGGACATTATAATTAGTTTAATATAATGATCCACCCTATTTAAGAAAGACTTTTTGAAATTGAAGTTGAGTTATCAGGTCTGAAGACCAATAGCCAGAAGAGTATGATTTGAAGGATAATTTTCTTATACAAGGTCACAGTTTTATATATTGTATTGTATTAGTGCTCTTACAACCTGTTTGAATAATCTGGTAAAATATTCTCTACTGCATTTATGGTTCATGTTGGGGGGAATGTAAAAACAATTTTTAATGAAATGGACTCAAGAGAAGCTTCCCCAGTCTATTAGTTGTCACAAAAACAACTATTTTCTGCAGTAAGAAGCATGACTGCATGCCCCAGCTAAAATAATATCGGGTTAGAGGAAGTATAGCAGCATTTCCTAGGAACAGCAGTTCATGACTCATCGTGCTCACTGGTGTAAAAGATAGTTCTTCTTTCCAGTGTTCTGAACATCAATGAATTGAAGATATAAACCAGACAGCATATCACTTCTCTTTCTGAAGTAACCACAAAACCCATAGAATGTTTGTTTAAATAAACGATATAACAAGCAACAGTATCTAGGGTTGATGCAACAGATCAGAATGAGGCAGGCCAGCTAACGTTAAGCATGCAAAATGGTCATGAGTCTGGGGTTTCCCTTCTACCTACAAGACACAAGAAACTTATGAGGAACTACCATAGGCAAAAATTGAGGTCCAGCAACTGGCACCTCTTTCTGGCAAAGCAGCATTAAGCTCTAAACTATTCTCTCAACAAGATCTGCTTGGAGGGACATTTTATTGTATTTTTAGTCTTGCTCGTATCCACATGAGGATTTATCACGATGGGGAAACCCCAGCAATAAGCATTGCTCACAGGCCTGTATGCTGGTTGAACTGGGCCAATAACACTATTTTCTTTCTATCCTTGATAAAATCTTCTACTTCTGTCTTCAAACCATTTCATGCGTTACAAGATGAATTTAATTTAAAACTGCTGCCTGACAATATATCCAGTTAAAACATACCATCTATTAATAGTTTGGCCCTGATGCTCATAGTTCATTTGATGTTTCAGAAATATCATTAAATTTTATTTTTCTATTGCAGGGTCCAGTCATGCTCATAATATGCTGTATGGTTTTGTCAGAATCCATGTAGCCCTTTAACTGACTCTGAAAGAGCTAAATGGGGTTTGGAACTAAATATGTCTATTTCACAGTACCAATGGAACGGGATTCTTAGTAAAACTGTTAAGAGTATCATATGATCTGTGGCTTAAGCTTGTTGAACAAAAATATTTTTTTGTTCATATTCGCCCTGACCATATTTTGTTCATATTCGCTCTGATGGATTATAACTGTTGGAGATGTTGGGAGGAAGAGTCCAGTTTATTACACTTGTTTCTAAACTGAAAAGTTATATTTCCATTTTAAAGGAGCTAATTGGCTGTAACTTACTTCTTCCAAGAAAATTTCCCCTTTATTCTGTTTAGATATTACTAGGCCTGCCTCCTGATACGGAAGGAATAACCCCTGATCAGTGGAACTGGCTAACCAGGGCCAACATATTATTCTACAAAACTGGAAATGCAAAACCTGGGAACATGTGTTGTAAATATTTACAAATCTTTATTTTTCACTTTAAAAGTAGCTGGTTAAAAAAAAGAGAGAGAGAGAAACGAAACATCTCTCCTAGTACTGGAAAAGGTGAAGAAGAGGGCAACCAAGATGATCAGGGGCCTAGAGCACCTTCTTTATGAGGCAAGGCTACAACACCAAGAAAATGTCATGCGGCCACATTTGGGAGTTAGATTGGCCAGTGCTGTGTTTGCGGCATGGCCGGAGTTGCTCTGGCTGCGCTGCAAATGCACTGCTGGCAGATCTAACTCCCAAATGGGGCTGTGCGGCCCCGTTTGAGAGCTGAACCATGCCTCCGCTTTTGACATCAGACACAGGGGGCTTGGCTAGATGCTCCCTGCATCTGATGTCATATGCAGGGGGTGGGGCTAAAGGGGCCATGCCGGTGGCAGAACCTGGGCCGCCACTGGCCTCCCTCCACACCTGGTCCTAGCTATCAATAGTCAATTGAAATTCAGGCCCTGTTTAAACTGTATCCCCATTTTCTCTTCCACCACATTCTCAGGTGCCAAAAATAGGGAACCAGTTTTGGGGGAGGATCCTGTTTGTGGGGGAGGATCCTCCCTTTTGGGGGAGGACCATTCTTCCTCAAAGGTTCTTAGATGACATGACATGACTCAGCAACACTCATGGGACATTCTAGGGAAAATTCATTGCAGCCAAGGGAAAGCAGCTGCAGAAAGGTACTCCACATTCCCACGATTGTCAAAGTAGCAGCAGAAATTAGAAGGAAGGAAGATAGCTCCCTGCCACTAAAAATGGTATCCCTGAAATGGTCACAGAATTTCTCTGCCCCACCCCCCACCCCCGGAAACTGCCTCCGGTTTTGGCCCTCTTTTGCCCACCCAACCAAATTCAAGCCTCAAAATTCATCAGCAAGAATGTTTGCCTCAGCGCTAAAAATCAGCATCTTTCTTCTGAGGTACATTTGCTACCATGAAGTCATCATAGAAATGTTCCTAAAATGTGTTTTTGAGAATCAACCTCATGGATGGCAGGGTGGTGAGAGAAAAGATAGTAATGGGTGTTTTCAAGGCTTTTGGGTGTCACTGTTTGATTCAGTACTTTTTATGTATCAAACTGCTTAGCCGAAGCTGTGTTACCTTGCACTGGACCCCTTAGATAGCTTAATGTTACCAAAGAAGGTGGCACTTGCAGCTTTAAAGATCAGGCATATTTATTAGCCATCTAATGGCATAGCAGGGGGATGACTTGACTAGCAAGCCAGAGGTTGCCAGTTTGAATCCTTGCTGGTTTGTTTCCTTTATGGGAAAGGCTTTGGGAAAGACTATGGGAAACACCTATATCAGGCTGCAGCGATATAGGAAGATGCTGAAAGACATCATCTCATACTGCACGGGAGATGGCAATGGTAAACCTGTATTCTACCAAAGACAACCACAGGGCTCTGTGGTTGCCAAGAGTCAACACTGACTCGAAGTCCCACTTCACCTTTATAACTAGTATTCTTCATGCTGATCTTCCTCCCACTAGAGGACAACTATATATTTTCCTTCACATTCTTCTGCTGTACTACATTGTGTTCTTTTCTGGATAGCTCTTGGGATAGAGCTCAATGCCAATTTTTATTGTACGTTGTAGAGACATTCTGGAAGACATTCTGGCTACTGCTTGAACTCAGCAGCTTGTGCAAACTCTGAATCTCCCTTTCAGTTAAACAAAATCTAGTTCAGATGTTTATGCTGGATAGGATATAACAAAAACATGATGTTGATTGATCCAACTACTCATGAAGTGGACAGAAGGAAAACACCATTATTAAATAAAGAAGCAAAAACACAGAGCTAGCCATAATTAGAGGCATCAAGGGGTGAAAGCTTGCTAGTTTTAACTGAAGCCCTAATGTCAGCTATCCATAAAGGAACATAGGGACAGGATCAGAGAATGAAGAAGTGTCTGAAAAATTTATAATGAAAAAAAAAATAGGAGCGAGAGAAAGAAATTAAAATAAAACAAGCTACACAATGTCTTCATCTTAAAATGGAAGATCTAGGATAAAGCCATGGGAAATGAAGTTTAAAGAAAAGAAACATGCTGGATTGTTAAACAGTGCTCTTTGACAAGGCAAAGCCCATGTCACCACTAATGAGACCCCACCCCCACCCCAGTTTGCTTTCTTTAGATTTTATGAGCAATAATAAAGTTTCTTCATCTCTGCTCTGGCCTTCACTTTAATTAGCTGGCTGGCACAACTCCAGGTGGGCTATCCAAGTCCCCACAGCAGTTGTTTTTGTAAATAGAAGCAATCCTTTGGTCACTGCTAGGCAAAGGAATGCTCTGGATAAGTGCTTGTATAGTAGCTGGTTTGTGGAGTAGGGGTGTGCATGGAACTGGCTGATGGCAGGCCACTGCACAGGTGTGGTGGCCTCCAAAATGGCCTCCCTGTGCCGGGGGGGGGGGAGGCCCGAACAGGCCGGTTTTGGACTGAAGGGAGGTTGGCAGGGGAGGGGGAACCTCCACAGACAATTCCCCCCACCTCGGAGAACACCCCCAGAGGGTGATGATATAGTAAATACAGACAAGCCACTCTCCCCTTATTAGCAATAGCAATAGCAATAGCAATAGCACTTACATTTATATACCGCTCTATAGCTGGAAGCTCTCTAAGCGGTTTACAATGATTTAGCATATTGCCCCCCAACATTCTGGGTACTCATTTTACCGACCTTGGAAGGATGGAAGGCTGAGTCAACCTTGAGCCCCTTGGTCAGGATCGAACTTGCAACCTTCTGGTTACAGGGCGGCAGTTTTACCACTGCGCCACCAGGGGCTCATTGATTGATTGATTGATTGATTGCATTTTTATTCCATCCATCCTTCAATGAGGTCGGGGAAATGAACATGCTTCCCCCTTCCCTTCTCCCCCTCCCCAGCCCCTTCGCCACAGTACAAAAGAGTAGACTCAAATCACGCACCAATACTAGAAATGGCAGTCTATGGCTGAAAGAGAGAATACTCTGCCAATGCCTCTTGCAAGAACACTTTGCCTTGGACTGACTGGCGGAACTTCCTACCGATGAGGAGGGAATTAAGGAGCCTTTTGCCTGTGTCTCATCTCACATGTGAGCAAGTCAGCGGGGGACATTAATGCTGCTGCCACTTTGTCCCTGGCACAGTTCAACACATAGCCTCTGTTTAAAATGAGGGCATGGAGATACAGTGCACAGTGTCATACACTGTTCACTCTAACAGGGATTTCCAGTGCTGTTCACTACAGCTCCCAGCATCCCCAGCTGCAATGGCCTTTGGCTAGTGATTATGGGAGTTGTAGTCAATAACATCTGGGCAGGGGCGTAACTAGGGTGGGGCAGGCAGGGCACATGCCCCAGGTGCCACTCTAAGGGGGGCGCCATTTTTTAAAATTAAAAAATGGCCACCAAAAACAAAATGGCCACCGCGCATGCTCAAATGGCCTCTGCCAGGCCTCACAGAGGCTATTTGAGCATGCATGGTGGCCATTTTGTTTTTAGCGGCCATTTTTAAAAGTATTTTTAAAAATGGCCACTGCACATGCTCAAATGGTCCCTGCAAGGCCCTAGAGACCAGCGTGGGGAGGAGTTTTGCAGCCCCCCATGGCCTTTAGGAAGCCCCCCGAAGGGGCTGCAGGTAATTTTTATTTATTTTATATATATATATATATATATATATATATATATATATATATATATATATATCAGTGTACACATATTTTTAGTTTGGCACTATGTACAGAGAATCAGGCCTTGTGAATACTAAGCTGAAGCTTATGAGCTAGGATTGTATTCATTTGCTCTTACTTTGTTTCATGTGATAAGTGAGTTAAATATGATGTCTTAATAATATGGCTGTTAATGGTGAGTTTGTCTTTGAATCAGTGTGAAATCCTTAGTATTAAGGCCCACTGGGAGTTTCTTGCTCTCTTTCTCTCATTTTAACTGTCTTTCTGAAATACTAGAATATATTCCAAGCAGTGACACAGTTTTCTCTGCATATCCTTTAATTATTTTCAGGGTATCTGAGAAAAGTCAAATTCTGCATTTATTTTTAAAACTTATGTAATAGTGATGCTACAATGCATAGTAGAGAATTAGACAGGCACTTCTATTTAGTTTTCCAAGTACACCTCCACATAGTATTTGGGTATATCATGAGCCTCAGCATACAGAAATGTGTAGTTTTCCAGCATTTTTTGGTCTGGCTACGTCCACTGCTAAATAGTTTTTGAAATATTACAAGATTAACGAGCTTGACTTGTATTTTTGAGTTGATATTATGGTAAAGTTATCTGAAAGATGAGTGTCAGATGTTTGGACAGGGGGCGCAATTTCAGTGCTTGCCCTAGGCGCTATTTTCCCTAGATACGCCTCTGTGTGGGAGCATATCCTGTTTATCAGACATCTGGATCATGGTATGAATAGCTTCTCCTTTCCTTTTCACAGAAAGTGAAGTAGCAGGCCAGGATCAAGGGCTGGTGTTTCTGTTAGGAAGCTAGTTGGGCTAGAACACCGTGAGGGCTTCAAAGCTTCCCCTCCTTTAACCGCTATGGTATTCTTGTAGGCAGCACAGCTGTGAGATGGCCCTCCAACCTTTGTAAGTTATATAGGCACATACATGATGGAAACATTTCTAAGCAATCCATGTGACCTAAATGTAAACAAACTGCGTTGCTGAGAGAGAATAAAGGAGAGATTCAGCCATTCAGCTAACCACTGTCAGTGGCTCACCTAGATAATTTTGGAGCTGGGATCTGAAGGGCTTTGGAGGGCATCTCCCTGGCTTGAGAGAGAGCTGGGGGGCAAGTTAAATCTTTTTTAAAATCTTTTTTCAACTGCCGTTGTGCAGCAGGAATGTGAAAACAGGGGGCAGCCGGCAGGCTGCAGACTGAGGCGGAGGCAGTGGCAAGAGCTCATTCCCTGAGCCCGTCTGCCACTCATATGACCGTTCGGCCCATTTTCAGCCCATTTAGAGGCTCTCTGTGCATGCATGCAGATGTTGAAAATGGGCCGAAAATTATTTGGGTGGCAGGCAGGCTCAGGGAAGGAGCTCTTGCCGCTGTCTCTGCCTCCCCCACCTCAGTCCACACCATGCTGCCTGTCCTGTTTCTGCTACCAAAAAACAAACAAACACCATTCCCATCGGACAGCAGCAGCTGAAAAAGGTTGTTGTTGTTTTTTTTAAGATTTAACTTGCCCCTGCCCCCTCTCCTGCGGGCAGTGGATGGCAGGCACAGGGCAGTGGCGCGGCTCTGGGGATGCCACCCAGAACATTTGGAGGGCCTCCAGAGACAGGAGGCCATAGACCAGATCCCCAAGTTCTGTGGGAAAGTGTGCCTCTGACCACTTTCAAGGTAAGATAGGAATTTATACCATCTGTAGACTAAGGGTCAAATATGTGTAGAGATACACATATCAGGTGATATATAAATATGATACACAAATAAGTAAGTAAGTAAGTAAATAAGAGTTCGCATTATGTCATGCTGACTCAAGCTGCTAAGATATGCCCTAAATCAGCTTTGACCCTGTTTGGATGATACTCCAGCTGGCCATCACAAACCCAGAGGCATGTGGACTCATACATCTTTCCCCTTGTCCCCCAATCAGTGCAATGGCACACGCAAGTGCGTCAGAGACTTCTGGTCATATCCGGACAATGGGGCGGCAGGGAGGTACACTGCTACCTCGATGGGCTTGGAACAAAACGGACGCCAGTGGTGGGGAAGCAGCAGGAGGGGTAAGTGCATCCTCCCCCGCTCTTAAAGCAGCACCCCTGCCGCCTTCAAGCCTCCCCCCTCATGGTTCTGTGCACATCCCTACCAGGCTACAGGCCTTTGGCCCAATTTTTTCAGGATATTTTCCCCTTTTTTTCTGACTGCCTTTTGCGGGGGTAGGGGTTGTGCCTTTGTTCCTTCCCAAAGCCTTGCCAGGTGCAGTCAGGCATAGGTTGCTCTCTGGCCTGTGCTCTGGCCTGCCTCTGTTGTGCCTTTGGCCACTAGGAATCTCTTCCCTGCACCACTGCCAGCACAGGCACCAATGGCTCACCAATGGGAGACTCTCCCGGTGTGCGTGGGCAGACTACTGTTCCTTTCCCCACCTGACAATCAGCCGTTTGGTGGGTGGGGGCTTAAATATTACATATAATAAAAATAGTCTGCACTAGTTTTGTGTGATACATTGTTTATATTATTTCTCTGTTAAAAATGGTGGAAAGGGTTGGTGTTTTGGGGTTTTTTTTTTAAACTAGGCTATCATATGACAATAGCAAACCTCAAATGTAAATATAGTCTCCTGAATCCAGTCCTATATACAGTATATTTACTCAGAAGCAAGCTCCTGTGTTCAGTGAAGTAAAAGAAAAGTCCAAATAAGCCCCACTACATTGAACATTGGTGGGCATAGGATTACAGCTGTAATCACATTTGTTTGTATGGCATGATTTGGATAAGAGATCAAGGCCTGCAAAAGAGAATACAGATCTCAGAACTTTCCAAGATTTGTCAAGAACGTGGATGTAATGTGGCAGTCCCTGCCCTTCTGTATTGCCCTCCAGCACCTTGCAGTAGTTCCATCTGGGGTGATTTCCCTTCCCACCCTAGAAGAAGCAACAGCTGCAGCAGCCTTTCAGTACTCACTGCTCCTCAGTCACAAGAATGCCATAAACTTCAAACAATGCCACTCTTTTTTGTTGTTGCTGCTGTCCATCTCAGAAGGATTTCTCTAGAATCTGAAACTCTGCTCCTTTCCTCTGCTCTTGCCTTCAGGGCAAACCAATTTTATAACAAGCTCCACTGTAAATTATGCATCCCTTGGAAACCTGAGCTTAATGTACAGTAAATTCAACTGAATATATCTGAGTGAAGCCAAAAGCAGCAGTATAATCCATCTAAATGCCAGGGGAATGACTCTGCCTAACAGTCTGCCAGATTAATTATAAGTAATGACATTCACTGCAGAAATGTGCTGTAGCAAGTTAACAATTGTTCCGAAAGCTCTGGGTATGGCGGCCAATACATTATCAGGCACAATCATTGAGCCAAATGACACCTGACACTAAAAGCAACATTGTGTTGCCATTTTTCTTGTTTAAACAGCAGCCAAAAGGGGAGGGGAGTTGTTTGGGACAGCAGTGTGAGAAAGGGGTTAACTCCTTCTTGTCCTGTTGTTATAGATACCTTTCAGCTTGTTAGGTCTGAGAATGCAAACAAGATCCTTAGTAGTGTAGTGATCATTGCCCTTCTTGGCTAGTAAAAACTGGAAATGGCTCAGTGCTTGGAAGTTACTATTAATTATTATTATTATTATTATTATTATTTACATTTATATCCCGCTCTTCCTCCAAGGAGCCCAGAGCGGTGTACTACATACTTGAGTTTCTCTTTCACACCACCCCTGTGAAGTAGGTTAGGCTGAGAGAACAGTGACTGGCCCAGAGTCACCCAGCTAGTATCATGGCTGAATGGGGATTTGAACTCGGGTCTCCCTGGTCCTAGTCCAGCACTCTAACCACTACACCATGCTGGCTCTGCTGAGAGGGCATATTTCTATCTGTTTTGAAAGAGACTGTGGTTAGACCTCTATTATTGTAAACTGCCCAGAGACATGAGTTTTGGGTGGTATAGAAATTTGCTAAATAAATAAATATTGAAGAATCCCTTGCTCAACACTACCAGCCAGCTTCTAATCTCCCCTTCAGGGGCAAGGTGATAGAGCACGTGGTGCAAACCCAGTTGCAAAGGGTTTTGGATGACACAGATTGTCTAGGCCCATTTCAATCTGGCTTTCACTTTGGTTATAGGACTCAAACTGCCTTGCTCATCCTGCTGGACAATCTGCTCCAGGAACTAGACAGGGGAAGCACATGCCTGTTGATTCTGCTGGATTTCTTGGCAATCTTCAATACGTTGGCCACATTTACACATTACACAGAACTTCAGTTAAATGGACCAGCAGTTCCACAGACATTATGTCCGAATGTGGGCAAATGGGGTTTGGCGCAGTGACAAAACTGAAGTGTTCAGATTTGGAACTCCAGTCTGAACCCTAGGGTTGTAGTGAGTTTTATCACCACAACATGAGGTTCCATGCAGTCTGCGGTACATCCAAATTCAGAATCACTGACTGTGTCCCCTGGAACCGGAGTTGCTTCCGCAGGCTGCATCCCCTGGAACCAAATCACTCCAGTCAAGAAGGAAGTTCACACAGCCAGCTCCCCCTCTTCTCTGCAGCCTCACTCTCCATTATGTCCGAATTCAGGTGGTAAAGCGGGGTGGGGGGAAGGGCTTGGAACCATGGGTCCATTGGACCTATGATTCTGCATTACATGCAAATGAGGCCATTGATTGTGGTGTCCTTCTGGTCCAACTCTCTGAATTGGGGCTGGGCACGTTTCTTTTGGTCTGATTCTGATCCTGCTTGGATGGTTGGGTCGGGTCTGATTCAGAAGGTGCTAATGGGGGATTACAGCTTGAACCCATGGCTATTGGACTGTGAGGTCCCACAGAGATTGATTTTGTTCCCTTTGTTGTAAAAGAGAACAAACCACTGAAGAACACTGTCCAGAGATTAGTGTAGTGGTGTAACCAATATGCGGATGAAAAGCCAGCTTTAGCTTGATGAGTCAACTGATCCCAGGGTCCAGAGGACGCTCTGAGCCAGGGCTGCAGTCTGTGATTGGCTGGATGTGGGCCAACAAACTGAATCTTAATCCAGACAAGACAGAGGTGATGGTGATTAGCAGAGGTGCAGGGGGGGTTTCAGCCTGTTCAGCAGTGGCCATGAGTGCCTTTGCACAGCTTCAGCTTGTGTGCCAGCTGCACACCTTCCGTGAGAAGGCTGATCTGGCCTTTGTCTCTGTGCCTTAGCCATGTTGCATTTGACCTGAGTGCAAGTGCTCTGTAATTGCAAAACGGTTAGTTATATTATATGGATCAACTTTTTAGAAAACTTGACCACCTGAAAGGGAAATCAGATTGTTTTACAAATTATGTTTCTGGCCCCAGGCTACTTTCTAGAGAACAAAACAGTCCCACAGAATGCAGATGTTGGCCGCTCCTGCTTCATACCATACGGCAAACAAAGCAGGCAGAGTCACCCAACCTCAAGGATTTCAAAAATGAAGAAAATGAAATCCAGTTGTTCTTCACTTGTAGTAAGTGATGGAAAGAAAGAAAAAAGCAGCTCTCAAAATGTATTTGTAAATATACCCCATAAAGAAATAACATGTGAATTGTTTTTCCATTAGTCAATACAAACAGAAAAACAGTCTTTAATAAACAGTTTATGTTTATTATGCCATCAATGGTTCCTAGATTTCTATCTAGTTAATGTATATGCATCCATATTTTAATACCCCTAAACCGTCAAGAAGCCACCTAATGGTTCAGCGGGTAAGTAACTTGCTTAGGGAGCAGGAGGTTGCTGGTTTGAATCCCCGCTGGTATGTTTCCCAGACTGTGGGCAACACCTATATCATGCAGCAGCAATAAAGGGAGATGCTGAAAGGCATCATCTCATACTGTGTGGGAGATGGCTATGGTTAAGCCCTTCCTGTATCCTACCAAAGGAAACCACAGGGCTCTGTGAGCATTAAGTAGTTCAACAAGAGTTGGAGGGCCAGGTTTGACCACCGCTGCATTGGAGCAGGGATTTCCAACCTGTGGTAGTCCAGCTGTTGTTGAACTACAACCCCCATCATCCCCAGCCACAATAAATTATAACTGGGGTGATGCGAGTTGTAGATCAGTATCATCTGAAGTCCACGAGCTGGGAAACCCTTCATTAGGGAATTTTTCTGGGACCTGCACTGCTGCATGATGCAGGTATCAAGAGGCCTTTTCCAAGTTACACTTGGTATACCAGTTGCAACTCCTCTTGGTCACTTATTTGTTTGTTTTATTGCTCTCTTTTGCTATAAGAATTTTATACTCAAAGCAGCTTACTAACGCATACAGCAGCATTAATAAACAAACAATTTACAACAATTAAAACACAGCCAAATATATGAGCAACAATCCTGTGATTGCCAATACCCAACTTAGGTCATGTTTTTGTCACAAATTGGCTCTCTTTCCTCTGGACGTTTGATGAACTTTAGAGTTCATCACTTTAGAGATAGTCCTCCTCATGCCTCTCACTACTTTATTAAAAATACTTTCTGTATCTATTGTGTTCTTTTTCTTCTGTTATAATCAACATTTTAAAAGCAACTAAGGGCTTTCAGGGTCAAGAGCAGTACTTTGAAGTGGTCCCAGGTACCATTGGTTAGCAGGGCAGTGCTTTAAGGATCTGGGTTTATGGTGTCGGTGGAAAGCACCAGTTAGATGTCTATTTAAACAAGGGAACCCTTTGAAGGCAACCCTAATCAGAGTAAGTTTCAGTAAAGCAATGTTAAGGTAACTGACTGTCTGCCTATCAAACAGCTCTTAAAAGCACCAGAACCCTGCTAGAAAGAAAGGTGAAAACTCTAGGCTGCAGGTCATGGTGGGAACACAGTCTCTTTATTAAAAATCATATTCCAGAACTGATATTTATTTTCAAAACTGGTTTTGAGGCCTTACCTAGAGCTCTGTCCATTTCTCACATTGGGATCCTGCCCTCCACGATGTTCTTCAGAATACATGGAGGTCGTTCTTATGACCAGCCCTGGGGCTAGTTATAATAACTGCTGGGATCGGTCCCAATCCTGGCAATCTTCGACTGGGTAGCCCAGTTTTGAAACCCAAGTTAAAATTGAGGTAGGTGGATGCAGGTGCACCTCCTATCCCACTCCCTGGTCGTGTGAATGTTCAGGCTGCCTGCAGCCTGAGTGTCCACAGAGCTGGGGGGCTAGAGTGCCCAATGGTGAGGAAATCTTCCAATGTGCCATGTTCCGGTGCTGTGCATTGTGGGATGCTGGAGGACTTGCGAGGAGGCAGGTATGAGCCTGACTCCTCGCCAGCCCTCCCCGGCCCTGGGTAAGTTGGTTGTGTGCATTAGGGGAGTGCACAAAACCGGGTTGTCTGTTTCTATTCGAGTCCAGACCAGACTCAAACTGCACTGGGCATATTTGGTTTTACCACCCACCCCAAACCCTCCCAGTTTGGTTTGGTCTTGGGGGTGGGTGGGGCGGGTTTGTGGTTTTTTAAAAAAAATAAATTAAAAAACTTAGACTCAGTCTTAGACTCCAGCTCCACAATTACTTCAGTGTCTGATGTGGAGGTGTCCAGCAACTCCTCTTGTGTGGTTAAGTAGGATCAGTTTGAGTTTGTGATTCCTGAGGATGTGGATGAGCTGATTGGAACGGTGTGGCCTACCACCTGTTCTCTTGACCCTTGCCTGACATGGCTTATACTATCCAGCAGGGGGGTTGTTGTAGAAGGTCTGGTAGAGATTATAAATGCTTCTCTGAGGAAGGGCAGGATGCCTCCTTGTCTTAAGGAGGCAATAATTAGACCACTTCTGAAGAAGCCTACCTTGGATCCCTCAGGGTTGAGCAATTACAGATCTGTCTCCAATTTTCTGTGGCTGGGCAAGGTAATTGAGAGGGTGGTGGCCTCCCAGCTCCAGACAGTCTTGGAGGAAACTAATTATCTAGACCCATTACAGACCGGCTTTCAGGTGGGCTAGGGGGTGGAGACTGTCTTGGTTGGCCTGAATGATGATCTCCAATTGGGAATTGACAGAGGAAGTGTGACTCTGTTGGTCCTTCTGGACCTCTCAGTGGCTTTCGCTATTATTGACCATAGTATCCTTCTGGAGCGTCTGAGGGGTTAGGAGTGGGAGGCACTGCTTTGCAGTGGTTCCGCTCCTACCTCACAGGCAGATTCCAGATGGTGTCCTTTGGAGACTGTTGTTCTTCCAAATCTGAACTTTTGTATGGTGTCCCTCAGGGCTCTGTATTATCTCCGATGTTGTTTAACATCTACATGAAACCGCTGTGAGAGATTATCAGGAGATTTGGTGTATGGTGCTATCAATATGCTGATGACACTGAAATCTATCCATGTCAACATCATCAGGAGAGGCCATAACCTCCCTAAATGGCTTGGGCTCCAGGTATTTAAGAGAACGTATTTTTTTCATGAACCCCACCACCCAATGAGATACTCAGGAGAGGCCCATCTGCAGTTGCCACTGACTCGTCTGGTGGCTACCTGGGAATTTGCCTTCTCCACTGCTGCCCCAAAGCTTTGGGACATGCTCTCTACTGAAATAAGAGCCTCTCCATCTCTGACAACTTTTTAAAAGTCTTTAAAGACACATCTTTTCACCCAGGCTTTGAATTAAATATTGTTTTAATAGTTTTAATATGGTTTTAAAATGTTTTAAAATTTAAATTGTTGTAATGTTTTAACTTTTTCTGTATCATTTATTTTGTTTTAACTAGTGTTTTAATTTTTCTGTTTGTTTGTTTTGTTGCAAACCACCCAGAGACATAAGTTTTGGGTGGTATAAAATATGTTGAATGAATGAATGAATAATAAATTGACTCATTCCTGCCAGGGGGCTTCTCCAAGGCCATGGTTCCCCCTTGATTTTGGAGGCTATCCTGGATGCCCAATGGGCCATGCAGAGGCCCATTGGGCATGTGCAGCAGCCTCCAAAATGGCACCACCACAGGGGTGAGGCCCAGAACGGGTTGATGACCACTCAAATTGGGTGATTTGGGCACTAACGGAGGCCATTGGGGGGGGACCTCCAGAGACCCCCCACAGCCCTGGAAAAGCCCCCCAGAGGGGGTGAATTAATTTAAATTATTTAAATAAAAAAACTTAGAACCACCACCCCCCACCCGCAAACAGGCCGGGGGTGGTGGTTTCACTTCAATATCGAACCAAATGGGGGAGTTGGGTTCAATATCGAACCATTTCAGAAACGAACCTGTCCACACATCCCTAGTGTGTATGATTTCACAGATTTTCAAAAATGTCTCAGAAAACGTAAGCCTAACAATGGACTGTCAGGGCTTATACTTGGGTATCTACAGAAACACTTAGGCAGGAAAAAGGGGTTCACATGGTATAAGATATGCATGGAGTATTTGGGATTCCTGCAGTCATCCCATGTGACACTGGATGGTCTTTAAACCAGGGGAGAGTTGAGTTTAGTCTTGCATGGTCTACTGTTTTAACTAGAATCTCCATGGCTGTTCCCTAGTTGCCAAGAGCAAGATGAACTTTCTCCATCCTGTTTCCTGCCTGTTCTGCTGCACTTGGCAAGTCCTTTCAGAGGTTGAGGGAGTGGTAAGGAGGGATGGTGAAGCTTTGGCTTTGAATTGGGCCAAAGCAAAGCCCTCCCCTGAAGTGCTGAATCGAATGAGGGGCCCCTGAAATGCTCAGGTAGTCCCAAATCAAAGTGGGATTGCTTCACATAATCTTAATGTCCACTAAGCTGGATCAGCTAGAGCACCTAGTCCAGTACTAGCCCATTCTTTGAAAGAATGCCAGCAGGCACTGTGTATTTCATTGGAAATTGGACATCCTAGCTGTCAACTTTGGATCACAGTCTATCTTCTGCTTATCCCCTTTTAAACAAAGTGGAATCATTTGTTTACATAAACCGAATGAGCTTCTGATGGATTTCTTCCTCTTCTTCAGTACATTTTTCTTCTTAAAGGTGCAGGAGCCCTTTCAGGATCTAGACTCAGCAACCCTATAATCTGAAGAGCAAATGATACTTATTTCAAAATATCTCTGTAAATATGTGTAAAGAGCTCCACAACTGTCACTGAGGAAATGAGATTTATTTCACAACCATAGAAATGAATTCTTAAGACTAGACTGAAAATAAAGATCCTGCTGCCTTGTGACTTCCTTTGCTTAGGCCACATCAGTGTGTCTTCATGGTACTCTACAGTGTGATAATGTGAAGATGGCACATTGCAGTGAAGAGGAGGAGAAGGAAGAGGAAATGCAGTCTTCTATAGTGATGAAAGGGTTTCCTATTTAAAACACACACACAAAGATAAGTATTAAAGGCTTCATTGTTTTCTACGAAGTCAGGCTGAATAACTCCTGGCTGGCATCCCAGACCCAAGTTTTCTGGGTTGGATACATGAATGATGCCAGCCCTGGCACCAACATCTTTTATCCCCACCCTGCCAATTTCTAAGCAATGATGCAGTCAATAGAGACTATATAAGAGATCCAAAGCTCCCATTGTGTTGCAACCCAATGAGGGTAAGAATGAAGGTTGCTGTGAGAACTTTAACCTTTAGAGAAATGAGGCAGGCTCCAAGAGTTACAGAGGTCCTTAACTGCAAAGCATGCCTACATAGGTTGGGAGGATTAGATCTTTTTGTCAGCACCTCTGCTTGAATCAAAGATTAAATCCAGCTTTTCTGCTTCCAGGAATTCACCACCATAGGCTCATACTGTACATGTCCTGCTGCTCACAGAACTTGCCTTTAGTCCCAGTTTTAGGGGTGTGCACAAAACCGGAAACTCGGTTCAGTTTGACTAGAACTGGACTCAAACTAAACCAGTTCCAGTCCGGTTCTGTGCACACTAGAGCCGGGTCTGATCCAGCCCAAGTCCGAACCAGTTTGTGCCTGGCTTGGGGTGTGTGTGTGCAAAATCTTTATTTTTTAAAAATGAAGGGGGGGAAAGGTGGACATACTGCCATTGTGAGGCTTGGTGGGGGGGGGCTGCTGCAACCACCGGGGGTGGGGTTCTCCTGAGGTTACTCCTCCTCTCCCCGCTGGCCTTTGCCCAGTCTCAAACAGCCCATTCTGGGCCTCTGTGCACTAGCCGTGGCCATTTTAGGGGCTGCCATGTATGTGCACTGGTCGTTTGCATGGCTGGGTCATTACCAGGGGAAAGCCAGCAGTGGGAGGGGGAACCTCAGGAGACACCCCCCCCCACCCATGGCAGCACCCCCTGAAGCCCTGCAATGGTGATAAGTCCCCCATTTATTAAACAAAACAAAAAAACTGGACTGGACTGGCAGGTTCAGCTCAGCCTCAAGCTGGGCCAGTTCAAGTGTGTGCCAGCTCAACATCAAGCCGGGTTGCACATCCTTACCCAGTATGCATTGTGATGGAGCTATCTTCTCAACCACTGAAAAACATGACTTAACTTGTCATTGAAGGCAACAGAATATGTAGTGATTTGTAAAACAAAAATACTTCAATTAATCATATAAATTCCCTGTTCTGGACACCCCTTTGACCTTATTGATCTATTTCTTAACTTCCCTAGTGAGTATCATAGGTTAAGGACTGCCATGGCCAAATCCTACAGGTATTCCTCCCTATCCAAATCGCTAAAACAAATGCACTTATATGTACAACTTGGCTGTAGACAATGAAGCCAGTATAGTGTAGTGGTTAGAGTGTTGGACTAGGACCAGGGAGACTCGAGTTCAAATCTCCACCCAGCCATGAACCTCACTGAGTGACTCTGGGCCAGTCACTTTTCTCTCATCCTCACTGGGATGTTGTGAGGATAAACTTAACCATGTATGTATGCTGCTCAGGGCTACTTGAAGGAAGAGTGGGATATATATTAGACGTGTGCACAAAATTGATTTTGAGTTTTGTTTCGAAATGAAAAGCAAAATCCTAAAATTGATTCATCGAAACACTCAAAATTTTGAGTTCATTTTGAGTGTTTCAGCCATAGGGAACAATGGGAAACTCAAAAAACCCAATTGTTTCCCATGGGTAGCTGCTAGGGACACCAAAGTGGGTTGGGATGTAGGGCATGATGGGTGCTACCTACCACACAACCCACACACAAAAAAAAGGCAACTGGGTGATTTTCAAAGGTTTTTTTTAACCTTTCCCCCAAACCCCCATAGAATCCTATAAGAAAAGGTTATTTTAAAAAAAAAATCACCCACTTACCCATTTCTTTTGTGAGTTTGGTGGTAGGTAGCACCCATCATGCTGTACTACCCAACCCACTTTGGTGTCACTAGGAGCTACCCATGGGGAGCAAGCAGGTGTTTTGAGTTCCCCATTGTTCCCTATGGCTGGAACAAATAAGTGCATAATTTTGCAACCTTGCCTTTAAAAACCCTGCAAGCACACAGTAAAAGGAATCTTTGCTCCTCCTGACACACAACAGATGGGTAGCAGTTTGGGGGGCTGCAAATGAAAATGAAAAGTCTCAGCACAGCATGCCAGTTATTAAAGCCACTGGGGGCTGGCTACAAGAAAAGAAAACCACACAAGAAAAATATGTTGTTCTAGTATGAACTAATCAGTGCACTTTCCTTTCACTGTCTCTACAACTGAACTAAATTTGGTTCAAATCGAAGTCCACAAGTTAGATCTCTTGCACCTCAAATGTCCCTGCACCCGCCATCTTGGATTGGGGTGGATGACGTCATTACAAACTACACTACTGAGGTGTCCCTGTCTGTCACTCACTAAAACTCTACCAAATTTGGTTCAAATCGGTTTAGACTGTCCACAAGTTAGTACACTTGCACATCAAAAGTTTACGTGTCTGCCATCTTGAACTGACATTGTTACAATCTATGCCATTGAGGTGTCCCTATGTGTCCCTACAGCTGTAGCAAATTTTGTTCAAATTGGTTAAGCGGTTCACAAGTTAGCCCACTTGTGCCTCCAAGCTTTACGCATCCACCATCTTGAATTGGTGTGGATGACATCATCACAAACTACGCTGTTGAAGTGTCCCTGTGTGTTACTCACTGCAACTGTACCTAATTTGGTTTAAATTGGTTCGACAATCCAAAAATTAGCCTGCTTACGCCTCAGATGTTCACACAGCCACCATCTTGAACTGGAATGAATAACATCATCACACACCACACCTTGGGGTATCCCTATGTGCTCCTAAAGCTGTAGCAAATTTGGTTCAAATCGGTTAGGCGGTTCACAAATTAGCCCACTTGCGCCTCAAATGTATACACGTCCACCATCTTGGATCTGGGTGATGACACCATCACAAACTATGCCGTTGAGGTGTCCCTATGTGTCCCTACAACTGCACCCAATTTGGTTCATATTGGCCCAGGCGTTGCAAAGTTGATGGTGGGGACACACACACTGACACACATACAGATTGCCGGGTGATCTCATAAACCTACTGGAAATTAGGCTAAAAATCCACAGCAGCACCCAGTTAAGCCACTGGGGCTGATGGATACATACATATATACATACATACATACATACATACCAGCACTGCAAAGAAGAGAGAAAGAGATAAGCCACAGGTACTCTCTGTCTCTCTCTCCACATAGGCAGGCCCAAGTCCATGAGTCTTATTCTGTGTTGCTGTGCTGGTGATCCTTTCTCCTCTGAGGCAGACTATAAGAGAGAGCTCTCTGGCCTCCCAGTCCTTTAAATACATGTAGAAAATCCCTCCTTTGGCTCCTCCCTCCCCCCACCCCACCCCATGCCAAAAGGGGCACAGTTACCCATAACAACACTTTGTTTGGATAACAAGCCAACCAAGAATCAAAGAGATCAGAAGCCAATCATCATCCAGTGCCAGAAAAACAAGCAGCAAGGTAAAAACAGCCCTCCAAAATGGCACTTGAATCACTCAAATCTGATGGGGGTAGTTTTGTTCCAACCTTGAAACAGGGTAGTTTTATTTTGAACTCTAAACAGGCCCCTAAAATGAAGGGTGATTCGTTTTGAGCTTGAAACACTCAAAACAGCTGTTTCGAGCTCGAATCAATTTGAGCTTGAGTCATTTTGCACATCTCTACTAAATATGTGAAAATAATTAAAAATTGATTATGTGGTGCACTCTAAATAGTAACTGGAAGTATGCAGGCAGGAAGGTAGATATAACTGTCTACAGTATTTCTAGTGGTATTTCTTCTATATCTCTTGCGTAGTTACAGTGTAACTATAGTTACATAGTTACAGTGTAACTAATCTGCAAAGAGTGATTAAGGCTTAGGTTAATAGTAGTGTGGATATAACTGAAGTACTGGTAGAATCTCTTAAACCTGCTTCCTGGGCCCTGATTCCACATGTCCTTGTTGTATTTCAGGTAGAGGAGAGCCATTCGAGGACAGAAGCCAAAGAAGTTTTGATATAAATATGTTGGCATGTGATTGATCCATTCAGATATGCAGAGTGGTTCCTTTGATTTGAATATGCAAGCTCTCCACAAATCCACTAGAGTAAGGAAAAACAGACAGAACTTGGTAGCCAGATATGCCTTGGCATCCATAGCTGGTAGTCCATCTTTGTCTGGCAGATCAGTTATAGAACATCTCCAACAATAGTTGCCAGAATGATATTTTCTGGCAAATCATCAATGGACTGTAGTTTCAGGATGTCTGTGGAGCTCTACAAACAATACAGAGTGCTCTATAGGAGTGCAAATGGCCAGTAGCCAGAGTAGTCCATATACAGACAGATATAGAGATAGTGCTCTATACAGGTAGGGCAGTGCTAACCCAGGTAGGGCTGGTTAATCGTTTCCAATCGTGGTGTTCCTCCACTGGGTAGCCCGGCCTTCAAATGTCTCTTACCTGACTGCCCGGTTGTGTGGGTGCATGAGTTGCCGGCAGCACCTTTCAAACTGCCAGCAGCTATTGCGTCCACAGAACTGACAGAAAGGAGCGATCTGGAATCAGGATGTTCCCCAATGTACCACTTGGTTATCACAGTGCATTGTGGGATTCCTGGTGGCTGGGTGTCCTTCCCTCACATCCCACCCCAGCTCTGGATTGCCACACTGCTTGCCGCCCCACCAATCGTGTGGGTGTGTGGAACAATGGAGCACAGGAGTGGCATGAGTCGGTGGGGGGGGGGGGTAGGCAGGCTCCTGCCTTTTCCCCAGACCTCCCCAGTCCCAGCCATCGTGTGAATGCCCTGATAATCTTTCTATCCAAGTGCAAATGTTTTGATATCATACCAGAAGGAATGAAGATAAAGAAGTACAGTAAAACTTACATATTAGACTACTGTAAGAGGCAGTAGAGTTGGCTCAGATTATCCAACAAGTAATAGTTTGTTGAATGAGCCAATACACATTCTCTGATTTCACTAACTGTTCTTCCTTAGTGCTTCTTGCATGCCTAGCTGAACCAAACACTTCCTAGATTCTTATATCACCATTTCCCATGATGCCCAAACCACGTCATCCCGACAAATGAGAATATCAAAATCTGAATGAAACAATGGCCTGGTATTCTAATGTGTAGGGGTTGCTTAAATCACAGTTCCTTGGTTCAGATGTCAAAGGAAACTGGTTTAACAAACCAGAAAGTTTTTGATTCACACAGACACATGAGGGGAGTAGGAAAGGGGATTTGTTCATGATCCAGCAAACTGGGGTTTGTTGGATTACCTGAATGGGCATCTCTAAAAAATAAATAAAAACAATCAGCTGATTAACACCTTGTACAGCAAAAAGGAAAAATGGGTGAGCATAAAAGTAAGAACTTGTGTATGGCATACAATATAATAGCTATTGTACTGTTTTTTATTTCTTTTTTATGATCCTTCTTATATTTTGGAATTTGTTAATTGTGGTTTCAAATTGTTTTTGTAATGGTGCAAGCCATAGGGAGAATATAAATAATACAAATTAATATTTAAATATAACAAAGGATGCCATATTATGTGGTTTTACCTATATAGTAACATACCACATAAGTGTGGTAGGGATAAATGTTTCAGTTATTTGCCTAATATTATTAGAAAAAATGTGTATGAAAACTAGGGTTGCCAGCTTTTTTCATTAGAGGCGAGCTAAGTCTAACAACCGTAGGTCAAGCAAAATTCAATTGGTGCTGCTTTCTCCATGATTTGATTGCCATCCTGGGGAAAGCAGCACGCATGGAATTTTCCCCCACCCTACAGTTTTTCAACCGTCAAAGCCTTTAACAAAAAACTCTGTTGATTCTGAATTCACTGCTGTAGAGTTATTAAATGATACATTCAACATGTACCAGCATATTTTTATTGTTCTTAATCATTTTTATCTGGGTGGGGTGGGGTGGGGCTCCTTGTTATAGAGAGCAGATTTGCTGTTATTCCTAAATGGTGTTGTTTCTTCTTAGCGAGGTTTAGACCTACAGCAGTTTGGCAGATTTATGATCCTCACAAGCATTTTGTAGAATGACTTGGATAGCTAATGGTTCCTATACAAAGCACTGGGAAATACCTTCTTTTAGAGAGAACATTTTCATCTATCCAGGTTGATAGGCTTCTTGAAATAAAGAATGTGCAGATGAAGGGATGATGCATATTAAAAAATAAAGCACCAACATGTCAGAATGCTTAAGACTTATCAGTTTCATTAATATGGGTTTGTGATTGCAGATCCTCCTGGTTTATGGTGGAAAGAAGTAGTGTGTTGATTAGAAAGCAAGTGGTGTTCTACTCGGGCCAAAGTTGCAGCAACAAGCATTTTTAAAAGCTCCGTTTTGCCAGGGGCAGCAGCAGCAGCCACATCCCCACACACACCCCGCAAGAGAAGCCTTTAATCTCTGCTGCCACTGCATTAGCAGAGCTATTGTGGATGGCAAATGGGCAGGTGAGCCCAACTTGTCTTTACCTGATGGCTGAATTATTAGTCATCTGCTGTAATGATTTGCCACTTACTTTGCTGCAGCAGCCATAAGGTGTAATCAATCAGGACTGGGGCTACAGCATTTGGGGACGGGTATATAACTTTCTCCTGCCATGCAGCATTCCAGTGAAAGTGCCCCTCTACTGAAGCTGCTATTAACAACAGGATGCTGCCACTGGTGAAATGGGCACTTCTTTCTTAAAGCAGATAGCAGCTTGGAGAATGGTATTTCCATCAGGACTACAGTGTGAGGGGAAAGCTTAATAACCAAACACTGCTATCTCAATTCTGATTGTGTGCCCATAGCTGCTATTTGAATTCTCTCGCACATATAAGACCAAACTACGTGTTTAACACAGACCTTGACAAATCCCAGGTGCCAGGGAACCACGGTGCCTAGAAACATAATGGTGGCACCTGAGCTAGGATATTCAGAGGTAGAATTTTTAAATAAAACCATTATTTGTCCCAGGCAGCGCTGTTTCTGTCCAAACTGGGTGAGTGGGTGACAAAATAGCAAATGTGGTTCAATTTAAGCAAGTGCAAAGTGATGCATATTGGGGCAAAAAAAACCACACCCAACTTTGCATATATGCTGATGGGAGCTGAGACTGACCAGGAGAGAGAGCTTGGGGTCATGGTGGACAGTTCGTTGAAAGTGTCGACTCAATGTACGGCAGCAGTGAGAAAAGCAAATTCCATGCTAGGGACCATCAGGAAGGGGACTGAAAATAAGAATGCTAGTATTATAATGCCCTTATACAAATCTATGGTGTGACCACATTTGGAGTATTGCATGCAGTGCTGGTCACCGTATCTTAAGAAGGATATCGTAGAATTGCAAAAGCCACAGAAGGAGGCAACCAAGATGATCACAGGCCTGCAGCACCTTTCTTATGAGGCAAGGCTACAGCATCTGCGGCTCTTTACTTTGGAAAAGAGGTGACTACAGGAAGACATGATAGAGGTTTATAAAATTATGCATGGAGTAGACAGATAAATTTTTCTTCCTTTCTCACAACAACAGAACCAGGGCCATCCCATGAAACTGAATGGGAAATTTAGGACTTCCACTTTTGGTACTTCCACTTTTTCACACATTCTCTGCCATGGGATGTAGTAATGGCCACTAGCTTGGAATGGCCACTAGCTTTGTTCACTGCCTCAGCCTGACACAATTGGGTGAGACCCATGTCCAAGTGCACTCCCAAGCTACAAACCTGCTCTTTCTGGGGAAATGTAACCTCGTCCAGAACAGGAAGCTCTATCCTGTCTTGAAGATTACAACTCCCAACAATGAGCACCTCTGCCTTGCTTGGATGCAGCTTCAATTTATTATCCCTTATCCAGCCCATTACTGCCAGGGAAGAGAGCTGGTCTTGTGATAGCCCCTGGTGAGCCCCTGGTGGTGCAGTGGTAAAACTGACGCCCTGTAACCAGAAGGTTACAAGTTCGATCCTGACCAAGGGGCTCAAGGTTGACTCAGCCTTCCATCCTTCCGAGGTCGGTAAAATGAGTACCCAGAATGTTGGGGGGCAATATGCTAAATCATTGTAAACCGCTTAGAGAGCTTCCAGCTATAGAGCGGTGTATAAATGTAAGTGCTATTGCTATTGCTATTGCTATAGCAAGCATGACTTGTTCCCTTAGCTAAGCAGGGTCCACCCTGGTTGCATTTGAATGGGAGACTAGAAGTGTGAGCACTGTAAGATATTCCGCTCAGGGGATGAAGCCGGTCTGGGAAGAGCATCTAGGTTCCAAGTTCCTTCCCTGGCATCTCCAAGATAGGGCTGAGAGAGATTCCTGCCTGCAACTTTGGAGAAGCCGCTGCCAGTCTGTGTAGACAATACTGAGCAAGATGGACCTATGGTCTGACTCAGTATATGGCAGTTTCCTATGTTCCTATGTAAGATATTTTATCTGCAAAGAACTCATTGAATGTGTCACAGTGAAACATTGTTTCCTGAAACAGATTTGAAACAGAAGGGGCTTGTGTTAAGCCCCTAACAATCCAGAACAGCTTTGCTGGATGAGAACTTGCCGACGCAATATACACAGGAAAAAATTGCTTCCTTACTGCACATGAATGCATGCAGTCACTCCACTCTGCATCATCAGTCAGTTCTTGGGTAGCCCATGCTTAACTTATTCACAGACCTAGCTTTAGCCATTTGAAAGTGTAATTGTGGTGTATTTCAGAACTGCCTGTGTTTGTTTGCTCTAACTGTAACATTGCAGAAATCTATGAGCATGCCCACAGTTCACAAAACATGTTAACTATTGAGCTTCTCAGCTCCAGATAGCCCTTGATGAATCTGATTACTTAGATCATTTCCAGTTTGGCTTGCAGCCTGGACACAGGACAGAAACTGCCTTGGTCGCCCTGGGGATGACCTCCGCCAAGAGATAGACAGAGGGAGTGTGACTGTGTTGATTTTCCTGGACCTCCCAATACCTTTCAATACCATGATATGCTTCTACGTAGATTGTCTCTCTGGGTTTGGACTTGGGGGCACCATGATTCAGCTGGTCCAGAATGCTGCTGCTAGGATGCAAGTGATGCAGGTAGCTTCATGAGTGTTATACCCATCCTGCAGCTTCACTGGTTACGAGTCCACTTCTGGGCTAGATTCAAGGTGCTGATCTTGACTTTTAAAGCCCTGACTGGAGTCCCTGTCAGGCCACATTTGTCCATATGAACCTGCCAGGACCCTCCGTTCAGCATCTCAGGCCCTGCTCATCACCCTACCACTAACAGAGATCCAGCTGGTGGGGACTAGAGACAGGGCCTTTTCGGTTGTGGCCCTTCAAGTTTGGAATGCCCTCCAAGAAGAGCTTCACCATGCTCCTTCCGTCAGTGTTTTTAAGAAACAACTGAAGACACATCTCTTTAGAGAGACTTTTAAATATCTTATCTTCAGCTTTTATCTGGTAGGTTTCTTAGTGTTTAAAAGTTATCAGTGAAAAGTGAATTTCAAATTTTAAAACTTATTTTAATTGTGGTTTTCGCCTTGTATTTACATTTTTAACCTTATTAATTTTTTTATTCTAAATTGTACCTATTTTATTAATGTTGTAAGCTGCCTTGAGCAGTAGTGTACAAAAGGAGCGGGGTAGAAGTATTTTTAATAATAGCAGTAATTCATAATAATATTGAGCAGTTACTTAAAATGTGTAAATTAAGGCAAATTAGAAGCAATGCCAGTCATATATTTGTGGCTCAAAAGGGCATCATTGCATCGCACCCTGCAATGCTTATTTTATGAAATGCCTGATGCCATCACATCAAGGCTTTCCTGCCCTGACCCATCAGCCCTTAGGTTGTGTCTGGTATTAAAAGATATTGGAAGATGTCAGTCATTTGCAGCCAGTCTCATAAACCAGTCTTATTGGTTTCCTAGGAGTACTGTTTTAAACAATTTCTATAGCAACAAATACCCCTGTTTGCTGTTGCAATAGATTCCCCTCCTACTACATGAAATTGCTTACTGGCAATGCAATCGTCTTTTCCAATATTGCGTAACCGGCTTCTGTGTAAATGAATTTTATCCAGCCCTAAAAGGCAGCTGAAGGAGTTCCAATTGTCTACTTGGCTTGATGTATTCATTCTGAAAGTAGAACTAATCCTGTGTATTTGTACGGTTATTCTAACAAACACTTTTTTCCCAGTGAAAAGAAACACACACATCATTTAACCATCTGCCTGGGTGACTCACTCACTCCCATAACTCCATAATAACCAGACTTCCCTGCTATAATTTGCACTGGTAATTTGGATTTACCTGCTTTAATTACACTTGACAATATATTTCTAACACTACTTGAGATTCTTTCTAGCATGCATCAGGAATTACTAGTCAGCATTTTTCTGTTCTCCAAATCATGTTTTAAAAATCCTTCAAACTGCAGATAACAGGACTGGCACTGGAGCTGGAATTAGATGCCATGTATCTTTCCTTCACATTTGCTCTTTGTGGAAACCAGGTTCAATACACTAAAAGACAGAAGATAATGAGCCAGGTCTCACAATCCGGTTTGGGCAGGTAAGCGGGGAAAGCGGGCTAAGCCCGCTCTCCCCGCAGACGAGCAGGGAAGGAGCCCTGGGTGGCCGGATCGGCCACCCACACAACTGCCAGCTCTGTGACGGAGCTGGTGGGGGCTGGGGAGTTTGGAGGCCACACGGCCCCCGGAAGCTCCAGTATGCCATGCGCAAGCATGCAGGGCATACTGGGGAGACCCCTGAGCCGAGAGGTGGCTTTTTGCCTCCCCGCCAGGGGTCTACTCGTGTGTAGCCACAGCATGGAGCTGCGCTGCAGCTACTCGCAATTTTTAAAAGTGGGTTTGCGGAGTGCTCGCTCCGCAAACCCGCTTTAAGGGGAGGGCTACTTTGGTGGGTTAACCGCTGGGAGGCAACCGGGCTCGCCTGCAAGCCCGGTGGCTCCCACGATCAGCCAAAATCGGGCTAGGCTCCCCTAGCCCGATTTCGGCTGATCGTGGAAATAGCCTCCTTATCTATTTGAAAGCTAAATAGTGAGATGGTGGCTTCATTTTCATTAGTTGGGGGCAATTTGAATGGATGCGCACACCCTTTATATTTAAGGGATGTTCCAAAAAGCACAAATCTTGCACTCAAAACAATAAACCTCGGTCTTCCTATCACACATTCCAGTTGGATACAATCAATTCTCTGTCTATTAAAATGTTGAGAAGTTCTCCTACTTGCAGTTTTGACTACAGAAACACAAAACAAGCTAAGACCCATTTTACAGGACTAATCTGGAGACAGAAATGCAACAGAAGCAGCATGCATTCACATTACACTCAACCTCTCTCTCTTTTTAAAAGGGTTAGGGTTAATTATCACACCAAGGCACTGGTGGAAAGTGTTTAATTTTGGCCATAGTGGCCAAAATTATAGAGGGTGGAGAGAGAGAGAGAGAGATTTCTCTCTGTCATGCTAGAGTGTACTGAAAAAATATTCAGGGAACAGTGTTGAGGAGTGCCTTTCCTACCTTTCACTCCTCTGAGTCATTTTAGGAGAAGGGAAGGAATCAATGGAAAACGCACACAAATCCAAGAAGTGCTTTGACATGCAAAGGCTGGGCCTAGCCCTTCCCTGTTGCTGTGACAGGCAATGCTAAGGGGTGGGGCAGGGGCAAGAAGCTATGATGAGAAAGCAGAATGGCATTGTGGCAAAGAACTAACAGTTCATTTCTGCCTGCCCATCAAAGCATATCAGCCTTTAACTCGTTAGAAAAGACAGTTCCAGATGTCCAGTCTTTATGACAGAATTAAGTCCTATGGACCAGCTTCCCTGGACGTTTAGAGATTTTGCACAGCAAGCTCCTGCCAGAATGAAAGCTGTGCTCATACAAGGGGTCCTTGTGCAATCTGAACTGTAAGTTGCTTCCATCAAGAGCATGCTAGTCTGGATGTTGCCTATCGCTTGCAAACCTTCTACCATCCTCTACTATGGATGGTAAAAGGATCCATAGTTTCCTTCTCCCATACTACGGTAGTATATATGGTACTACCATACCATACCATATAGACATACAGTGTTGTGTACCTCAGCACTACTGCATTTCTTGGTACTCCATGTTAAGTACATAGAGATCTTTTATTTTCTTCGGAGTAAGTGGACTTGCAGGATCTTCGTTGCTCTCTTAAGTGAGCGCACCATCAATCTGTCCATGTGTTGCACAAAGGCACATTATGCTTCCTTACTTTGCTCTCCTTTCCCGCCACATTTGTAGCATCTCCACCTGAAAGAGCTTACAGGGGTTTTGTTAAGATAAAATGGGGGGGGGCATGTACACTCCCCATAGCAACTTCAAGGAACGGCTAATATACAATGCTGTATAGTAATTACACATTTCTCTTAATGCATTTTGAACCTTCATGAGCTGTCATTTCCTGTAAGTTTAAACCAGAAGTCTACAGCCAAACATGACCCAAGACTAACCATTGCTGCTTATCTTCACGAGGAAAAAAGAAAACAGTTGAGAAACTGGGTCATTTTTGGCAACCTGCCAACCCCAGTGACAACAGAAGTAAGTCATAACTGACAGAACAACTGTTCTATAAGATTTTTTAAAGGCACAGCAGGCCTGTTTGGGGCGAGAAAGGACACCAGGCTAACCTATATTCCCTTGGTCCTTGCCCCATGACATCCAACCATCCAGTTCTTCCTTCCCTGACTTCATTTCTGTCAATAGTGCACAGTCCTCCCTTTCCCTAGACCTCTTATGCATGGGCATTTGCAGGAATTTTTCCAGAGTATGTGCACGCACAAAGTATATATGGACAAATACATACATAACATATGTGAACAGAAATCTAAAATGTTATACGTGGTAGCCTGCTGAATCCTGGAGAAGAAACTACTCCGCTTATCCCACAGATGCTCATGCTCCTTGGATCATCTTCTCCCCATCCACCGTGGTTTCCTGCAGTGGCCAAGAGACAGCTAAATGGGCCAGATGCCCTAGAAATTCTGTTTCTCCACCCCTCATAGCAAACAGCTCTTCCTGACCTTAAGGACACGGAGGTTTCTTCAAAGCCTCTTCCTGCCTCCGTTCCCCATAATTTCTGCTAACATCTCGCAGCTTTGTTCCCTAGAGAGCAGGAATATTTATTTGTTGTAATATTTTGCACGTGCTCAAGCCAAGCCAAAAAGAAATGCTTACTTCTTTTGTTCCACTTACTTTGGGTGTTTGCAAAGCTGCTTTGCATTTGTCTGTGTCAGCAAAAGCCATGATTGAAGCAATCAAATTTTGAATTCATGTGATTTGAAGAATATCTGTTCAACATGACCAATTGTACAAAGTCAACTACTCTGAAAATTCTGGCTTGGATTCTCATTTCTATAATACTTGTTAACAGGCGACTGTGGGCAGGGAATGAATACACATTGACTGACATCAGACCTCCTTCCATTTTATGTGCCTTCTGCTGGCCTGTCTGTACTGGTATAGCAGCAAGAATCCTGGAGTGGAAACTGTGTGCTCATGTTGGACTGTGTATGCTGACTCACACATGAGTAACCAAAATTGCAAACAACAAAAATAGCATGGTGGAAAAAATACCAGAAAGGCACTTTGTGTGTGTGCGTGCACATGCACTTTTCCATTATATTTTTTAATACCAGTTTCCTCCCCCAGCAATGTGATTTTCCTTTAAAAAAAGAAAGAAAGTAAGAAAAGGAAAAGGGTCTCAATCCATCAAATACTAAGCACTTACACATCTCCTAGATTTTAATGGTAAACCTAAGCATAACCTGCCCGCCCCCACACACATTGAAATGAAGTAGTCCTAAAAGTGCATACTTTGGCTCTAGATAGATTTGATCACACACAGAATAAGTGTTCTGACACTTCAGAACACTTATTCTGTATCCTGTAGTAGTTGGTTAACAAATTATAAATATCTTATGAACACAAAACTGAAAGACATTTATTTTGCCTTACATTTCAAAAAGTATATAGAATTAGACACACAAGGAAGAATGAGTACCGTATGTCCAAACCAGAAGAGCTCCTCTGAATAAATAAAAATCTACAGCTGTACTAAAACCAAAAAAGTCCCCTTTGATTATTTCTGCCCTCTACCACTCAGGAATCTAGCCTATAGGCATGATGGTGCCAGTAAAAGAATCTGCTCATATTGTTTATTTGCAGATGCACCCCAGCTACTGTGCTACAATCTAATTAGAGAGGATTTACTTGCAAAATTACAAAGGTCAGACAGCTGAGATGAAACTAAGCAGCATAATGTAAAATGTGCTAATCGAGCACCAATGAGAATCACATATATGATGGAGAAAACAGTGAGCATTCCTTGTTTAGAATTTAAAGTGGTTGTTACTGAAGGAGTGGACCTTCTAATTTTTAATCTTTTGTAATTCTCCCAGAGCTTTTGACAGTTGGAATGCTAGAGAACTCAGCCAATCAACATATACACAAGTTGGAGAACAATGGTGGGATGTATTTTGAGTACACGTATATCCTGCCTTTCTTCCATGGTATAATTCAAGATGGCAGATATATGGACTCCCAGCCAAACTCTCATTCACACATTGGCCACGGCCAGACCCAGAGTGACAAATCAGATACGTTGGTTTTAATTAGGCACTTAGTATTATTAAAATCTGGAACAGTAAGAAATAATTTGGGCAAAACAATAAAGTACAAAAGAATAAAAGGTAAAGGTGTTATGTTTGTTAGTCACGAACCAAGCATCACAGCCAAAGGAAACCAAGAAATGCTACTATGGACTCCCAGTAAACATATACTGTATTAAATAATTGGGCTTGAGAAGCAAATATACGTTGCGACTATTCCTCAGACAATATTCCTTCCCTCCCCAAAAACCTACCATCCTCTCTCCCTTTTGATAATCCTTTTCTATCCTTTTGGCATTCTCATGGAGAGTTTTGGTTACACTGAATGTAACTTGAGGGACAGACTTGTGCGTTTCTATCTCCAACATGTTATTTTCTGTCAACCACACAATAGCTTTCATTTATGGATCAACAATTTATCCCTGCAGTCTCCCTTCATTAGAGCACCCCCCCCTCCACAGGTGCGGTAACAATATAAATACTTAGTTCACCAGCAATGAGATTGCAACACAAAAGGGGGAAAGAACAATTAAATAATTGTATTAACAATGTTCAATTACGTGACCAAGAAAAGTAAATTAATAAGGAGCTGGAAAAGATGAGTCAGCACTCAGAGGAATGGGAATGAGGCTGAAAGGTTTAGTCAGAAAACAGACTATGAGCACATCACAGTGGCTCAATTCACCTCAAGTTTATGATTTATAATTTTATTTAAAATATTTCTGTACTGTCCAAAACTTGAGTCTCTGGGCGGTTTACAATGAAAATCATTTAAAACATTGAAAATCATTTAAAACATTAAAACAATTAACAATTAAAATCATTTAAAAGGTTAAAAACATTTAAAACCCAGTATTAAAATTATTTAAAACTATAAATCTAATTAAAAGCCTTGGTGAATAAATGTCTTCAGTGCCTTTTTAAAAGTTGCCAGAGATGGGGAGACTTTTATTTCAACAGGGAGTGCTTTCTAAAGTCCAGGGGCTGCAAGGGAGAAGACCCGTTCCCGAGTAGCCACCAGATGAGTTGGCAGCAGCCGCAGGCGAACCTCTCCAGATGGTCTTAGCAGGCGGCGGGGCTCATGGCAAAGAAGACATTCTCTTAAATGCCGAGAGCCTAAGCTGTTTAGGGCTTTATAGGTAATGACTAGTGCCTTGTATTTTGCCCAGAAACATATCAGCAGCCAGTGCAATTCTTTCATCACAGGAGTAATATGGTCTATCCTAGATGACCCAGAGACCAACCTGGCTGCCGCGTTCTGAACCAACTACAGTTTCCAGACTATGTACAAAGGCACCCCTACATAGAGAGCATTAATCCAGCCTAAAGGTTACCAGCAGATGTACCACTGTTTTGAGGTCATTCATCTCAAGAAACAGACACAGCTGGCGTATCAGCCAAAGCTGATAGAAGGCACTTCTGGCCACTGCCACAATGTGGGACACCAGGGAGAGGTTTGGATCCAGAAGCACCCCCAGACTGCATACCTGTTCCTTCTGAGGGAGCGTGACCCCATCCAGAACAGGCAGATCAAAATCGTCTCCTGTGTTTTGACCCCACACAATAAGTACCTCCGTCTTATCTGGATTCAGCTTCAGTTTGTTATCCCTCATCCAACCCATTACTGTCTCCAGGCAGGCGTTTAGGGAGGTTATGCCTACTTCTCATTTTGTTGACATGGAGAAATAGATTTGGGTGTCATCAGCATATTGATAACACCCTGCACCAAATCCCCTGATGATCTCTCCCAGCAGTTTCATGTAGATGTTAAACAACATCGGAGACAATATGGAGCCCTGAGGGACACCATACAAAAGTTCAGATTTGGAAGAACGACAGTCTCCAAAGGACACCATCTGTAATCTGCCCGTGAGGTAGGAGCAGAACCACTGCAAAGCAGGGCCTCCCACCGCCAATCCCCTCAGACGTTCCAGAAGGATACTAGCTGCCAAGAGATCCAAATAGCTCCAAGAGATCCAAAAGCTGAGATCCAAAAGAGATCCAATAGCTGCCAAGAGATCCAAAAGGAACAACAGAGTCACACTCCTTCTGTCAATTCCCAATTGGAGATCATCATTCAGGCCAACCAAGACAGTCTCCACCCCATAGCCTGCCCGAAAGCCAGTTTGAAATGGGTCTAGATAATCACTTTCCTCCAAGACCACCTGGAGCTGGGAAGCCACCACCTTCTCAAACATCTTGTCCAACCATGGAAAGTTGGAGACAGGCCTGTAATTGCTCAACTCTGAGGGATCCAAGGCAGGCTTCTTCAGAAGCAGTCTAATGATTGCCTCCTTAAGACATCCTGCCCTCCCTCAGAGAAACATTTATAATCTACAAGGCCCTCTACAACAGCCTCCCTGCCAGATAGTATAAGCTATGTTGGGCAAGGATCAAGAGGGCAGGTGGTAGGCCGCACCATTCCAAGCAACCTGTCCACATACTCAGGAGTCGCGATGAACTGAAACTGATCCAGGGTCATCACATAAGAGGAGCTGCTGGACACCTCGGCATCAGACTCTATAACAATTGTGGAGTTTGAATCTAAGTTGGCCCGAATACAAGAGATTTTGTCCACACAAAACTCATTTAAAATGTCACAGCGAGTAATTGTTCATTCTAAGTACTGATTAAAGAGGGAAAGGGCTACACATTAACCCCTTCACGACCCTGAACAACTCCGCCGGACGTGATCTTGCGGATGTGATATGAGAGGAAAAGAATAGCTTTTTGCGAATTGCCTGAGCATAGATCTTCACATGCTCTCTATGTAATAATCTGCTAGATTCGATTCGAGTCTTCCTCCACTTGTGCTCTAGTTGTCTACCTCGCCTGTAGTTCTACCTCGCCTGTAGTTCCTGTAGTTCTTCTGTATACCAAGGGGCCAGTTTTGAAGCGGGCTGGAGAGGATGCTTAGGAGCGATCGTGTCCACTGCCCTAGTGAACTGATTATTCCAGTTCTCCACCAGAGTGTCAACAGGGTCACCAGTAGTGCCAACACTAAATCCTACCAAGGCTTCTTGGAATCATATTGGATCCAGTATCTTTCTCGGGCAGAGCATCCTAATGGGCCCTCTGCCCCTCGGAGGTGGGAGGTGGTTGTGAGTCCGACCTTAACAAGGTGGTGTTCTGTCCATGAGAGTGGGGAAATCACAGGAGTCCCCACCCACAGAACACCACCCCGTTCAGAGTGAAAGACCAGATCAAGTGTGTGACCAGCAATATGCATCGGTCCTGAGACCACCTGGGATAGGCCCATAGTTGTCATGGCCTCTATGAACTCCTGAGCCGCTCCAGACAAATTGGTTCCAAAGTGAACACTCCCCAGCCTAGGAGCCTCCAACACCAAGCCCGAGACTAAGTCCGTCAGCTCAATTAAGGGCTCCGTCGGGGGGGAACGGGGCGATCGGTACACCAAGAGAAGTCCCAGTCTATCCCTGGTCCCCAAACCTAGGTACACACATTCAATATGGTCAGACACTTCCACAGGGATCCTGGCAAGGGAGATGTTCTTGTAGACCACAGCCACTCCACCTTCCTGCCCACTTCTCCTCCCCTGCTCCTCAACAGAGTACCCTGGAGGAAGACACTGGGACTAGAATGGGCCACCAACCTCCACCAACCAAGTCTCTGTAATACATACTAGATTGGCCCCTTCATCCAGAATCAAATCATGGATGATTTCAGGTCTATTCTGGACCGACCTTGCATTACAAAGAAGCAAGAGGAGGCTCCATGGGTGGTTAGCATTGCTTTCCAAAGTCATAGAGCTGGCAGGATAGTCAGAAGGGGAGACAGCAATTAAGTTTCTGATTTCCCTTCCCCTGCAACGGCCTTCTGACCTGTCAATGTGACTTCTTCTATTCCCCACCACCACTGGAATAGCTGCCCCATAATCAGTGGATACACCCCGTGTCTCCCCATCTCCAGACAGACCCAGACACAGACCCAGACACCCAGGATTTCAAAAAGAAGCCAAATTCAAATACCTACCCACCTCTACACACTCACGAGGGACCTTGGGCCAAACAGTCTGTCCCTCGCCCCAGAAAGTTGACTTTCCTGTTCAGTTTTCACAGGTTAAACATATCTTGTGGAAGTACCCCAAGGGACAGAGTTACTATTCCCGAGGGAGCAGGAATTTTAAAGCATTTTTAGAAGCTGTACTGGGCAACTTTACTACATGGAGCTGCTTTCACAAGCATGTTTAATTTTATGTAACTTGAAGGATTGCTGTGACTCTCCCATCTGAAAAAACCGTTGGGCAAATTGGCCTTCTGAATCAACTACAGAGAAGTATTGAGAGCAAGACAGCAAGCAACTCTTGCTTCCTCTATGAAGTGCGGACTTGGACATTTCCAATCCATAATAGTATCTGAGAATCCTAAATGACCCCTGAGAATCATTCATCTCACACCAGAATTTGAAAAAGACAAAGTCCATAGGACAAGGAGAAAAGAGAGCCTGTTTTCTGTGCTTCTCTAATGTCAGCAGATAGTCAAGGCTGCACATGAGTTTACCTTGATCTTAGCACTGTGTCCTGGCAGACAGTGAGGCTGTTCTCATGAGCAGCCTGGACTAGGCTGCTTGTGTGAAGTGCTGGGATTTGCGTGGATCCCATCGCTCCCACCCAGGCCAGCCCAAGCCTACCCCTAAGCCCTGCACTTAGCCGAGGTTAAGGGAGCAAGTACTCCCTTCAAGTACAACCCAGCTGCTGGGATTGTGTGTTTTCTCAGGCTGCACACAGCCCGAGGAGTCACAGTGATGGGTGCCTAGAGCACACGTCTGATGGAGAATCATGCAAATGCACCACGCACATGGTGTGGTGCATTGTGGAATGTTGGCAAACCAGGACACATCATCCTGGCCTCTGGAGCTCCTTGCTGTGTGGCGCAGTGCAGGTCATCTGGGTGGAAGGTGAGTTGGAGCAGCCTCCGTGCCCTGAGCACCCAATCATATGAATGGCCCCAGTCATATGAAAGATCCTAGTCAAAATGAGCTACAATCACACACACACACACACACACACACCTTTTCCATCAATAATACTGTTTATAAATTGTAATTCTGTTTGAAGAGTGTGCTGTCATGCATACTGTGCATAGCCCTTGGTTTCTGTGTCAGCTTTGGACATGGGATGGGCATGGAGAATAAACACAGCATGGACATAATGGATCCACACATGTAGTGCATGGGGTCACATGCTTTGGAGATTCCAACATTGCAAAGAGACACACAACCACCTTTGTGCAGATGTACCTTTATTTAGGACTTGGTTCAAATGAGGATTCAGCCCAGGATTTGTTAGGTTTAGCCAAATCCAGTGGGCAGTATCTGTAAGAAAAAACAAGCCTCTCTTCAGAAATAAAAGCAGTTGACACACGTGTAAAATAAATCCCAAAAATTACATCTACTGAGAGATTGGCTTAAACAATGCAATACATACAGTACATAAAGATCAGTTATTAATGTGCTGACAGAGTGACATTTACCATTGGCACTTACCATTTGGATTTTGGAAGCATATTGATGCTGTTTTATTGTCAAGATATTTTCAGCTGAATGAGCCCAGTGCCCAGTCATGAATCAAGTACAACTACTTTCTTCAGATGAAATATAAGTGTCCCTGCTCTACCATTTTAATTCAGGCACAATTAGGGGTATGCATGAATGGTTTGCAGTGAACTGGCCTGGTTTGAGTGGCTCAATGGTGAACCAGACTGGTCTTCAGGAAGACCGGCTGCTCTGTGATCGAACTGAACCCAGACTGTGGTGGACCAGTTCATGCTTTATGCTTGTAAAGGAGAACTGAGTCAGATAGAAGTAACAAGAGTTGATGTTCTAAACTGTCTGGGGAAATTGAAGACTAGCAAATCGCCAGGGTGAGACAGCATCCATCCAAGAGTCTTCAAATAACTCAAATGTGAAATTGCTGACCTCCTTGCTAAAATATATAACTTATCCCTAAAATCAGGCTCTGTACCAGAGGACTGGAAAGTAGCAAATGTAAAACCAATTTTCAAAAAAGGATCCAAGGGCAATCAGGGAAGTAACAGGCTGGTTAGCTCAACGTCTGTTCCAGGCAAATTGATGGAAAGCATTCTCAAGGATAAAATTGTAAAGCACATAGAACAGGCCCTGCTGGGGAAGAACCAGCATGGCTTCTGCAAAGGTAAATCTTGCCTCACAAACCTTTTGGAGTTCTTTGAGAGTGTCAACAAGTGTGTGGATAAAGGTGATCCAGTTGACATAGTATGTCTGGACTTCCAAACACCTTTTGACAAAGTTCCTCATCAAAGACTCCTGAGGAAACCTAGCAGTCATGGGATAAGGGGACAGACATGTACATGTGTGGATTGATAACTGGTTGAAGGACAGGAAACAGAGGGTAGGGATAAATGGAGAGTTTTCACAATGGAGGGAAGTAAGACATGTATAAATCCCCCAGGGATCTGTACTGGAACCAGTGCTTTTTAATTTATTCATAGATGATCTAGAAGTAGGGGTAAGCAGCGAGGTGGCCAAATTTGCAGATAATACCAAACTCTTCTGGGTGGTGAAATCCAAAACAGATTGTGAGGAGCTCCAAAAGGCTCTCTCCAAACTGAGGGAGTGTGTGACAAAATGGCAAATGTGGTTCAATGTTGGCATTTGTAGAGTGATGCACATTGGGATGAAAAACCCCAACTTCAAGTATATGTTGATGGGATCTGAGCTTTCCAGGAGAGGGATCTTGGGGTTGTGGAGGACAGGATGTTGAAAATGTTGACTCAATGTGCGGCAGCTGTGAAAGAGGCCAGTTCCATGCTAGGGATCATAAGAAAGGGGATTGAAAATAAAACTGCTAATATAATGCCATTAAACAAAACTATGGTGCGGCCACACCTGGAATACTGTGTACAATTCTGGTTACCACATCTAAAGGAGGACATTGTAGAACTGGAAAAGGTGCAGAAGAGGGAAACCAAGATGATCAGCGGCCTAGAGCACCTTTCTTGTGAGGCAAGACTACAACACCTGGGGCTTTTTAGTTTAGAAAAAGGATAACTTCGGAGAGACATAATAGAGATCTATAAAATCATGCATGTTGTAGAGAAAGTGGATAGAGAGAAATTCTTCTCCCTCTCACATAACACTAGAACCAAGGGTCATCTCATGAAATTGATTGCCAGGAAATTTAGAACCAACAAATGGGAGTCCTTTTTCACACAATGCATAATCAACTTGTGGAATCGTCTGCCACAAGATGTGGTTACAGCCAACAACCTGGTTGGCTTTAAGAGCGGTTTGGATAACTTCATGGAGAAGAGGTCTATCATCAGCTACTAGTTGGAGGGCTATAGGCCACCTCCAGCCTCAAAGGCAGGATGTCTCTGAATACCAGTTGTAGGGGAGTAACAGTGGGTGAGAGGGCATGCCCTCAACTCCTGCCTGTAGGCTTCCAGTGGCATCTGGTGGGCCACTGTGTGAAACAGGATGCTTGACTAGATGGGCCATGGGCCCGATCCAGCAGGGCTGTTCTTATGTTCTTTGAATCCGGTGCGGATTTGAAGAACCCATGTGTGTGATTAATTAAAGTGTGGATTAATTAAAGTGATTAAAGTGTGATTAATTAATCACACTTAATGAATCAGTGTGATTCATCAACCTTTTACAAGCAAAAGGGAATCCTTGAAAAGGCTTCTAAAGGGCTACCGGAGGGCGGCGAGAGGGCACCTATAAAGGAAGATGTAAGGGGCTTCCCACATGGGGTGGGTTGCTGGGGTGGGCGCCACACACGCACTGGGTCTGGGCCAAGGGAAGGAGCGGTGGTACCACTACTGCAGCCACTGCTGGACCAGTAAGCCCCTTACATCTTCTTTTAAAGGTGCCCTCTCACTGTCTCCCACCAACTGCCCTTTTCAAGGATTCCCCTTTGCTTGTAAAGCCGTTTCACTGGATTCCCCTTTACAAGCATAGCCCCTCAAACCACCAAACCAGTTCGAGCTGGTTCAGTCAAATGGAGCAGGCCAGCCAGTGTTTCGACCAAACTAGTTTCCATATCTGAAGTTCAGTGTGAATTCAATCCAAATTCAGATTGGACTGCAAAAAATTGTTTGTGCACATGCCTAGGAATAACCATGGTCTAGCTGCAGAAACCTACAAAAGGGCCAAAGTAATCCATAAAAGAAATAATGACTACTCAGATTGCCCTCTGCTGACCTAAATCTGCATTTGCATGTAAAAGTCTAAGTCTGGTAATTGCTAATTAAATCAGTGTGATTAATTAACCAAAGCTTTAATCACAAATGAAAATTCAGCTTCCAATTAAACAGTGCAGTTGACAGCTAAGTCTTTGGAACATTGGACTCTTAAAGAACCTAGTGCATTCTAGTCCACAGCGATGTTTTATGGACTCCCTCCAAACAGCACCAGATTTGATTGAAAAGGATAGAGCAGAAAAACACTGTTTCTTCTGTTCTAAGAACCTCTGCCAACTGGAATCAGCAGTGTTCAGTTAAAAGACTTTTTTTTTGTTAGTGCTGTTCCAAAACACCAATGAAACTTAACTTTGTTCATTTGTATAAAGTCATTTGTGTGTGTTATGACCGAAATGTTCTCTTTTGCAAAAATAGATGTCCTTCTAACAATGAGTAGTAGCTGTTGATGAATAAACTGTAATGTATATTCTTGCACTAAGGTCCCTTTCTAATGAATTAATGACATGCTACAGAATTATTAGAGAGAGGTATGTACAAATATAATTAAATTTTGATGGGAAATTAAGATGTTAGGAAATTAGATATTAAACAACAGTTTTTGTTGAAGAATGGTAAATCCTGGAACTATTAGTTAGCAAAGATAATATGGAAATATAATGCGAAATAAGACAAAAACAAATATACAACCTTGTTTCTATTTGTTCTTGAAGCTTTCTTCACGAGAGTTCTGAAACTGTGCCATCACCAGTACTTGTTGTATCCTTCATTTCACCCATGGAAGTAGCAACATGCTGGTGAATATGCTAGGGGCATAGCCAAGTAATGTGGGAGGCATGGTGTACAATTCTGGCCAAGAGCATGACACAAATGGAAAACAGGTTATAAAGTGCATTAGGAGTACCTTATTCCAGATTACAAATGCAGATGTGTCAAGCCTATCTACTTCAGCATTTATGCAGAAGAAAACAAGAGATGCGCTTTTTAACAGCCAACTAATTCCAAGGAATATTACTCAACCTTCTCCTAAAGAGGAGAGCTGGTCTTATGGTAGCAAGCATGACTTGTTCCCTTAGCTAAGCAGTGTCCACCCTAGTTGCATTTGAATGGGAGACTGCATGCGAGCACTGTAAGATATTCTCCTTAGGGGATGGGGATACTTTGGGAAGAGTATCTAAGTTCCAAGTTCCTTCCCTGGCATCTCCAGGATAGGGCTGAAAGAGATTCCTGCCTGCAACCTTGGAGAAGTTGCTGCCAGTCTGTGTAGACAATGCTGAGCTAGATAGACCAAAGGTCTGACTTGGTATATGGCAGCTTCCTATGTTCCTAATGCCCATAAATCAAAATTTTATTTATTTATTTGACATTTTCTATCCTGCTCTTACTCCAAGGAGCCTGGAGCGGTGTACATGATTATGTGAGGTAGTTTAGGCTGAGAGATATACAAATGGCCTAGTCACTCAGTGAGTTTCATGGGTGAATGGGGATTTGAACTCAGGTCTTCCCGGTCCTAGTCCAACATTCGAAACACTACACCACAATTTCCAACTGAAAATCTGACATGACTCAATCATATTATATGTGTGTGTGTGTGTGTGTGTGTGTGTGTGTGTGTGTGTGTGTGTGTGAGAGAGAGAGAGAGAGAGAGAGAGAGAGAGAGAGAGAGAGAATGAGAATATTCCTATTCCGGCAATTTTTATGTTAGATAATATCATGGCAGATCTGATACAATGTTTTTTCTCATTTACAGACCTAATATATAGTACCTTATTATGAAGAATTTTATAGAGTCTAGCAATGACTTCTGGGGAAGGGAAGGAATCCAGTTTCACCAACTGTCCTATTGTTACATACAGTGTAATCCCATGGATGCCTATTCAGAGGTAAGCCAAACTAAGTTTACTGGGACTTACTCCCAGGGAAGTGTGTACAGGGTTGCAGCCTTGCTATGCACAATTGCCAGGATCCTGACTTGGTCCTTCTCAGAGCAGACCTATTGAAACAATGTTATTTAAGTTTGTCCTGAGCAAATGAATTCCCATTATCTCAATGGATTAATTGATTAAGACTAAGCCAGGATCCCAGTCAATTAGTTCAAAATTAGTTCACTCTTTTTTGGTATGTAAAAAAAAGGCAAAAAAATTCACAGAAACCATATGGTCATGTTTTGCAACTTGTGAAAATACCTTTCCAATGATACCTTACACAACAAAATTGGCCAATAATTACTGCGATAATGAGGTTTAATATGTGTGGGATGGCAGCCATCTTGACGATGTCATCACAGCCAAACGCCACACATGCAAGAGTGACACCATGGTAATGATTCATCTAGAGAGGATTTCAAATCAAAAACCACCCATATACATTTCTCATAAACTTTGCCGCGCTCCCAGACCAACACCAGTGTTCCCTGTAACAGGGATTTCCCAGATGTTGTTGACTACAACTCTCAGCACCCCCAGCTGCAACATTTGGCTAGGGATTATAGGAGTTGTCAACAATATCTGGGAATCCCTGCAGGGAACACTCGCCCCCCCACCCAGATTACATATCGCTGAAAACTGCATTTTGCCCATTATGTCCCGTGCACTGCATAGTGTTTTTGTGGTGCTCCCTTTCTGCCTCCCACTGACAGGTTTCCACCTACAGTTCTCTCTGATTAACACAAGGATTAACACATAGTGTTCCCTGATTAACACAAGGAGGTTTGATTGCCAGTTATTCTATCAAGTGAATAATCTATCTGAGAAAATCATCATTCAGATTATTTCCCAGTCGGCTTGAGTTCTAAGAAGAAGAAAATATAGGCCTGATTTCAGAGAATGATGAACTTCCTGTATCAGCAAGCTTTCATTTCACATAGCTTGGAGGAATGAAAAAAGAAACAAGAATGCCATACTGCTTCCAAGAATCCTTTGTACTATTAAACTGTCACATCCACAACAAAGTATTTTTCTTTCTTTCTTTCTTTCTGACTTGTACAGGCTCAGCATACTTAATTACATACAGAAGACAAGACATGTCTGCCTGCCATTCATTGATCAGTTTCCATATCCAGCCTTCGTTCCCAGTTTAAACAGCTGAATGGATTGTGCTATGGGGCCATAACACCACACTGGTATTGCACTTGAAGAGCCGCTGCCAGTCATAGTAGGCAATACTGTACTAGGTGGACCAATGGTCCAACTCAGTATATGACAGATATATATATCTTCAGAATTTCTCTTGTTCTGTCACCTCTACCATGAATTTACTAGGTGGTTTTGGACAAGCCACGCCCTTTCAGCCTCAGTGCCCAAGCTGCAAAAAATCCTTATAGGGTTGTTGTTAAGAATTATATCAAGATAATATATCTGAAGCAGTTTGCATACTCCTAAAGTGCTATATAGGTATTATGTTCCAAGTATATACATTGAGGGATGCATATAGCCTTCAGCAATAAAGTACAGTTCAGGAGAGACAGAATTGTGAGCTTGGCTTAAGCCCCATTTCAGCTATTTCGAAGGCTCATTTATAAAACTGAAGTAATTGATAACTTGCATTCTGGCTAGCTGTGAAGAGCAAGGAACACGAACTGTACACTAACATGCAAATTTATTGCCATGCTCCTTCCTCTAACAGTGGTATGTGGATGGCAAACACCAAAGTCTTTGTATATATAAATATACAATGGGGGTTCGGTCAGGAGGAGACACTTATTTACTTTAATCCAGTCTCATGGTGTACACACTGTGGCGCCACCACAGCCATGTAAGAGCATCCCAGTCTAGGACGTGGTACTGCAAGGATGGTCTTCCACATATTCTCTCCTGTGCCCTCCAATAACCATCAGAGGTCCTGCTGACTGAGGTGTGGTGGGTGAACACAAGGGGGCAAGGGATTTATTTTTTTTAAAGTTGTGGCACCTATACGTAAGCCTGCTTGGCCTTAACTTTGTTTTGATCATTTAATAAATACATACATAGTTCTTCAAGGAGGCTTTGAGTAAAGGTTGAGGCTGCTGCACTCGCGTTGACCCACTCCCCTTTTATTTGTTCCCCCAGCTGATTTTAATTCCCTTCTGGCTGTTTTATAACACGATACCCCAAACAAGATCTTTTCTACCTTAAAACAAATCATGGTGATTTTACTAGCTTGTTTTCAGACATATTGAATCTTGAGAGAAATGCAGGATATACGTTTTAAATAAATACAAATCCCTGGCCTGACACAAGTGAGGCAGTGGGCTGTTAGGAAAACAGAATACAGCAGGAATGTACACAGCACTGGCACTGCTATGAGCCAAGGATGGGTGCTGGCAGCTTGGTTTACAGCATTCCCTGGAACCACTAAAGTACAATATGATTAGTAAGCTGCCACCCTGGCTGCTGGAAACTTGCGGGGGCCCATTTCCACAACACATTGCTCTCAAAACAGCAAGATGCCTCCCTCCAGAGGCTGCACATCAAGTTATTTACTGTACTGGTAAAGAATGGGGCTGTATTCCATGTGTTAGCATTTGCAGGAATTCAGTCAATTGGATGGGAACATTTTAAAGGAAAAGACCACTTCGCTGTTCCTATGTCGCTCTTGAAACCCGGGGGCGGAGGCGGGGGGAGAACAGGACAGTTTCACAATGGGAAACCGATTAGGAACTAATTAGGTTAGGAAAGATACATTATGTATCTTCAGCAGTGATGCCAAGTACAACACAATATGCATTTAAAATTCTTCATATAAAATATGAAAAAAGACATAAGCAAAAATGTCCTTGTTTAAAAAAAAAACCCACTCTCAGTATTAACACATTGTTGATGCATCTTTTTCAGTCCTTCCTTAAAAACAAAACAAAACCCAGCAACAACCCAACTACTTTCTTCCATAACCTGTTTATTTTTTTTTGTTAGGTCAGTAGTACCATCAGTGAAATTTGGCAAAGAACAAACAAATAAAACAGCAATTGTTTTAGAACTCATTTTATTTAAACAAGTTTGTTGTACATTTAACCATGGGAAATGGTTTTTGTAGTATCTCATATCTTAATATTTTCAATCAGGAAATAGTAGTTCTGAATATAAACCAGATGTAGTTAGCAAGCTTTGCCAGCTTCTTACTTGAGCTCATTAATTTCAGCCTGCTGGCACAGAAGTGGCAGACCTGCAGATAAATCCATGTGAGCCAGAACTCCATGGACTCTCCCCTACAATATGTCTTTTCTGGGGAAAGTATGTCCTGTGTCAGGGAAATGCCTGTATTTTCTTGGATAATTCATTGTTGCATATTAAGCTAATGGACCCTTTCCCCATAACTACTCTCCACAGAAGTCAGATGAACACCAGTCTGCTTGAAGCAAAACTTCGTTGTGCTTAGAGAGAGAAAGATGTCTTGGTTCAAGCAGACTGGCGTTCATCTAACTTCAGTCTGTTTGGGGTCATGTCTGGAAAAAATGCAGTTCAATAGGAAGTTTCTTTTCATGGAGAAGGGGCAGTTTCTACTGGTCTGAAGCATGTGGAAAATCTGCACTAGCATCTCCATCCCTCCAACTTTATGGTTGACCATGAAACACATGAACTTCTATAACTTGCACCTACAAGATCATGCAATTTACCAGAACCTGTACACTTATTTAAACACAACAACACATGTCTGATGGAAATCTAAATATTATTCAAGTCAGCACTGAGCCCTTTTAGCATATAGTCAGCATTTTGCATACATTTGCTTTGGAAACTTAGAATTTCTGGACAGTGGATGCTTGCAGCAGGTTTCTAACTTGCATTTGAGCTCCAATTCCCTGCAGCAGGATTAGTTAGTTTCAGACAGAACTCTACAGTCAAACAACACTGAGATATGACACACTTGATTTCTGTGATGAGGTTGTAACGGGATAGGGCTCAGATTTCTGGATACAATTGTGAGGCCACAATTTTTGGGGCACTCGCCTCATGCTTCATTGTGCCTGTTTCTCTTGAACTACTAACATGACAAGCCCCTTGGTTAACATTATATCCTACTTTCAGTTGTAGGATATTTTATCCTTCAGGCCCAGTTCAGAAATCCTAACATTTTACAGATTTTCTGTACGTAGATTGAAGAAAGCGAGATGATAAATATATGAAAGTAGCTATTTATGTACAACTAGTATGTGTTAGCCTGTTGTAATAACGGGCTCTAGTGGGGGGGGGGGTTTGCCCGCTGCCGCCTCACCCGCCTTGGGCGCACTCCTCGGCCTGCCAACTTCGGCCGAGGCGGCGGCTCTGCCGCCACTTCGGCCGCACTCTCCGCCCGCCGCTTCTGCTCCTCCTGGCCTTTTCGCCGTGGCGGCGGCGGCCGCCATCGAGGCCAGTCGCCCCGCTGCAGCCACCCCCACCTCGGCCCGCACTCCTTGGCCCACCACCTTTGGCCTCGGCCGCGGCTCCGCCGCCGCCTCGGCCGCACTCTCCGCCCGCCGCTTCTGCTCCTCCCAGTCTCCCTGTGGCGGCGGCCGCCGCCATCAAGGCCAATCGCCCCGCCGCAGCCACCGCCACCTCGGCCCGCACTCCTCTTCTCTGGCGGCCTGGTTCAACATGGCCGCCCGCACCTTTTTGGGCCGATCTGCACATGCGCTCCGCGTATGCCCAGAACAGCCCAAAAAGACACGGGCACACAGGATCACGGTCTAGGCTTTTATTATATAGGATATGTTCATTCCTCAATTTATGACAGCATTCAACATTTCAGAAAACGATGCAAAACTACAGTGACTGTGGGTTGATTGATAGGGCCGGCGATTCCCATACAATTGGCTGTAGGAGTGTGCAAGGGCCATCAGTGAGATGGCAACCTGGCTGGGGTCACACAGAGGAACCTCCATATGGGCTTCACATATAACAGCAGTGAACTGTGTGACAGTGGCAGCCGTTTGTTTGTTTTTAAGAAGAAGAATAAGTTAATGGGCCATATACTATACATATGTAGGGCTAATTGTTACTATGGTTATTTTTTCATAAGAGCCATTTCATACAAGTTGAAATTCTGGCATAGAAGTCACTTCTGTGAAGTAAACTGCATGAATCCTATAAGTCATTTGTTATGTGTATATGGAAGCAACACACATGAATAGTCATCATATGAAACAAATTATATTTGAGGTGCATGGAATTTCTACCATGTTGGAAATTTTGTTGTGCAAGAGGGAGCCCTAATTTAAAAAACAAGATATGTTTAACACTTAACAAGTATAATTTGTGCCAAAATTCAAGTACTTCATAACGGTTCAAATACTTCATAAATGTAAACCAATTAGAACGATTAGGATTTTATTGTGAAAATCCAAACACACAACTTCTCTGTCCACCCTGATTCCATACCAGAATATCTATATAATTCAAGGACTAGCTTATACCACTGTGTACAATGGACATACTAATGAAGTGCATATTTTGAAATTAAAGTCTCATTTCTCTCTTCGTCTGCCCCTGTTTGAATTACTCCACAGGAAAAGTGAGAAAGGCAATTCAGACAAGGACACAGATTTCATTTTCAAAGAAACCAGCTTCTGTAAATACATGTGTTATGAAACTGTTGTCCTAAGTAATAACGTTTGAAATTTTGCACCTAGAATATGTGCTTAAGTCCCAATGAGTTTGAAAGAGATTGACACTGGCATAACTGTGAATACAATTGTAACTACAGACGAATGATAAAGATACTAAGAAAGTACATGTAGGCAACATTAAGAATGCTACAGTAAGAACAGAACTTAAATTCATTGTTTTTAATTTCATACATGTTTAAATCAGCTCCAGGGATTAATTGTTCAATCTTTGTGGATATTTCGCCAATTTGCTATATAATTTAGTACTGCCCCTCTATAAAGTTTAGTACTCATAACCATCATGTCACATCATTATCACTGAAGCCTTTACATTCATGGTGTGCAGAGAACCAACACACAGAATTCCTAGGAAAGTTCTGAGGATTCTCAGTTGACAAAACCTGGTTCTAGCTGGAATCCCGCCCCCCCCCCGCCCCAATGTAACATATTGAGGTCATTCACACAACCAATAGGGGTGGGGTGGGGGGCAGCCTCCAACCTACCTTCGCTCAGATTATCAATCTTTGTGTCTTTGGTGCGCGAGCCACACAGCCACATGATCTGCACTGCTGAGAAGCAGCACAGATCACTATCGGTGCTACTCCTGTCAGCATAGATCAACAAAGTCTGGGATTCATTTCCCCAGCCTCTGGATATCCCACAAGGCATCGTGCAATGAGCACGGTGCCTTGGGAGAGTCTCCTGTCTCTGTGTCTCTGAGACGTACGATCCTGGCAGTTGGGTTAAGGGAGCGCTCGCTGGGCAATAAGTGAGGTTAGGCTGGGTGGGAGCACCAGAATCTCTGCAGATCCCAGCGCTCCACACAGGCAGCCTGGGCTAGACTGCTCGTGAGAACAGCCTCATTCTTTCTTTTGCTATTAAACAGCAATCCTGTTGAAACAGACCAATTACATGCCACCTTCTAAGGTCAACTGAATTTATAAAGTCATTTTGCTTGAATATGTCTTCTGGTTTCCTTATTCTGACCAACATTTAGCTCTGAAGGAAAGGGTGGTTTCATTCCTTTTCACACAGATATATCCATTCATCTTTTGCTAAATATTCACATCTGACAACCTAAGAGCTGGCCACATTAGAGCACATTGTGCAACTGCTCATGGACATCTGGAATCTGACAGACTGCATTTAACAGTATATCATCATATATAAGCCAAAAGATGGAAACTTGGATCTCTAGAAGTCTTTCATGTTAATTCAAATAAATACATAGTTTAATGGTCCATCTTATGCTAAGCATTTATCTTCTTATTTTTCTACCTGGTTTTCTTTTACTTCCTTTTGAAGTTGAATTCCCATAGTTTTGCAGTGATGAAAACCAAATATTGACCATTTCAATACAAGGCAAGACGGGCTGGATTCTCCATGTTAGCTTTAAGGCTCTCCAGAAATTTTGAAGCCAGTTCATCATCTACCACACGGCCATCGCTTGACAGTGTCACCGTCATGAGCTGCTGAGGCTGAAGTTTCTCATTCCCATTCTCATCCACTGCAATCATGAGTTCCGCCCGCGCTCGTCCCACAGCTAAGATGCAGGCCTGAGGAGGGTTTATGACAGCAATGAAGCTACTGATGCCAAACATGCCTAGATTTGAAATGCTGGGAAGGTGGGGTGTGTGTGGAAGAATAAAAGGATAAGAATGAATAAGGCACTCTGGAAATTTTGGGTTTTTTTAAACTGCTGATTTGTAAATACAACACAATATAACCATAAGATATTCTACTTCATACATAAGCTTAATATTCATTTAAAAAGTAGACTCATAATGATTAAGTGACTGCACAAAACAAACACAATAGTCATCATTTCCTACCTCCATTTTGAAATATCCAGACGAAATGCTAAAGATTTATGGATCTGGGACATTGTTCCCTATAACAAGGATTCCCAGATGGTGTTGACTATAATTCCCACCATTCCCAACTGTAATAGTCTTGGAATGGGAATTATGGGAGTTGTAGTCAACAACATCTGAGAAACCCTGTTACTGGAAGTACAGCTGTGGGATATAATTAAACATAAATGGGTTGTTTGCATTTTGAGAAGCACAGCTTCATGTTTATAGGAAAGTTTGCTGTGTTGTGGTTTTGCACAAGCAGGACACATAACTATATTTTCCTGGTGTTGCTTCTCTTGCCATGGAGGAACCAAAGCTGTTTTCCGTACCATCTTAGATTCTTCAGCTAAGAGAAAATCTATCATAAGGAATCGAAGATGGTACAGAAAGCAGCTTTCGTCCCTCCATGGTAATAGAAGCAACCATGGAAATATAGCAATGTGACAGAAATGTTCTTGATTTTCTAGGCAGATACTCTGCAAATCAAAATGAATGAAAACTACTAAGTGAGAAGCCTCTCTCCTGACATAAATTGATAGGGATAACTCTAGTTTTTAAAAATGCAATAACTATTTTTATTTTTATGTTTTTATTGCAATAAAAATTCAACAACTGCTAGTTCTTTCAGTCCTTTTGCAGGACATGGGAAAAGTCTGGATATTATCATCAAAATGCATCATCCTTGTTCTGTGCAACTGTAATAAGGTTTCCATATACCCAACATTCCTGTACCATCTAGAATTTCTCAACAGCATAACAGAAGAGTGAATAAATAGCATCCCACGTCCCTGAAGGCCAAATTCTCTCTTGGGCTTCAATTTCCCCTCAATGACATCTACACAAGATGGCATGCACATGAGTGGTGTGACATGGGACCAATGAACTCACACAAGACTACTTCCTTCCCTCTATGAACTAGAAAACTGTAACATGTATATCACTCAACCCTTAAGTATATTAAAATATTTTAAAACCTTAAGTTTAACACAGCAGTTAAAGGTGCTTACAGTTTTGACTTTTAATGCTTTAGAAATTGCAAATTAAAATTTGTTACCTTAATATTTGTGCCATGTAAGAATTAAAGCCTTTGTACAGTCTCTTGTATTATGCCAGCTTTACAAATTTGGCTCAATGCACCCACACTTTACCTTGGTCTTTCAGCTCGATGTTGGGATGGAAAGGGATGTGTCCTGACATATGGTTAATAGGAGCTGCATCTCCAGTCACTTGCTAGAGATGCATCAGATGTACAGTACTGCATCAGATGTACAGTACTACAAAGCACAGTGCATCCCTAAAATGCCACCCAATATTGCAAGTCTCCATGCAGAAATTCAACAGGCCCACAATCACTTGCTACAGATACACCTGAAGGATTTGTGCCTGGTGTATTATCCATAGCCTCCCCCAAATGGGCTGCTAAGATACAGTGTCATCAATACCATATAGTAGAACTGCATGTCACAACATCCAGTTGTGACCTTCAAATAACTGACACTTTTAGTCTTGGAAAGTTGTCCAAGTTGACACCAATTGCTCACACCATAGCTATTACCATTTATTTTGCTAACAGATCGATGGAATTCAGTGACACTGGATACTGTAATGACATATCTTTTGATCATTTCCAAGAACAAAGCAAATTAAGGTGGCATCTCTAACTGAAAGTTTAGAAAGAAACACTGAGCAACAGAGGAAGCAGCAGCCAGCCACCTTAGCAAGAGTTAAGTCAAATAAAGGCTTGGGAGTGGGGACTATGGTTCAGCAACATTTTCAAGTTCACTGCAACAGAGATCTGAATTTTTGCTATTTGCAGAGAGAGAATATGACAGCAAGCGTTAAGGCAAGCAGGCAATATTTCCTATCTTTTGGTTCTGCATTGGCAGGCACAGATATGCTAACAAACAAAGGGAGGGCACAAAGCCAGGAAGAGGTGCAGCCTGGTGAGTCTTCCATTCAGGCTGAAGGCCAAGAAAAGCCTTACATGGGCATCAGCCTGAATGGAGAATGGAACAAAAGGAAATGATAGGTGAAGGTGCTTCATCCGTCATACTTCTGCCTGGACATTTACTATAGCTGGTGATATTTTAGAGAAGCACTGCGCCTTGTAGAGATGCATCAGGCACAATTTCATCAGGTGTCATCCTGTTTCTACCTGGGTACCCTGGCATAAGTGACAATGCCTTCAACTTAGTGTAAGGATTTCATAGTGCCATTTTGGAATACAGTGAGGATAAAAACAAACAACATGTTCTGAAAGAAATGGGTTAGCCTTTAAGGTGCTATGGAACTCTTAGTTGCACAAGTTCTTCTTTTGATTAGCTTGCTAGTGGCTCACATTAAATTCCTTGCACTGGCATAACTCACTTCAGAATCATCTGCAGTTAGCAATAGCAATAGCAATAGCACTTACATTTATATACCGCTCTATAGCCGAAGCTCTCTAAGCGGTTTACAATGATTTTAGCATATTGCCCCCAACATTCTGGGTACTCATTTTACCGACCTCGGAAGGATGGAAGGCTGAGTCAACCTTGAGCCCCTGGTCAAGATTGAACTTGTAACCTTCTGGTTACAGGGCAGCAGTTTTACCACTGCGCCACCAGGGGCTCTTGATCTCTTCCTGATCAACTGTAAAGGGCATGGTCCCGACACTATATAGTTCTTAGATTTATCTGAAGCCAGAGCCAGCATAATGTAGTGGTTAGAGTATTGGACCAAGACTGGGAAGACCTAAGTTCGAATCCCGATTCAACCATGAAATTCACTGGGTGACTCTGGGACAGCCATGTATCTCTCAGCCTAACCTACCCCACGGGATTGTTGTGAGGATAAACATAACCATGTAGTTATTTATGTTCCTTGGAGGAAAAGATGGGATATAAATGTAAATATAAATGTATTGTGCCTCTTAAATGGAACTGTTCCTACTGATGAGGACTTTAGTTTTGCTCTGCTAGATCCCCATTAGTTTTGCTAAAATGCTAGATTAAGATCAAGGAGGCATCTTCTAGTCTGAAAACATCTCATAATAAAAGAAACAGTGCTGTGCTTTAAGTGACTGTATCCCAATTAAGCTATGTATATTACCAGATATCATTATCCTGGATGCACACTAGAACATTGCTTTAGTTGCTAATTATGTGCACACCAGCTGCAACATTTCCAAAGAAGGCTGATCTTGCTACAGTTACACATGTGCTAGTCACATTCCAACTGAACTACTGCAATGCTGCCCAGAAGTTTGAGTTGTTAACAGATTGCAGCAGCTAGTGAAGCTGCTGACAGGAACGTGGACCTTTGATGGTCCTCTGACAGTGCTATGCTAACTGCACTGGCTTCTAGATTCTGAGCCCCATATAAAGTGTTGGTTCTTATCTTGAAGACCCTCCAGGAGTTTGGGGCCAGGTTTTCCGATGGACCGTATCCTACTGTATGAACCTGCCAACATGATGTAATCAGAGAAAAGACCCTGTTGTACATTCTACCAGAAACATGCAGAGAGATGGAACATGCAACTAAGTCTTTTCTGTAGCAGTCTTAGGAATAATTGGACATTTTGTTCAGTTACCTCCCTTGCTTTTTAATGGAGTTGTTACTATTATTTGTGTTTTGTTTGGATTCTTGGATTCTTCGCATGCCTGCTATTTTGCATGTTTTTATTACTGTTTTACTTTAGCTTATGTGAGCTGCTCTGGGGGCCTGATTTTCGGATGGGATACAAATGTTTTTATAAATAAAATAAGTCATATGTTAACGCTAGAAGCTTAAGTAACACACACAGATAACACTCACACAAAACACGTCAGAGCAGTTTAGGTTCCCACAATAATGCAGAGTTAAAGTAACAGTAAAAAAGATTTATAGTGTGACACTGCCCCCAACTAACAGCTGTATGAGCAGAGACTGGACTGCATTTAATCTGCCTGAGCTAGTGCTATTGCATTGCACTCCTACCATTAACCAAAAACTGCACTCCACCTGCATGGTGCAAGGCTAAGAGTGGGCGGTGGGGGGGGGACGGGGACTGTAGGTAGAGACAGGACTAGCCAGGCTATATAGAGCCCATCACACTATATTTGTGTGTGTGTCAGTGCAGCAATGAGCATAGGGGAAAAAATGAAGTGCTAAAACACATCATTAAGCTCAGTACAAAGCCTTGGAGAACTGAATGCCTCCCCTCCTAAGCCATCAGGCAGGTTGACCAATAGGAATGTACTAGCCCAGCATAGGCTCAGTATTCCAGCAAATATTCAAATGTCTAACCATCAGAGAGCTGGTCAAACAGAGAAGATCTCTACAAACAAAACTAGAAATCTAAGGGTGTGTCCAGATGTTCAGTTGTGTAATTGTTAACTCACTATGAAAGAGAACTCATTGTTCTCAGCAGACATACAAACTACTGCCCTGATCAAACTCAGAGAAAGCCCATTCTTCTAGTTTGCAGCTGACGAGACTGTGCCAGAGATGATTGCCTGGCCATTGCTCCAATCATGTAACTGTCTGCCACTGGTCCCCTGAGCAGCTTTGCAGGTTAAAAATATATATATCTTGTGTGTCTCTGTGTGTGTGTGTGTGCGCAGTCCCCCCCCCTTAATAAAGTACCAAACAAATGTTTAAATCAGATAAACAAGCAAGGTAACTGAAAAAATAATTTTAAATGGGCAGAAAAACTACCTCCAGGATGGAGGCGAGAGCAGAGGCAAAAAGGAAATCAGCACTGGATTCTGTATGTGTGTCATTTTGGAAGCTAAGCAAACTCCACGGCAACATAAAACACACAGACATCTCCATATGAAGGGCTGTCTGAATGTACCTTCAGATTACAATGATCTTAGGATAACAAGAATTCAGTGCCTTGCTTGCTGACATGATAATATTCTAAAGCACAAATATCTAGGAAGGATAACCGACTATTTAATACTACTACTATTTAATAATTAACACAGAGTTAAAATACCTAAAAGATCCTCCTTGATATTCTTCTGGTAGCAGCTTTCCATCTCTTGCTTTCTTTGCTAGGGCCTAAGAAAATAAAACCCAGCCACAAATTATTTAAAGAGGTATATCTTGTAGTAGTAAATGCATTAATAAAACACACTATTAAAAAATATCTTGTTCCTAAAAATCTTTCAGCCAGATGACGATTCCCCCAGGAAAAATAATAATTTATTAATGGTTTCAGACAACTGTTGCAAATTGTGCCAACTAGCAGTGTGCATACATTTTCAATTTATGGGAACAGGCTTATTTTCCCACATTGGAGGTCTGAATGTAACAGAGAAACTCCCAGAGAGATTCCACAATTAACATGGCTCTTGAAAACCAACTGCATGTTCTAAATCGCATGTTCTAAATGGATAACTTGGTTATTCAGTCAGCTCTGCAGACACCGATACAGAAATTACTTTGGTTGGAGAGCCAAGTGCGCTCTCTCTCTCTCTGAATACTACGAGATTCTGGAGGATCAGCATTATAGCTCGGTATCCAGCAGGTCTCCACCTGCTAAGAATTTAAACTCTATTGACTCATCTTGATCTTACAGTGTCTCAGAAACAAATGCAGAGAGGTTGCCTTTATACCCAGAGTCTTCTTAGGATAGCATACATACAACTATTAACAAGTGAACTGTGTTAAAAACAGGCAATAGGAAGTTTTATTTCACTTTAAAGAAAATAATGTTAAAGCAATTGATAGGCTTCTTAAACCACAATAGGGAGAGAACATAAATGAAACTAAAAAACAGAATCGTTTTCATCCACTTAATACCATAATCAAATGAGGATAAATTCCAGCCCTGTTAGAAAATATCATGCAATCAGAAAAATGGTTTTGACTGGCAATACAGTTCATACTTTAAAAGGGCTAGGTTATATCACTGCCTTTAAGTGCTTTTTTAAAAAAATGGACTAATGATAGGATGTTTTTGGAAAAAATGGATTTAGATTTAAGCACCAGGGATGGGGGGGATGAATGCCACCTAATTTGTGAAGTAGTTATCATTAGGAACTTGCATTATATGTTGCAAGGTAAGTGGCTTTCTTGGGAACTGAGTTACAGTTATTATAGCTAAAATTGTGTTTATCGGCCATTCAAGACCAAAAAACAAAACCTGCTTCAGAGGGCCTGTGGGGGCATTGGGAAAGGGTGGAGCCATTCAGAGAACATTGTTATGAGATGGCCATATAAATAACAGGCTTTTGCATGGTTGAGAAGAAAAAAAGGATCAGATTCAGAATGTGAAATGTTGGTTCGGATCATTTTGGACCCTTCAGAAAATTCCCATAGAAATCTTTGAGGAAAGAAAGAAAGAAAGAAAATTGCCTAAACCTAGCTAGCCAGGAGTTCTCAAAAATGGTGCATAAGAAGGTAAGGATGGTTGGATTCTGTTATTTAATTAGAAGTGAACCCAATCATCCTTTGCTTTTAAAATAATTTTTAAAAGTAACTGATACATTGTACTCATAGAGAATGTGGAAGAAAAGTTATTACACATCCAAGGAAATGTAACATCAGCAAATCTCAGTGAAAGTGAACTAACATCCGAGAATCTTCAACTTTCGATTTTGTTGTAAGTAGAATTAAAAGCGAAATAACATTAAGAAATAAAGCATGGGCATGCAGGCAGGTGCCAGAAAATGGTTTCCCCCTTCTCAGCCGTGATTGGGGATGGGGGCGGGGAGCAGATTCCCACCACCATTTTGAGCTTTGAAATTCTCCAATTTCTTCCCAAACAGGGTGAGAAAAGTCCAACCCAAGCCTGGTTGCGCAAATTTCAGTTTGGACTCTTTATGAACCCCTATGATTTGGCTAAAATTGGACTATTTCTGATTTTACCAATCCGATTCTGCACAGGCCTAATAAAGTTATTGTTATTATTCAGCAAGAGAAAATCTGCTCTTTTCTAAGACTCACTCTTCCCTCTTAGATTTCTCTATGTATGTTACAAAACTGGAGGGAGCAGATACGACCCATTTCATTTTGTGTCGGACTTTTGCAGAAGGAGAAGCAGCATGAATCTCTGCAAAGTCAATGCAATGTGTTTGGAACATCCCCTGTTCCACATTGATGAGGCACTGTGGACATGTGATGCTTATTATGGACAGATGTTTTCTGCCAAGCAAAGATTAATGATCATTTGCTTGCTATACTCAGGAACATAAAGAAGGTTCATTCACCCTTGCTACTGCGTGGCAAGACCCAGCAGGGAACAATGTAGGGTATATTGCTAAGAATTAAGTCTGTTGTGAAAAATCTTGAAGGCTACTATTCTCATTGTTTCACCTCCTAAACTTTCATGTGTACATAGAGCAAATACAATGCCTGTTTTCATCCATTCTTTTGCCTAACTCAATTTTTTTTTTTAATAAGGATTGTGGGGCCATTGAGCTTCCAGGAATCTAAAGAGACATTCTCAGAAATATTCTACAATTCCAGCATGTATGTATGAATCAACTTTATTACGGTCAAAGACCAGCATAGGTAATAATACAGTAAAATAGAGAATAGAGCCATATTGAAATTTGCTTTAGCACATATTCATATATGCATACAACTATCAGTGAATATAAAAATGTCTAAGGAGAATAAAATAAGCTATAAAATATACTAAATGGTAAAAGTGAGATAGCTAAAAAATAAGGGAAGACAGCCAACTGATAAGACTAATAAAACTGATAAGACAACTAACTAAAACTGATTAAACTAAAACTAACTAAAACTGACTAATAAAACTGACAAGACAACTAACTAGTATATATATATAAATTGGTCTATAGGGAAATACAACTCTAATAGGATGACTAGTAAAATGGAGGTAAACATGGTTTACCTCCAGAGGAGAGCTGGTCTTGTGGTAGCAAGTATGACTTGTCCCCATAGCTAAGCAGGGTCTGCCCTGGTTGCATATGAATGGGAGACTTGATGTATGAGCACTGCAAGATATTCTCCTCAGGGGATGAAGCCGCTCTGGGAAGAGCAGAAGGTTTCAAGTTCCCTCCCTGGTTTCTCCACACTAGGGCTGAGAGAGATTCCTGCCTGCAACCTTGGAGAAGCTTCTGCCAGTCTGTGTGTAGACAATACCGAGCTAGATAGACCAATGGTCTGACTCAGTATATGGCAGTTTCCTATGTTTCCTATGGTTAACTATGAGTTAAAAGCATCTAAGAAAGTAAAAGTATTTAAAAAGACATATTAGGATGTACTATAAGGTAAATTGGTCAGTAGTTAAAATCACAGGTTATGGGCTGGCAGAGTCTGGTGGATCTTGCACGTTGTTGAGCAGAACCTAGCAACATTGTACGTGAAGGTTCGGTTTTCATCCGAAAGCAGCATCTTAGTGTAGACTTGACTGGGGCGGCCGGGGTAGCTGAGAAGTAGAGGAAATATGAGCTTCTCCTGGCTATCTTTATAAAATGGACAGGAAAAGAGTATGTATTCAGTAGTTTCTACCTCCCAAAAGGCATGGGGCAAAGCCTTTTCATAAATGGGATCTTCCTGCATTTGCCTTCCAGAACAGCAGATGGAATGACATGACAGCCCTTCTGTGAACGCCCTTCTGTGGCTTGGTAGTTTCAGCCGAGTAAAATATGGGGGGGGGGGATATTGTGAACCTAGAGCTGTCCGAGGCCAGGTAGCCAGGCACCATATTTAGATCCACCTGGCGTTCTGTGTCCAGGATCCTCTGTTTGATGGCCGTTTTCACTTTGTCACTGTCCATAGCAAGGAGGTGAGACGGGGAGAAGCCCAACAGTGCCACCTTATTGACTGCCCGCTTCCAGGAGGATTGGAAGTTGTCCTGCCGCATTAATGGGGCCAGGCCCTGTGGGCAAAGGGCTAGTTTGAGCTAGTGATTGAGAGCAGTCATCCAAACTCTGGCCTCAACTTCTATCATACCAGTTTCCAGACACATAGTGGCACTGGAGATACAGGAAGGCACCTGTAAGGCCACTGTTAGGAATTTAGATTGGACATGCTCCAATATACTAAAGCTAGTGAGGGAGTCCCAGGTGGACACCATAGAGTTATTGTACCAGTGGCTTGGTTTCATATAGTTTAAGTGCTGCAGGTACATAGTGACGACCTCTAGTTTGAAGGAAACTCAAGATGGCAGTGGAGCTTCTCTGTGCCGCTAGGGCAGTGTTCACATTGGGCCTTTCTTGCACCAGAGGCCTGGAAGACCACTCCCAGAAATGTAAAGCAGGTGACCTGTTCAGTTCTGTGGCCTTTGATATTCCAGCAGCAGATCTTTGGTCTTTTATTGTGGTGGATTCCAGCTTTTCCCATAGCTTAACTCGAGAGAGAGTCAAATATGGCCTTCAGGTCTTTGAAGGCAGCGTACAGGGAGGAAGAGTTGTTAGAGGAATATTTTTCAATCAGATGTTGGAACACCAGGCACTGGTCAGTTGTGGATCTGCCTTCCCTAAAACCTGCTTGTTTGTCCACCTACAATTCCTCTTGCTCTAGCCAGTCCCTGAATTTCCCATGTATGTGTCTGGCATACAGCTTGCTGATGGTATTGAGCAGGCTAATGGGCCTATAATTGGCAGGGTCATCCCTGTGTCCCTTTTTGAATATGATGATCGCCAACCCCTAGTCCCTAGGGATGTGGCCCTGGGAGTCAATATGGGCAAATAACGAGGCCAGAACTGGGGCCCACCACTCCAGGTTACTTTTTATAAGGTCCATAGGAATAAGGTCTTCCCCTGGGGCCTTGCCCACTTTAGATTGTGAGACAAGGGACTCACCCTCCAATATTGTGACTGGTGGCCAGCTGGGCAAGTCTTATAAATCCCTTAAGGAAAGGTCTGAGTTTACTGAGGGATCTTCGCATAGGTTATGAAAGTACAATTCCCAGGTTGATGGGGGAATATGGGAGTCTATCAGGGCTGAGCCATTGCAAGAAGAATTAGCCATGATAACCAAAATGTAGAGGTCCTTTGCTTTGGAAGCCTGAATGAGTTGTGTCCAGGTAGTCCTTATGGTTTTTCTTTTCGTGATTGTCTGAAGGTGCAGAAGAGAGCAACCAAGATGATCAGGGGCCTAGAGCACTCTTCTTATGAGGCAAGGCTACAACATGTAGGGCTTCTTAGTTTAGAAAAAATACGACTGTGAGGAGACATGATAGAGGTCTATAAAATCATGTATGGTGTGGAGAAAGTGGACAGAGAGAAATTCTTCTCCCTCTCACATAACACTAGAACCAAGGATCATTCCATGAAATTGATTGCCAGGAAATCTAGCACCAACAAAAGGGAGTACTTTTTCATCCAATGCATAATCAACTTGTGGAATTCTCTGCCATGAGATGTGGTGACAGCCAACAATCTGGGTGGCTTTAAGAGGGGTTTGGATAACTTCATGGAGGAGTGGTCTATCAACGGCTACTAGAATTTTATCTCAGGACCGTACTATCCTGCTGGACCTCTCAATGGCTTTTGACACCATCGACCCTAGTATCCTTCTGGAGGGCCTTCTAGGAATGGGTTTAGGAGGCACTGTGTTGCAGTGGTTCTGCTTCTTCCTGCAGGATCCATCCCAGAAGATGATACTGGAGAACTCATGCTTTAGTTTTGCTCTCTGTTTTGTGATCCAGTAGAACTCTTTATTGTGTTTTATACTGCAATCATTCTTTTAATTTTTATTATTGTAAGCTACCTTGAGGTTTATTTTAAGAAAGGTGGGGTATTCATTTAAAAAAAAACCTTCTCATTTACTGTTAAAGATGCCTCTTGCCATTCCTCTCCCCACCCCCCTCGGCGCCGCCCACACCCCTCTTACCACCAAACCAGTCTGCTTCAGACAGGGTTCGGTTAGATCTCAAACCATGCCTTCTTCCTGAAGGGTGGTCCGCTTCGTGATTGAACCGCTCAAACCGGCCCAGTTCATGGCAGACCAATTTGCTTCAAACTGTTTGTGCACACCCCTAATTATGACACACTTGTAATACTTCTTTTCTAAATGGTATTATTGCCAGAAAATCCCAGGATGCATGTATGTATGTTTTCCTCAGACTGTGATTTCCCCAAGAATAAATCTTGGTCTGTAGATGTGATTTTCTATAGTCTCCAGTCACCTGGAAATAATTCCCATGAAGGCTTCTCTGCTCCACACGATGGATTTGATACCATGCTATTTAAGATTTGTCCATTTCTCCACTGCCATCAGCTGAAATTCTCCATAGGGATCAAGGGATGATAAACCAGGTAGCTAGCGTTCCCAGTTCCAGCCAGTCATTGGAAAGGACTGTATCAGGGCAAATATTTGGCAATGACTCCCATGACCAACTTGCCTGCCTTTAAAAGGCAGTAAATTAAATATTAATAATGGATATTAATTTTAAAAGGGTTAATATGCAAAAGGGACTTTTGCTCTGAGAATGGCTCTGTATTTTGTGTTTTTGTAAAAAAAAAAAAAAAAAGGTACACAAAATTAATGTCTCTCTTGGGAACTTTAAATAAATGTAGGCCAGAGACTAATGCATTTGTTGACTTTAATCTCACTTAAAGTCCCTGAATGCTTGCCAGGAAACAAAACAAAATATAGTAATTCCTGTGGAATGAGACATCACAAATGTCTCATATCCAACAGAGAAGCAGCTTTAAAGCAGTCTGAAAGTATTTCTAAAGAAATCGTATGCTTTTCTGAGACATACCTCACATTTAGTTGCCAATCTCAGTGCTATTATATTCCTGAAGATTACCATGGACTTGATGACCTACCTTTGCAGAAGCAGCAATTTCCTGAACTCCCTTGGCCGCAGCATCCTTTATGATCGGTGTAATGAGACCTCGGTCTGTTGCCACAGCAATAGAGATGTCTATAGATTGCAGATGCCGGGGGCCTTCTCCATCCCAGGTCACATTCACATCTGGCATTTGCTGGAAGAAGGAAGGAGAGGGAGACGCAGCTGTTAAAAGAATAACGGTGCAACCAATTACAAAGGAAAAGGAAAACCCTTTAGAATTTGTGGTGATAGAGGCATTCACATATGTGGAAAGGTTTGCCTTTGGCAAGAGAAGGTTAAAACTAACAAAAGATTTGCCACGTGAGTCTAAAAATAGGCTTATCTTATTAGCTAGCCTCTATGTACACCTACTTTGTCACAAAGCGTGAATGTACAGTGCAGACATGAAAACTGTACAGCTGGGGGCAGTCAGATTGATGGACACACACAGTTGCCAGGCTACTAATGAATTATTAACAGACCTCAAATCCCTTCAGATATCAACCCTCACCTTACAGAGACCTAGTAAACAAGAATTGTGGCATTATGATCCAGCCATGAGGAAGTGCATATACGGTAGATTTTTCATTTTACACTTAATGTATTGGGGGGGCGGAGAGAGAATGCGAGTTGAACATTAAAAAAAGAAGGAAAGTTCATATCGTGTTAACAAACTCACATATTCATGTTAACAGCATCTGTTCTAGAACTAAAGCAATCCTTTTTACAAATCTGAGGTTTCAGAATCCAAATCTGTTTTCTTGTTTAATTTTAAGGTAATACTGTTAAATAATAACTTGTCAGATAAGGTACTTTTGTACCTTATTGTAGTTAAAAATCCATAAAAATAAACAGCATTTACCAAAACTAAAATGTAAACAGCATCATTGGGAATCAGTGTTCCCTCTAACAGGGATTTCCAGATGTTGTTCACTACAACTCCCAGCATCCCCAGCTGCAATGGCCTTTGACTGGGGATTCTGGGAGTTGTCATCAACAACATCTGAAAATTCTTGTTAGAGGGAACACTGTTGGGAATGCTATAAAATAATCAAATTCCATTTTTGGAAATGAATTTAAGAGAATTTTTTGCAACCAACTATTTCAATTTGTTTTCTGTTATATTACTACCTTCTTTCTTTCTTTAAGTGATTAACCAAATTAAAAGATACTACTGTTTAAAAAACCAGTTTTGACAGTGTACTTCAGTGTTAGATTGTACTTGCAAGATTTTCTGGATGGCAATTCTACATATGGAACTAGACTGGGATCCAATGAGACCTATGGGCGCAATATAACACATCTACAGAAGCACTGTGGGATTCCCCTCAGTATGTGCTTTCAGCTTCAGCCCAAACAACACTATTGAATGATGCTTGGAGGAGTCGCCACACCTTCAGAAACAATGACGGGGGAACCTAGGCAGCTACAGTAGAAACAGGAAAAGCCCCAGGATACACAGACAGATCCCTCTGAAAAGCAGCCCAGGACTGATGTTACATTACTACCCCCTTAGCATCGATTCATTTTTTTACTTCATTAAAAGAAAAGGGGAGATTTCATTCAGGGCTGGGGGTGGGGGTTAAGTAGATGACCTTGCATTTGACCTTTATTTTGAATGGGTAGCATTCCCGAACTTGAATCATGAAAAATGTGGATTCAGGTTTTAATTAATTTTAAAAAACACTAAGTTTAGAAAGTGGTTGGTAACCAGGTCAGACACTTTGAAATGGTTTAGATACATATCTAAACATACCATGATAAGGTTTATCAAGTCATGAAATGACTTGATTATCAAACCAGAAGTTGCTGGTTCGAATCCCCGCTAGTATGTTTCCCAGATGGTGGCAGCAGCAATATAGGAAGATGCTGCGTGGGAGGAGGCAATGGTAAACCCCTCCTGTATTCTACCAAAGACAATCACAGGGCTCTGTGGTGGCCAGGAGTCGACACTGACTCGACGGCACACTTTACTTTACTTTTAGATACATATGATGCAGAATATTATCAATCCCCAAATTTATTTCAATCCAATAACTGAAATTAGCACTGTTGTATTTTTGCTCCCTGCCTTTTCTCAAGGACAGCATCAATTCATTTGGGCAAATACTGAGATCATTCAGAGGTGGAGTGGAGTGCCATCATGATGCTGACAGCCTCCTGTTCTGTTTTCCATCCTGCTCTGAAGCAGGACCAGCAGTTAGGTATCTGAACAGCTGTCTGGGGGCTGAGGAAAAAACTGAATAGAATTAAGACAGGAGGCAATGACAGCTGCAGATTGGGACAAATTGGGAGATTGACATTGATTATAACAGGCCGAAGCCTTATCCAGACATTATACTGTATGTAAGTTCAGGTTTCTGAACAGGTTTTGTGGGAACGGATATATGTGCATTCTTTATGAAAGTGAATAGGCCCCCTTGATGCAGAGTACAGTTATTCACATAACATGTGAAGAGGGCTTATTGAATATACCATGTTACTGTTACAGTTATTGAACATAACAACTGTAGAACAGTTATTGAACATAACATGTGGACAGGGCTATAGAGGGCAGGAATTATGGCTAGGAATTATTTTTACCACTTGAACTCTATCCTGGAGGAGTGAGACCTGAGTGAGTGAGACCTGTCATACAAGCATTGGTAAGCTCTACTTTGGATTACTACCATACATGCAGGGCTGCCCTTGGAGAGTTAGCAGGCTGCAGTTGGTACAGATTGGGGCAATCTAGTTATCAGCTAGCACTAGCCACAGTGGAGAGGCTGCAGCGGCTGCCAGTTTCTGGGTAAAATTAAAAGATGCTGGCTTTGACTTTAGGGTTTTAAAACTTGAGGTTACCATATATTATTACAAAATCCTCCTTCTGTCTCAACCCCCACTATCAGCTCATTCTCCCATATCAGTTCACTAGGGGTTATGGGAAATGTGACAACTTACTCAAGATCACAGTTTCCACCTTTGGAAACTCCATCTTAGGGAGGCCTGCCCAGTACCTTTTCATTTACAAGAAATCAATAGAACCTCTGTGTTCTACCAAGGTCTTAACAGGTTCCAGTTTCCTATATTGTGATTCACTAAATGCAGCTTCTATGCTTGTTTATTTTGATGTCTTTGTTGTTTTATTCTTAGATACTGTGGATATTGCAATTTGACAGTAAATTGACATGGCACTGACTGGCAATATGTAAAAAGGCAGTATCTAAACAGAACAACAATTAGAGCAGTGTACTCAGTTGGCACAAGGGCTGCTATTCGGGTGGGGGAGAGGGAAGTCAGAAGATAGTCATGTGTTTCTCTAGAATGTGGCCTAAAATTGCAGCATCACAAACTGATTTTTAAATCAGAGATGTTTGAAATCTGGTGTGATTAGGCATAGAAGGACACTGGGGTCTAGTTCCACATGGTTCTTCTTTTCTCTATTAATTAATCTCTATTGCTCAGCACCCCCATTTTTCAGGACCAGAGTGTCAATAATCTTTACTGCCATATTTGTCAGGAGTAGGACGGGAATAACCCACTCCAGCTAGATGCACTGGACACACATCATAATTTAGGTCTCTACTGCAGTAAAATATACAGTCATATATACAGTCTGTGAACCTCTGATTGTGATTGTGTCTACACAATTCCAGCTGAAATGGAAAACTGCAGGTACAGTGAATCAAATGCTTTGGAATAAAGTGGAGACAAATGTCACAGAAATGGAAAAATACCACAAGGATACAGATGCATGTTTGCCAGAAGTACTGGCATTTAAGCATATATTTTCAAAATTTTGTAGGGTAACCCTGAAGCTATATTCTAAAAATACCAGAAAAACAATGTGTACTAATGGGTCAAAGAGGTCTATCAGAGCAGGCTTTATTAACAGCTAGAAGAAAATATAATAAGAAAATGGAGCTCAATGTTTAGTTGTCTCTATGTATCGGACATATGGAGCCAGATGCACCAGATTATACAGTCTCCTGCATGAGAGTCAAATAAAACAATGGCATCCCCATTTCAATGAAGTCAGTGAGCTGAATACAGATTAAGAGAACTTAAAAATCCCTGAATAATGTTAAACAGATCTTTAAAAAATGTATGGAAGAATATTTTTACTTCCTCTAAGGAGGAAAGTATCCACAACACAATATTCCTTGTAGGTACTCCAAACTCTATCCAAGAAAATAGTACTCCACACAGGATTTTATTTACAGATCACTAGCCTGAAGAGTGTTTTTAAAAACTATTAAGCACTAAAAAGAATCAAACTACTGTTAACCCATATAATTGTGATTATGCATTGATAGTTTTCCTTAGTGAGACAAAATGCAGGAAAAACAAAGAATACAGGAGGACCTCATTATTCATGGGTCTAGCACTCACCGTTTCGCATATCTGCAGCCAGGTAATTAGCACCTGACCTCGGTATACATTAAAAAATAACGGGGGGAGGGTTAAACCTGCTTGGGGTTTAGTGGGGTAAGGATTAAACCCACCCAGGTAGGGGATGGTTGAAAAGGACCTTGGAGGTCCTGGTCACCATTTTGTTTTGGGGGCCCATTTTATTATTTGTTTGTTTGTTTGTTACATTTATAAACTGTCCCATCCAGAGGCTCTGGGCGGTGTGCAACAAGTTTAAAAAGACATAAAAACACACACCATTTTAAAAACAGTGCTCAAAACAACAAAAACCATTTAAAACCAATTCAAAACCCTTTAACACCAATTAAAATACTTTTGAAAACAATTTAAAAACCTTGGAGAACCAGGCCAAACAAATAAGTTTTTAGGGCTCTCTTAAAAGCCCACAGCAAGCCTAAACTGTGGATATCTGTTGGGAGTGCCTTCCATAGGCCAGGAGAAGCTACAGACGTTCTGGTGGTAACTGGAGACGGACCTCTCCAGAAGACCTCAGTGTGCGATGGACATCATACAGAAGGCGCTCTCTAAGGTAGCCAGGGCCCAAGCTGGGCTCATTTTAACAAAATTTTATGGCTCATTTCAACAAGAAATGAGGCAAAACCCGCTATTTTCAGCCGATTTTCAGAACGGTGGACTACTTGAGAGCATGGCAGGGCACTTTGGGGGGTTATAATGCTCTAACCGCCTGCCTTGGTACTTCAGCCCCCCCCAGTTCTTCTGTATACCAAGGGGCTAATTTAGAAGCGGGTTGGGAGGGGAGCTTAAGAGTAATCGTGTGTACCACCCTGCAGTGCAATGAAACTTACAATAAAATGGCATCAAATGCCACTGTACTGTACCCTTCAGCCATGCAGGGAGGCAACTTTCACCATTTCCATCACTTCCCTTAAGTTTCCCAGCTACTGTGGCAATGGTCTCAAACATATAACTAGAGGCTGCAGTCAAAGGGTCACCTGAATCCATCCATTTGAATGTTACTCTAAACAGAATACCCCACCCCAAAAACATTTATCTATATACAAAGTGCAGGAAAGCAATGTATTAGAAAGACAATCTCTCCATCAATTATGTCATGTGTACAACTGCACATGTATCTTCTCAGTTATGTTCAAAGTATATCAGTAGCAGGTGCTAGAAATACCATTTTGTTTTGACACCTTGTTTGCAGTAAGGCAGACACCTCTATTAATTAGTATATTGAACCCATTCAAGAATCAATGTGCTTGACAATTCAATTCAAGAATGCAATTTGCTTGAGCCAGCACTTCCTAATTGGTATCGAAGGTTAAACAATGCTTCACATCAGAAAAATGGGCATTGTTGCCTGTGCAGTTATTATGATGGAGTGGCAATCCATGCAAATGGAAAACCTTAGATGTTCTCCTGCTGGCATGGAATCAATAGCATGAGCAGCAACATTGCTATTAAGACAATAGGCCCATTCACAGGTCAACAAGTGTACAGTGTACACAGGTACAGTAATTCATACATTACACTGAACACAGGTATAGCAATACACTTACCATGCATTTGAGGGGCCTGTACCCAGGTTCACTTTTAACATGAATGCAGATACAGTCATTCACACAAACACATGTATGTGTATACAAACATCTGGACACTCATCTAGCATAATGTCTGAATGGAGCTGTCTAAAGGGAAACTAAGAAGCTACCATTGAGCATGCCATGAATTACAGGGATACAAAGAGTAGATCAACTGCTTTCAGAATCTTTGAAAATAATTCCATACACTAACTTTTATTTAAGGTAAGACACAATTCAGCAAAGTACAGTGCTCACTCGGCATGAAAAAAAGTATAAATTACAGTGAACTGTTAATTACTTACTTTGAGGGTAACTGCTGCCGCCTTGATAATAAAGTCATTTACTGATACTTTAATATCATCTGTAGGAGACATAAAAGGGATAAATTAAAAAGTATGGTTTCAGTTAGTACAAACTGGAAAAGTTTTGTTAGTATAGTATGGTTTCAGATTGTCATTAGGAGAACAACAGAATGACCTCTTGGAAAAGCACATTGTCAAAACCTTATTAGTTCCATTACTTATCTTCACAGTATGATTACTTTTAATATCACCACAAAAATTGAAACAAAAACATCCCTATGTCATTGCTGTAGATAAATGGATATTTGGGACCAATTTCTCTTTTTTTCTGTAGTAGAAAGCAGAGTGTTTCAGAAATGTAAATACTAGGGAATAAAGGAAAAGAGACAGAGAAATCCAGAGGCCACCTCATCTCTGGAGAATAAGTAGGAGTGAAAGATGGCTTTGTAACTTCAAGCAGCCACATGTCCTGGTAGGATATTGCCTTGATGAGAATGAATATTGTTCAAATGATATGTGGGTTTCCAGCAATGGCCTACTGATGAATGAAATTCAAACTCTACTATTGCAGCTGCATTTCATTACCTCAAGCCCCATGTTCATCATTTTCTGCACTGCATTGTTACATACAAGAGCACACCTATTTCCAGTGTAGCAGTGAAGAACTGCTCTGGTGCAGAATGGGCCTGGAATTAAGTCCCAATCTGATCAAATGTGAACTCTCATAATAATGAACGCTTATAGATGCACCCCCACACACCCTCTTGGGGGCTATTCATGAATATCACATGCTATAAGAGGAGCAAGCTACAGGAGTCTTTCCCACTTGGCACAGCACCTGGAAACAGGGCAAAAATCAGTTCAGGGACAACCATACCTTTGGCCCTGTCTGTACCCTTTTCATAATAAGTAAATAAATATTGGAATAACCTACAATGCACTTTAAAGTACAAGAGGTTTATTAAAAACATATATTTATGTTTAAACATTGTATAATGGGTTTGTAAATAAAAAAAATTGATTTTCTGTGGCACTCAAATCCCTTCACATACTTATCTATTGAGATATAGCTGATGTTATGAAGCAAGGTTCACAACACAGAAGAACAAAACAGCATAACAAATATATTTAATTCAACAGAAACTGATAGAACAATGTGATGTATAGGCCATTCCAAGAGTTTCTAAACAGACATATTTGTGGTACAGAACTGAACAGTAACCATAATGTTATCCATCCCCACCCCCACACAAGCACATGAAATGTGAGTGTATTAGACTGGTTTACAATCATTCAGAGATCTAATGTAGATCTAAAAATAAAACAGAAAAGAGGGAATGTAAATAGAGACTTCATTGTTCTTTTTAATATCCTACGATGCATGAACTGGAATAATTAAAAGGATTATCTTGTAAATCTGTTCAACTGTAAATGGGCAACATGCCATTGTGCGATGGCCCTTGGGGTCTTATGGTGTTCAGATTACGGAGGTGAAGGCATCTGCATATCCTAAAACTGGGTTAATGTTAATAGAAGAACAGGCAAAAACTCTGCTGCATAGCCCAAAAGTCTAAAATATTTAAGCCAACTAAAACAACCAAATTAACAATTCAGCCTGAAGGTATACTGTGACTTTGGAGGTCTAGATTTTTAAAGCATACATGATAAATGAATGTTATGTTGTTGAGACAATACAACATCTTTCTCCAGCTGAAGTGGAACTAAGTCATAAAGTGGCAATGCTCAACTCTACAGTAACTTTTGTGACATCCTCTTTATTGTGAGTGTGTGTGTGTGTGTGGGGGGGGGTGGGGGCACGTTTTTTCCAAACAGCCACTCTAGTTGAACTCCAAATACTAATTTAAGCCAGTAGTTAGAGCATGTGTAGAGCCGCTGCTTGGATAAGCAAGGGCACCCCGCCTTGCAATAAAGGAGGTGCCTGGAGGGCATTGGAACATCACTATCGGCACACACTAAGTGCATCCCGTTAATCATATGGGCCAGGAAGGTATTGTCTAAACTGGCCCAAGGATGGGTAGCAAAGTGTCAGTAGACCTGCTCAGATATGTCTGAAATCAGATTAGTGTTGAAAGGTGAAGACACAGAATGACTGGAGCTAGAACACACCCATATCATGGAACACAGTTTATAGACAGTAAATGGAACTGTGATGGATAATCCTCCACTGGCCTATAGTTCTGTCTGTCTTATGTAGAAGTCTGAAAATATGTTCCAAAAAGTCTTGGGCTTGCTTGTGAGATTTTCTGCTTAAAATCAATAATTTGATTAAAGGGGACGGGAACTTCCTAGTGTGCTGTAAGGAGGAAATAGGAAGGTGTTATTTTAAAAGTGTGCATGCACACACTGAAAAAGTTGAGAAATTATTTTTCTATCCAAACACAATCTAGTAGGCTTAGCCTTGAGAAAATTACCACCTACCCTTCCTCATACATTTTAAGAAAGAGGAGGGGAAATGAGGAAGATGACCTTGCGTTTCCAAGGATCCATGACCTTGTACCTTTAATTATTTGCCGTAAGACAGCACACATCAGCAACGAAGAAAACTAATACTAATACAAAACTTTCAAACTGAGCTCTGATAAAAGCATTAACTAGCCACAATAATTCCATGCCGGAGATTTGAAAACTAGAGAGCTTCCTTCTTCTCCTGCCAACTGAACTACTGACTTATAATGCTAAGTGATAGCGAGAGGAGTTAAAAAACACAAAGCACAACAGGATTGGTTCCTTTTTGGTGGGAAATCTGATCACCATATGAATAAAAAGTTCAGAATTTTAATAGATGACTTTGGCCTTTAGACTTTACTAAGAATACTTATGAAAAAGGTAACTTTGAAATTATTCAATCAAAAGGGCATTCGTGTGGGCAAAGCCATTCATGTGAAGAAGTTTACACTGAATCTTGTTGATTCTTTTGTGCAGCTGGGAGTGTAGCAATATCAAAGCAGCTTAGCTCTTCAGCAAAGCCAAAGCTTCCATTAAATCAAAATCCTTTGGCTGACCCCACTGGTCATGAAAACCAATTTAACAACAATCAGCACTATATACTAGATTCCAATAGGGGTCACACACGCACAAAAGAGAAAGAGAAGCATATTACTGAGCTACATCTATGCAGCAGAAGACAGCAGTTTGCTAGGAATCTAGTCACCAGCCCCCAAAGCAAACTGCTAGCTTAGCTGCTGCAAACATGATTGCAGAGGGCATTACACAAGTGCTAATAATAGTAGGATGGCGATTACTGGTGTAACTGCTGGAGTGACAACAGTATGTGAGTTGGGCTTGAGACTGTATACATGTGTATGTATAGCATAGGGTAAATTGGTCAGCTGATAGTTACCTGATCACTCTTATCAGTTGGTCACTGTGACATTACGAAAGGGTTTGTTGGTTCAGTTGCTGTAGTTAGGGTTCTAGCTTGTTGCTATTTTCTCTCCCTGTTTTCTGTTTATTTTAGCCATGTGTTTGATTACTCAGCTATTATAACTACCATCTGCAACAATAATTACCCCAGTTCCATACAAGGTAGGAAGCGGGGGAGGTGGCATAGGCAGACTAGCAGCAAGTATGGTCCAGCAAAAGGGAAAATTTCCAAAGTGAACCCAGCACAAAGAAATCCACAGTGGGATACAAAGTATGTGAATTAGACAAAGGCCCAATGTATTTCAGATTGAAAATGGCTCTTCATCATAATAACGGCACTTGGCAAAATATATTTCTTTCATTCTTCTGATCAAAGGCTGTATCTTCTTGCTGAAGAGCCATTTGAGGTCCAGAGTGCATTGGGCTTTTGTGGAATAACTGTCTCTTTGCACCCTTCTACAGATTTCTTTACTTAGTCTCATAAAATGCTTGTAGGATCCTTATTCTCCACCCTGTCCAAGCAAGCAGGCCTCAGCAATCAAAATGTTCCTTGCCTGCTACCTGCTGTTGGAGATCAGAGCTCCACAAGAGCAGGATGGTTGCTGACATGGGCACAAGTGGCCTGTCCTTCTTCAGCTCAGGTGCGAACAAAAGCAGACGACCTGCTGGGGGAGGCGAGAGTGGCCTCTCATGAGGTTATGGAGAGGGCTTGGTCAGCCTAGAGTGCCCGTTACATGGGGAGTATCCCCCAATGCACCACACTTATCACACCGTGATTGTGGGTTAGGTGGAGGCCGGCAAGCATCGTCCTGGCCTCCAGAGATATGCACTGCGTGTAGCAGCGTGGATTGTGAGGGAGTGCAATTCCCTCCACCACTGCAGGATTGACTGGGAGGGAAAGCAAATTTTGTGTAGCCTCCCCTCTTCTCACTCCGCCTCCCAGTCATGTGAATACTCTTGCTCAGTCCTTTTCAATTGGATGTAATATTCTATCAGCACAGCAGAAGGGAATGGAGAAGCAATTTTCACTTCTCTGCCCTCCCTGCAAAAGCCCGTTCTGCTGCCAGAACTGTCCCTGTGTATTGTGCAGTCCTCAGGGACACACTCATGTGAATGAAAAGGGCTTTTTCGGGAAAGGGAGAGAAGCGAAAATTGCTTCCCCATACCCTCCCTGTGTGCTGGGCTGTGCAGCAAGTCTTCAGTACAGTTAGTCTCCCAGCTTCTTCTTGCTCCCAGCACACGACAGCGAATGCCAGACACTACATTTAAGTAGTACAAGGAATCCATATTCTCAATTTGTGGAAAAAATAAGAAAGCCAAGGAAGTTTGAGAGAAATTATGGTAAAAGTAAAAATGTTTTAAATCAGTTCAATGTATCGCAGCTTGGATGGATATTTGATTCCACCAATGTCTGGTCCAGTTATTAATGAAATATAGATGATAATGATGAAGAAGAAGAAGAAGAAGAATTCGATTTCTATACCACCCTTCCAAAAATGGCTCAGGGCGGTTTACACCAAGAAATAGTAAATGAGTAAGATGGATCCCTGTCCCCAAAGGGCTGACAATCTAAAAGAAACACAAGATAGACACCAGCAACAGTCACTGGAAGTGCTGTGCTGTGGGTGGATAGGGCCAGTTACTCTCCCCCTGCTAAACAAAGAGAATCACCACGTTAAAAGGTGCCTCTTTGCCAAGTTAGCAGGGGTTAAGTAGCAGATGGCTACTTAATCCATCACAGAATAGGAGCCAGCGTGGTGTAGTGGCTAGAGTGCTGGACTAGGACCGGGGAGACCCGAGTTCAAATCCTCATTCAGCCATGATATTAGCTAGGTGACTCTGGGCCAGTCACTTCTCTCTCAGCCTAACCTACTTCACAGGATTGTTGTGAGGAGAAACTTAAGTATGTAGTACACCGCTCTGGGCTCCTTGGAGGAAGAGCGGGATATAAATGAAAAATAATAATAATAATAATAATCAGCAGCAGCAGCAGCAGCACAACTGAACAGATAGTAAATCATGAAGGACTAGTTAATACAGTATACTACAGAAAACCCAACAGTTTTAAAATAATAGTAGTTTCACCTTTTGCCAGCTCTTGCCTTAGCTTTAGAACAGCACCAAGGTCACAATCAGCAGTTGCATATGCATGAGGTACTGTCATTTTAGATTCTGTTAATCTCTTAGCGATAACTCTTCTAATGTTGCTAGCAGGGACTTCGGTGAATGTGCCCTGTAACAGAGTAGAATTTACATACAAATAAAAGACGACATGTTTATTTCTGTTCTGAAAATACATTCACACCAGCATAAAGCAATGCTCTTAAGGTTCAAAGACTGATCTTACCTACCCCAAAGCCATCTCTGCCAAAAAGAAAGAAGCACTTTCAAATGTGCTATCAAATGTGTTTGGACTCCATTCAGGATTTTGTTAATTATTACTTTACATTGCTGATGCAAGTGTTGGCTGAATCCTATCTTTCTACATAATGTTACAGGCTAAGAATTATGGGTCATCTCTTTACTCACATCAGATCAGCCACTGCAAATCAGGAAGGAAGGGATGGAGGAACCTGTTGTGCATAAGGGGACTAGGGAGCTCATGAGTCTGAGGCTCATTCCAGGTTCATTCACATCTGAAATGCACTTCTGAGAAATCCCTGTTAGGGATGTGCATGCCTCCGAACTGGTCCGGATGGGCACGGGGGGGGGTGGTTGTAGCTTTAAGGGCGGGGGGGGTAGTACTCCCCCCCCCGCCGCTCTTCCCCCTCTGGCGCTGTGGTTTTTGTAAAAGTTTCTGGGGCAGCAGCGTTCCTCCCTGCCGCCCCTGACCCCATCGTTAGCCTTCCAGAGCTCAAGTACGCTACACGCATGTGCCCGTTCCGGCGTGCATGTGCACCTGCCACCGCGCGCGCGCTCCGTACACGTCACACGTCGACGTGTGACGTGTACAGAGCGCGCGCCGCGGCGGCAAGTGCGCACGTACGCTGGAACGGGTGCATGCGTGTAGCGTACTTGAGCTCCGGAAGGCTAACGACGGGGCCAGGGGCGGCAGGGAGGAACGCTGCCGCCCCAGAAACTTTTACAAAAACCACAGCACCGGAGGGGGAAGAGTGGCGGTGGGGAGTAAGTACTACCCCCCCACCCTTAAAGCTACAACCCCCCTCCATGCCGAGCCGCCAGACTGGCTTGGAACCGGACTGGTTCAGAGGCCTCCAGCATGGCCTCCGAACCAGTTCGGGCACATCCCTAATCCCTGTGCTGCTGCCTTCAAAACAACCAAGGCAGGTTCACAGAGACATTTGTAACTTGGTGATAGCAGCACAGTGATTATGTGCATGCATCAATTAGACAGCAAAAACTATGGGCAGAATTTTCAAATTGCCCTCTTCCACATTATATGCAGTACTTTTTAGCAGAGACAGGCCACATATTCAGTTCCAACCATCCATTACGGGAAAAATGAGATTACATCTATGTGTCAACCAGTTTCCTGATAAAAGCCTGAATGGACAGCTCTATGTATGTGACCAGAGCCAATGAAGGCTGTTATATTTCATCCTTCTAGATTTTTATAGATATATTTGCTGCACACACATCGTTAAACAAATAGGGAAACCCAGAGCTTAGATTCTGCTGTTGCTGCATTATTCCCATTACAAGTTCATATCATAACCATTTTCTAATGTTTCCTGAATTATGGATGAGCCAATTATAAAGATGAGCATCCCACATAAGGGCATAACCACATGGTGCATGCAGCCTAACAAAAAATATAATTCCTCTGATATGTTGAAGGTGATATTTTAGAGGTAAACACTTAGTAATAACTTCCAGTTTCAACTGATGCTACCATGTGGTGTTTACAAGGTTTTTAATTAAATATTTTCTAAATAGTTTTAACATTGTTTTAAAATATTGTTTTAAATTTTTAAATTGTTGTGATGTTTTAACTTTTTCTGTCATTTTGTTTTAACTAATGTTTTGACCTTTTCTGTTGTCATCTTTTTTGCTTTGTTGTAAACCTCCCAGAGACGTACGTTGTGAGCGATTTTTTTTTAAAAAGTCAAATAAATAAATAAATAAATAAATATTTGCAAATACACGTCAGAAAGTAATCCTGCCAGTTGTTACCACAGAAGGAGGTCGTCCTGATACAGAAACAGGTGGAGCTGGAGGACGGGGAGCAGGAGGAGGCATGCTTGATGCTGGGGCTGAAGGCACTGCAGTAGGCTGTAGAGGTAAAGCGGATGGTTTTGTTGCCATGGGTTTCCCCTTCTGTTTCTGCTCTAAAAGTTTAAGGGCATCCCTGTTTTTAAAATGAGCAATAAAAATATGTTAAGAGAACAATGCTTTAAAGGACGATGTCTGCTCCCTTTCCTACAAAACCAACCTAAACTGGATAAAATTGATCATTTTAATGTTTGAACATTGTAACTCCATACAGTGACTATTTCCCAGAAAGTACAACATGCAGACATTCCCACAGATTGTCTTTTCTTCTGGGATCCTATGACGAGGGCCTTATGGAGCAATTTCCACTGTGCCACCTGCTGGCCACCTTTTGCTTTCTGTGATTAACCCACCATTTCTCAAACTACTTTTCTGGCGAATGTGAGGTAATCATGGAAAGCGAGAGCTGCTCAGACGGTGGTGCAGAAAAAATCACAACAGGAGCCTTCTTCTCGTGCGACCTCCCTGTCAGATCTCAGGAAAAGGCAGTGACAATCTGCAAGAGTGCCTGGATTCTCTGTAAGTTCTCACCTTATATTTATTGGCAAGCTCTTGTTTTACTAAAAGATAAAGTGTGCTTTCGAGTCGGTGTCGATTCCTGGCGCCCACAGAGCCCTGTGGTTGTCTTTGGTAGAATTCAGGAGGGGTTTACCATTGCCTCCTCCCGTGCAGTATGAGATGATGCCTTTCAGCATCTTCCTGTATCGCTGCTGCCTGATACAGTACCAGCGGGGATTCGAATCGGCAACCTTCTGCTTGTTAGTCAAGAATTTCCCCACTGCACCACTTAACTACCCTCTGGAAAAGCCCTGGGGGAAGCATCTGTATGGAACAGCCAAATTCCAAAGCTACTACATCAGGAAGCAGAAGCAGCAGCAACTAGCTTTTTATGCACTGCCTCTAACATGGTTAACTTTGTTTTTTATTCAAACACATTTTCCTATCAGGAGGCATTTACTTCTCATATAAGCATGATCAATGCATGCAGACTTCACCACCTCAGAAATAAAATGTATGAATTGGGTTGTGGGGTCTGGACTAGGGCCGGAAGATCAGAGTTAAAATTCCTGTTCAGCCATGAAACGCACAGGGTGACTCTGGGCCAGTCACTGCTCTCTTAGGGAAGTGACTGGCCCACCTACCTCACAGGGTTGTTGTGAGGATAAACATAACCATGTACATGCTCTGGGCTCTTTGGAGAAAGAGCAGGATATAAATGTAAAAATAAATAAAATAAGTACTATAATCTAGCACTACAGCAACATCTTAAAAAACAGAACAAGTTGAGAGTAGCTGTTTTCAAAACCACAAATTATTTATGTATTTGATTTATATACTGGCCATCCAAAAAGGGCTCAGGGAGGTTTACATCAGAATAAAAACAATTAAACTCAATTAACAATTAAAATCAAACTAAATCAATTAAACAATTAAAGTCATTTAAGCAGTAAAATCATTTAAAACCAACATTAAAAATTTAAAACTTGTAGAGAAACCCTGGGATGGAATTAAAATCCTAGGGGAGAAAATAATAAGAAGCAGGTATTATCTGAGCTGGCTTAAACCCATGAAGTAGGAAACTAATACATCTGCATTAGAATCTCCTGTTAAAACAAAGTTTTCCAGGCCCTGCCAACAATACTTTTTAAGGCCTGCCTTGAGAGGGTTAGTGAGGAGAGCGGGCTTAGGCCGCTCTCCCCACACACAAGCAGGTTGCAGCCTTGGGCAGCTGGATTGGCCGCCCACACAACTGCTGGCTCCGTCATGGAGCCGGCGGGGGCTGCGGGGATTGGGGGCCATGTGGCCCCTGGAAGTTCCAGGATGCCCTGTGCAAGTACGTGGGGCATGCTGGAGAGACTCCCAAGCCCGAGAGGCTGCTTTTAGCCTCCCAGTGGGGGTCTCCTCATGTGTTGCCACGGCACGGAAACACACGATCGTAGAGCCCAGGTTAGCGGAGTGCTCGCTCTGCTAACCTGGGCTTAGGGGAGGGCTCTGTAAGCGGGTTACCTGCTTGAGAGCAACCAGGCTCGCCTGCAAGGCCGGTGCTTCTCACAGTCTCCAGAAAGTGGGCTAGGCTCCCTAAGCCCACTTTTTGGCAATCGTGAGAATCGCCTCTTCATGTATTCTCAAAAAGTAATCTTCCTACGAGTATGAGCCTTTTCTCATGAGCAGTGAGAAAGGGCTACCTGTTTTGTTGGGAGGAAGCCCAAAAACACTTACCTTCCCACAAACTATCGTTTTACCATCCCTGGGAGGGCAGATCGCCTGCCCAGACAAGCACTGGCTGCTGCCAGCAACCCTGAGGGTTGGGGTGCATTGCCCCACCCCCTGGAGCTCCAAGAATGCATCGTGCGAGTGTGCAGTGAATTATGGGGCTCTCCCAGAGTCTGCCAGCTGCAGCTGACACATGATCAAGGAAACAGGGTTAGGGGAGCACTCGGGCCCAATGTTGGCAGTTCACACATGTGCAAAATCAGGCTAGGCTCCCTTAGCCTAGTTTTACACCAGTGTGTGAATAGCCTCTATATTTTCTATTGATAATATGGGTTAATCCCACTATCGAAGAAAAGCAAATCTACCAGGAAAGTTCCTGACCATTTTCATAGATAGGAAAGCAAAACCAACCTTTTAAACCTTTGCTTTAACTTATTTTCCTTTAAAAAAAAAAAGTATATAGAATTTATCATACATTCTAAAAAGTTAAAGATTCACAAGAAATTCAAATTCTTTTTTTAAACATCATATTCATTCACATTTACTGAAATACAAATGTTTAACATATCTAAAGTACATGAAAAGGGTCTCAAATCATCACATTCCACAAATATCCTTTACTCAACTTCTTAAAATTAAAACATTTATCAGACCATTTCTCTAATTAAGCCATAATTTTCCTTTTCCAGTGCATAACAATGACTGACTATCATTATTGTTCCAAATACCCACTGCTTTAAATCTCTAAATACATTTCTAATAAAAAGACCTAACTACTTCACAGAGGGCCAGACCAAATACACTTTCCTATTATCAGTTTTTAAAACCCAGCTTTAGTACTAAGATGGGCAAAGATCCTCTGGGGCACATGTTCTGTACCACACTTCAGTCAGTACAATTAGTTTCTACATCCTCAAAACACTTAATCAAGGTTTAAACTTTGAAAAGGCCATTGTAATTATAGTGGGGAAGATGCCCCAGAGAGATACTTACTAAATAAGATGCCCGGGGGGGGGGGGGAGGAGTTACCAAAGCTGGCTCTCAATTTATCTGCTGCAGTTCAGATAAAAGGTTGGTTCAGATGAGCATGTACTCCTACACACTATAATGTTGGGACCACAGTGAGAATGTATGTACCCCACTGTCACAATCATAGCATTTCCTCTAATCCTGTTTAAAAGGGTTTGGTAGCACATATATATATATAGGGGCGATTCTGATAAATGCCCCTCACACATGATTAGATAACATCCCAAGATAGCGTCTGTATATCCTTTAGAACTGGCCCAAAGCCAGCTGTGTTTCTGTACTGGCTCACTGTGGTATAACTGAAGCATATTTTATATATCTTTCTATTATCCTTCTATCTTCATCGAAGGTTCACATATAAAAATTAACACATAGAAAGAATTCAGTGTGACAAGATATCATAATGGTCACTAGCTCATATGGATTTTTTTTTAAAAAAGAAAAGGTTAGACTAGGGGTTCTCAAACTTGGATCCCCTGATGTTGCTGGACTACAACTCCCATGGCCAAAGGCCTTGTGGCTAGGGATGACGGGAGCTGTAGTCCAACAACATCGGGGGATCCAAGTTTGGGAACCCCTCTGGTGGTCTAGCAACAGCTATCAGCCATGACAACTAAATAGAATCTCCATGTTCACAGTATATCCTTGAATACCAGGTGCTGAAGGCAAACAACAGGATAGGTGTGTTACCATGATGCCCTGTTTGTAAGCTTCATAAAGCATCTAGCTTAGGAACATAGCTGCTTTATACCGACTCAGACAACTGGTCCATCTAGCTCAGTATTGTCTATACTGACTGGCAGCAGCTCTCCTAGGTTTCAAGCAGGAGTCTTTCCCAACCCTACCTGGACACGCCAGGGATTGAACGTGGGACCATCTGCATGCAAAGCAGATGCTCAACCACTCAGGTATGGCCCCATCCCTACGGCCTTTAGCTTGCTGAAGCTTGGAAAAGAATGCTAGATTAGATGAACTTTGATCATCTTTGATCCAGCAAGAAAGTTCTGTTCTCAGGGCAAGAAGACTGATTCCTTATTATTTCCGCACAGCAATATGCTCATTTCAGAGATCATTAGTAATCCAAACCAGCACATAAGTTGTACTTGTGAAGCCTGTCAGTGTAGACATAATTATGTTCTAAATCACAGTTATTTTTGGTAGGTGGAGCCAAAAAAAAAAAAAAAAAAAGCAAGCACCCACACCCAAAATAATTATGAGAGCATTCATATTATGTAACTACTATTTTTAAAGGCTACTCTAATAAAACCCTACAATTTTCAATTTTAATTTAAAGAATCATAATGATCCTATGCATAAGGAATTGGTAGCTTGAAATGGTTATTACATATTTCATCATGCATTTTGCATTATTAATATATTTTTATTCACTCAGATTTAAAGTACTAATTTCAACCTTATTTTTAAATCATAAGCTATTAATATCAACTAAGTGCTGCCAGCTTCAGTGACTTCATAATCATTAACATATCTAAAGAACTATATAAACTCTTAACAACAGTAATAAATAATAATAGGGTTAACAGGGTGTGCCATTTGTCAGTTGCGATGCTAAAATGTACTGAAAATTACATATACAGCATATATACATCTTCTTTTAGATGCCACAGTCCCCCATAAAATTTAATTGCTTCCCTTGCGACTTGCATGGGTAATCTATGGCTGCTGGTTATGAATGAATTTATTTGTGACATGCAGGGCTTTGGTTAATAATTATGGGAGCAAACCTAGACCATTAAAATCAATAGGGCTTTTGCCACTGGTTTCAGCAAAATATAAACTGCAGTCATAAATAACAAAATCTATTTTTGTTTGCACCATGGTGCAAACTAATTTTTGGCATTTCTGAAAATTAGCAAGGACCTATTAATGAAAATTTACAACAAAGCAAATAACATAGCAGGGCTGAACAACTTTGGCCCTCCAGCTGTGTTGGACTACAACTCCCATCATCCCCAATTATTGACCATTGTGGCTGGGGATGATGGAGGTTATAGTCCAATAACAGCTGGAGGGCCAAAGTTGTGCAGCCCTGTCAGAGTTATTTTATTTCTAAAAGGCAAACATTAAAGTGCAGAGATCACCTCCGCATCAGAAGTGATCAAGCTATAGCCCAGTACTTACAACATAAAAATCATAGGAGACACTGTCTAATTCTGCTTCCAGTTTGGATAGTTTACATGGGGCAATATTTTTACAATATAAAGAGAGAACAAACTCTATGGCCTTTAACAAAATAGAAGTCAGTGCTCCTGACAACTCTGGTCAGAATGGGCAAAGCACTTATCTTCTTCAATGAAGATAAAAGCTACTGTTACTAAAAGAACAGATTTGCATAGTAGTTATTGGCAAGAAACGCTTGGCATTAGAATCCAGATCTATTTCCAAAACTATTAATTTGCAAGATATACCACAATAATACAGCGGCATTCATCTGTTCAGCTGCCACAGCCTATGATTCGGTTTCACTGAAAACTGTGTCTTACTGCCACCTGCAGTTTGCAAAGACTGATAATTATTTAGTAAAAGACTGTCGGCCGGATTAGCAAAAATACTGCTCAAGAAGGGATCCAAGGCCAAAGTCCCACAATGAACAGGGCAAAGAGGATCCCAGAGTCACTAAAGAGAAACCCAGAAGTGGAGCCCTTTCCACTGCTGTACACTGGAATACACATGAGTGGGCAAATTGTTGTAGAATCCCAACAGCTGTTCCCTACTCCCTCTTGACTTTCTCACTATACAATATGTGTGGGATTGGTCTTATCTAAAAACCCAAAATTAGACCCGAAAATACTTCTATAAACTGACCAGACTGATAGCATAGAGGAGTTTCCCTTTGGATGCCAGAAAAATCTGGTTAGAAAAGTCTATAGTCATCAGCACCTCAGACAGTAGACCGCCATAGTAAAAAAATTTTTTTAAAGGAATCCATGTCTCCATGATAGGGCAGATCAGGCTACCTTTAGCCTCTTTGGCAGCTATGACCAATCACATTGGAATATCAGCACAAAGACCATCAACTGGACTCTGAACAGCATTCAGACAGCTGCAGAAGGTCAGTGCATGCATGCTGAATGCTAGCCTGAGTACCGGTACAGTTGATTTATGTTTGTATTGGGACATTTCCCCCTAAACAGGTAACTTATTCTCCATTTTATTTTGCTCATTTATATTTTTGGATGTACAGCCTTCCCCATTCCAAAAGCTTAATGACAGTCAGCTTAATGACAGTGAAATCTGGAAGTTTAAGAATCAAGTCTAACACACTCTCAGTTTGTTTGTTTTTGTTTTTTACAACACATCTAGCTACTCCTTGTAGCACAAGCGGAAGGCACCAGAAACCAGACAAAAGGATGGTGAGGGTTATAGTCCAACAACAGCTGGAAGGCCTAAGTTGTGCAGCCCTATTAAAAAGAGTTATTTTATTTTTAAAAGGCAGAGCCTTTGGATGGGGCGGTTTATAAATGAGAGATAGATAGATAGATAGATAGATAGATAGATAGATAGATAGATAGATAGATAGATAATTGGGGCCACAGAAATCACCATCAGCCAATTATAAAAAGCAACTTTACTGGGAACAGCCTATATTCTGTGATGATATCTATAACAACAACAAGAACAATATTGATAATAAAATTCAGCCATCCCTGGTCCTGGGAAAGGACTTGATGTCTGGATAAAATAAACCAGTCACTAACACTTGTCTGACTGTGTAAACAACAACAATAATAAAAGCAGAGATGCATCAGGCAGAAATTCATCAGGGGGATCTCTAGCAAGTGACTGGGGCAATCCTCTCCAGCCCAATATCAAGTTGAAAGACCAAGGCAAAGTGTGGATATATAGAGTCTCATTAAAACCAGCATAATATATGAGAGCATCTATGGCACGGAAGTTAAGATGGGCACTGTAACTTGCAATTCTGCACTTTTGAGAATATGGGTGAAAATTTAAAGCACCATAACTCTAATCTTAAACTGGAGGTCCTGAGACCAAGCAGTTGCCACGTGTCAGAAAGGGAAAACTGACTGGGCACTGTGGGAAAAGGAATTGTAACAGTGGTTCTTACCTATGTTGGCTAAATGGAGTCTCCATATTCATAGGTAGGTACCACTGATGTAGAACATCCATGTTCAAAGCCAGTCAGCCACTGCCTTGTACCATCACATGCCCCCCCTCCCGCCACATCACCACTGCCCTGTGTCCACTTGCCACTTCACTGCCACTTCCCATGACTTCAGGTGCTTCCGCAACCCTGTCACTGCCATCATGCTCTCGCAAGCCCCTGCAACCTCACATTCAATTTACTTCACCCCATGTTCTCACCATCCCTGTGTCCCCCTGCCACCTTACATTTGTTCACAAGACCATTCACCACAGGGCCACTGCCTCACATGTCTCTGATACTGCACCACCTTTCATACTCTCATGTGCACTTGCCATCCTGTTCAGGTTTGGAGGGATGGTGTCACTTGTCACCTAGTTGATGTCTGCAAATGTTTAGGCAGACTGGACAGTTTAGATTTTATGACCATCAAAATGACCAGGGCTTATAAAGGGCTTACAACTAGACTGGCATGGTAGTGCCACTATAATTACATAAACACTGGATAGCTAATTAAAATATCCTTTATATCAACTGAGAATCACAGTTGCTAAATAAAATAACTGGGCCTAGTTATTTTCATTGTTTCCTCTGTTAATGTATCCAATTGCATTTCACAATCCCAAAGGAAAAATCAATTAAAATACACGCATAAAGGCAAATTCTTAAGATTACCCTATGGTTGCTGTACCAAATTGATCAGGGTAGCAACTGAACTTAATTCCCAGGTATGCTCCAAGAAACTGGCTGAACATTGAATTTTGATGTATTTATTATTAAAGAGGCAGCCAAGGCAAAGATAAATTGCAAGACATATCATGTACAGCATTTGAGGCTTTGCTTTTTAATAAAGCCCACATACAGTAAAGGTAAAATCGTCAAGTCGATTTTGAATCCTGGTACACACAGAGCCTTGTGGTTTTCTTTGGTAGAATACAGGAGGGGTTTACCATTGCCTCCTCCCGTGCAGTATGAAATGATGCCTTTCAGCATCTTCCTATATCGCTGCTGCCTGATATAGTAGCAGTGCGGATTTGAACCGGCAACCTTCTGCTTGTTAGTCAAGCATTTCCCGGCTGCGCCACTTAAGGTGCCACATATAGTACCATACTGTTATTGGTTAATAATAATTGAAGACAACCCTGAAGACAATTTATTAAGCAATTACATAATCACTGTGTAATTACTTCTCAGTGTTTTGCATAATCAGTTTAGTCTTAAAGAAAAGTGAGAAATAAGGTGCTAACTGAACAAGGTGCAGAAACCTGAAACCAAAAGAAAAAAGAACAATACTCTGTAGCAAAACAAATAAACTTGATAGGTACAGATCTTTCATATGACTAAGCAGAGAAATAATTCACATCATGTATGGTGGGTATTAAGTTAGGCTTAGTTAGAACTGAAAATTGGCATCATCTGATAAACAAGAGAACCTCGTTATATGCTATGCAGATTCTGTATCTGTGGTTTCACGTATTCATGGGTGGAACTGACACCCAGTTCCATTATCCATGGATACAAAAGAGTTAAATCCCACATATCCACGGTTCCTAGAGGTCCCAGAAGACCTGTGGAGCACAGTAGGGCACTTTGTTTCGATCTTTTAGGGTGTTAGGGTGTATTTATTTTCTGATTCTGGGAACCTAAACCCTGAATTCTCATAGACTCAATGACTCATTATCCACAGTTTCGTTATCCGCAGTAATATGCGGAAACAGAAGCCCTGCGGATAATGGAGTCCACCTATATCTCAATCTTTTCAGCTTTAGTTCTTTACAGAATCATCAGTAACAGAATCATCAGTTCTGCACAGGCTTCCTGACAGTCACTTGCCTTTATTGCCTGTAGCAAGAACTAACTGCCTGCAGCCTCCTGGCTAGGGAGACCTTCATAAATTGGAACATAATTTCAGCCCCAACCCCCTTTTAACTGTCAATGAGCCACAAGTGACTAACACAGTAACATGTGGTTAGGAAAGCTACAGAGCAGGGGCGTAACTACTATTAGGCAAGGGGAGGTGGCTGCCTGGGAGCCCCCACGCCTCGAGGGGCCCCCCAGAGGCGTCACATGACTATATATTGTGAAGTGTGTGTGTGTGTGTGTGTGTGTGTGTGTGTGTGTGTGTGTGTGTGTATCAGCGAGGTGTCCATTTTAAAATTTTGTCTCTTGGCCCACTACAGCCTTGTTATGCCCCTGCTACAGAGAATAATGGCTTGCCAACCAGTGAATTCCTAGTAAAGACCCAGGGACTTCGCAGATCACACTCTTAGGCATGTCCACACCATACCAGTTCCCTCATCTCACCTTTTCTCATGGAATCCATTACATGTACTGCCATGTGCTTACATGCACTTCCTCTTACCTAAATAAGAGCAGCACCAGAGTTGCAAATGTTTCATCACCACACCGCCCATTAGAGTCAGTATAATTGGACACATTTTCTAAGACCCTTGCTTCACTAGGTTTTCTCCTTTGACAGAAACATTATCAATCCTGCCTTTTCTTTTTACCTTTGATGTGCCTGAACCCATGCCAAGCTATTGATGAGGCATTTGTTTTAAATGGTGTAACAGTCTCTGGATCATACCACGCATTTGTGTGTGGGAGGGTTGAACAAATAAAGTAAGCATATCAGGGAGAAGGCTAAGTAGAACTATCTAGTGTCGATGTGCAGAGAGTTTGGTTTTGGTTTTTATGTGGGGAAGCTTTCAATGATGTTTCAATTATGTGGGGAAGCTTTCACCCTGCCCTTGCAGTGAAATAATTCAGACCAAGAACACTTATATCAATATATTTGATGACTGTGTGAACTTAGCCACATTTAGAGTTAGTTGAGCACAGAGTCTTAACAAGTATTGGGAAGTACCCAGCTCATATCTGCTAAAAACTCACTAAATAATCTTAGGCAAGCAATTCCCTCTCATCTTAGCCCTCCATCTGCAATATGGGGATAATAATACTCAAGGGAGGAGAGCTAGGTTTGCGGTAGCAAGCATGAACTGTCCCCTTAGCTAAGCAGAGTCTGCACTGGTTTGCATTTGGAAGGGTGACTACATGTGAACATTGTCTACTGTAAAATATTCCCCTTAAGGGATGGGTCCATAGCAAGGTGGCGGAGCAACTGCTTGCATGCAGAAGGTCTCAGGTTTACTCCCTGGCATCTCCCCAAGTAGTTCTGGGAGAGACTCCAGCCTGAAACCTTGGAGAGATGCTGCCAGTCAGTGTAGACCAGGGCTGCTCAACTTCGGCCCTCCTGCAGATGTTGGCCTACAATTCCCACAATCCCAGGCTATTGGCCACTGTGGCTGGGGATTATGGGAGTTGTACAGGTGAAACTCGGAAAATTAGAATATCGTGCAAAAGTCCATTAATTTCAGTAATGCAAATTAAAAGGTGAAACTGATATATGAGACAGACGCATTACATGCAAAGTGAGATAAGTCAAGCCTTAATTTGTTATAATTGTGATGATCATGGCGTACAGCTCATGAAAACCCCAAATCCACAATCTCAGAAAATTAGAATATTATATGGAACCAAGAAGACAAGGATTGTAGAATAGAACAATATCGGAACTCTGAAAAGTATACAGTGTACTGTACTTGATTGGCCAGCAAACTCGCCTGACCTGAACCCCATAGAGAATCTATGGGGCATTGCCAAGAGAAGGATGAGAGACATGAGACCAAACAATGCAGAATTGCTGAAGGCCGCTAATGAAGCATCCTGGTCTTCCATAATACCTCATCAGTGCCACAGGCTGATAGCATCCATGCCACGCCGCACTGAGGCAGTAATTGTTGCAAAAGGGGCCCAAACAAAGTACTGAATACATATGCATGCTTATACTTTTCAGAGGTCCGATATTGTTCTATTCTTCAATCCTTGTCTTCTTGGTTCCATGTAATATTCTAATTTTCTGAGATTGTGGATTTGGGGTTTTCATGAGCTGTACACCATGATCATCACAATTATAACAAATTAAGGCTTGACTTATCTCACTTTGCATGTAATGCGTCTGTCTCATATATCAGTTTCACCTTTTAATTTGCATTACTGAAATTAATGGACTTTTGCACAATATTCTAATTTTCCGAGTTTTACCTGTAGTTCAAAAACAGCTGGGGGGCCTAAGTTGAGCAGGCCTGGTGTAGACAATACTGAGGCTAGACTGATCAAGCATCCTTACTCAGAATAAGGCAGCTTCCTATATTCCACTTATTTTAAAGGGCTATTGTAATCTGTAAAATCAGACAATATGTGTATAGTGCTTTTGAAGCAGAAGAAAGGCTCTGCCTTCACAGAGTGGCTGGAAACAGCTTCACTGAAACCTTGCAGTCTAGGGCAGGTGGAGGGAGGGACATCTTCACTTGTCTTTCCTCCTTTCAAAAGGCTTTTTCACTGCCAGGTTATCCTATACTATATATCTATGGGGATATCCTATACTAGTTTCCCATGGGGGTTTGGGGAAGGCTATTATGGCTCAGGAAGGAGTTTGTACTTACAGTAAAATCTGGCATGCTGTACCTCCATGAACAGCTGTTAACTAGAAAAGTTGATACCTAAGCCACTTGGCTTTTGCTGGCACAGTACATAATGCATTTTCCCAGACAACACTCTTTCAAGATGTTTTATCCAAAGAGAAATACTGAGTAACAAATATCTAGAACATTTCTTTTCATCTTTTTGTTTTTAAACAGCCTCTGAAAGCAATGTGCCCCTCTATTTACCCCCATTGATAATTAAGCAGTGGGTTGCTTTTCTGCCCTTTAATGATGTTTCCAAAACAATTTCTTTTGTTAAAAGAAGTAATAAAAGCATAGGTGTGTGGACTTTAAAGGCATTTATTTAGCTGTAATCATTCATTCCCCTGCTCGCAAAACCTGTTGCACATCTCCATAGCTACTAGGAAATGCTAATTAGATATCTTGGTGACCCGGAAGGCTTCCACCTGCCATGAACTAGTTACATACCATAAATTACAATTCCATGTACATAATTACTAAGTTTCCCAATAATGAGTTGCCTTTACAATTGATACAACATCTACACAGTTCTCTGTTGTATCTAAATTAGGCCACAATGAGAACAAAACAGAAGCTGGACTACTTTGCACCTTGATTTAATGTAGAGGTTCAAGTTCAACCAGGGCACCTTAACCTACATTTCTCACAATGAATGTAAAATGAACCCTATTCAAGGAAACAGAAAATTTAACCTAGCTCAGCAACACCTAAAAATCTAACAAAAATAAATATTAGACAATCTTTCTAAGATAGTTTTCCATATCCATTTCAATAGACATCAAATCAATCCCAGCATCCACCTAGCACATATCCTTCTCATAACAATTTTAAGGAGAAAGATAAACATGGAATATGACAGAGAGAAAAGTGAACAGATGACATACTCTTTAGTGAAGATTCCCCGAGGGCCTGAGGGAGTGCTATGGCTTGCATCAAGTCCATGAGTCTCCAGAATAATGCGAGCAGCAGGACTTAAACGAAACCTTAAAACAGAACAACAGTTGGATTAAAACAGTGAATATAAAAAGGTGGCCACTTCAGTGAGAGAGTTTAAATATCACACAACTTCTTATACAGTTCCAATTCTAGGTATCTCCCTGCCGTAGACCAGCTAGGTGCTGAAAGAGGAAGTGTAGGTGCTGCCTCATCACTAAAAGTTACTTCATAGAGTTGGGTCATCTCCTATCACTGACTATCTTTATTAATACTTTTTTTTAAAATCCTGCCTTTCTCCAATATGGATTCAAGGCAACTTATGATGATTTAAAAATATGAACATATAAAATAATACAATATCTAAGAAGTCAATGGATAAAAACATCAGAGAGACAGAATAAAAACCACAACAGAGAGTCACAAAAGGTGTGACAAAGCATGCAGAAAAGTTTTAACATGCAGGAACCAAAACTTATATAATTAGTTTTATTTCCATGCTTTTCATTTGATCATAATGGATTACCAGTATTTAGAATGTGCAGTTTTATCAGATCTCTGGCTACACACACCTTCACCACCAAAATCAATTACCAGGTTCGCTCTGAAATGTGGTTGTTACCACCTTTCGTGACTAGGCTTAGACTTAATTGGGAAATTTAACTCAAATTAGTGCAAACCTGCATATAGCCAAACTATAAATAAAAGGTAGCAGAAAAGGGAAAATGAAGAAAGGGAAAATGAAGGTGAGAAAGCAAAAATGAAGGTGCTCGTTTTCAGCATGACTCACTTGATTGACTCTAAAAGTCTTATGTATAGGAGGGAGTATGTCCTTGGTTCCTTGGCTTATCTTGGCATTTGTTAATTAAGGAGAGGAAATCTATATTCCAATCTTAGTCCTATGACACTTTGTCTATTCTGGCCCTTTCTGTATATGCCTGGGACAGTGACTGTCAAGAAGTATTTCCTAGTCTCTTGTGATCACATTAATGACCCGAGGACACTAAGGAAACCCTGTCCAGAATGACCCTTTCCCTTTAATTGGAGGAGTCTTCCTTGTCAGTAGAAACAGTGATACAATCATTGCAGACAGCCAGGATTTAACCTGGGGTGTACTGGGATGAATTGGGAAAGGCAGGCATGACAGCAACAGTTCCCAAATGTCATACGCTAGAACTTCTACAGTAGTAGGACTAAACATATTATTCTATAGTTAGTTCTTCTAATATCACATTTATCCTTGAAAAAACCAACAGTCTAGTAGAACACAAGTTCTACAGCATCAATTATTAGTGTCCAGTGTGCCAATCAATCAATCAATCAATCATCTTTATTACGGTCAAAGACCAGCACAGGATAAAGTACAGATACAATATAATAAAACTCATGCTAGATGAAATATATAAATATGATTAAAATAGTAAAATATAACTCTAAAAACTGTAAGTTAATTAGTAAAATAAAATACTACCAGCTAAGCCTAAAAACTGTGGGAAGATTAGTAGAGTAAATGTACAACTATCCTTAAAAGTAGAGCAACTAAAAATATGAAATGGGTAAAATAACATATACAAGCTACATAAAAGCAATATAAAAGCTATGAAGTAAAATGCAGATTAAAATTATAAAATCAAGCAGGAAAATGCTCAATAGTCATAAATCTGTTGCCAGGGGTATTAACTGGCAATCAGGACCCTGCGGATCTTGCACACTTCCCCACAGAACCTGGCAACATTGTATGTGAAGGACCTATTGTCATCGGAGAGCAGCATCTTGGCGTAGACTTGACTGGAGCGATCAGAGTATTTAAGAAACAGGGGAGAGATGAGCCTGTCCCAACTGTCTTTATAGAAGGGACACAAAAGGAGCACATGGTCTATGGTTTCCACCTCCCCAGAGTCACAAGGACAGAGCCTTTCCATGAATGGGATCTTCTTGTATTTGTCTTCAAGAATGGCAGAGGGAAGGGCATGACACCGGGCAAGGGTGAACGCCCTTCTATGGCTTGGTATTTCCAATTGTGCCAGATATGCAGAGGGGGAGATGATAAACCTACAACTGTCCAGGGGAAGAAAGCCTGTCGCCTTATTTAAATCAGCCTGATGTTCTGTGTCCAGAATCTTCTGTTTGATGGCTGTTTTCACCTTGTCCCAGCCCACTGCAAGCAGAAGGGACGGAGAGAAGCCCAGCTGTGCCACTTTGTTGTAGAGTGCCCGTTTCTATGAGGACTGAAAGTTGTCTTGCAGGGTTAGTGGGGCCAGGCCCCGTGGACAAAGGTTTAGTTTGAGACAGTGGTTGAGAACTGTCATCCAAACCTTTGCCTCCACTTTTATCATGCCAGTTTCCAGCCGTAGGGTGGCACTGGAGACCCAGCAGGGCACTTGTAAGGTCCCTCTCATGGATTTAGATTGAACACACTCCAGTATGGTGAGATTGGATGGAAGTCCTGGTTGGATGCCATATAATAATTGTGCCAGCGACTTGGCTTCATATAATTTGAGTGCTGCAGGTACATAGTGGCCACTATGTAGTATGAAAGAACTTCAGGATGGCAGAGGAGCTCCTCTGTGCTGCTAGGGCAACATGTTCACAGTGGGCCCTTCTTGAGCCAGAGGCATGAAGGACCATCCCCAGGTATGTAAATCAGGCGACCTGCTCAATTCTGTGCCCATCAATATTCCAACAGTGGATCTTCGGTCTTCTAGCGAAGGCCATGACCTTGGTTTTTTGGTAGTTTATTTCCAGTTGTTCAGTCTTGCAATGCTGAGATAGTGTTGCCAGCTCCTTCTGAGACCTACAGGGGTCCTTGAGAGGATAGCAGCAGCATCTGCATAGAGTAGGATGGAGATAACTCTTCCGGACAATTTGGGAGGGGTCCAGTGTGTCCTGCAATTCTTTTCTCACCAATTTTCATAACAATTCTGTGAAACAAGTTAAGTTGAGTGATAACCTATTTCAATTCTGTGGCATAGGTTAAGCTGGCTTGCCCATAGGTGCCTAATAAATTTGGGTCAACATTCTATCTACAGTTCTAGAGACTCCAGTGGAATAGTACCAAAGATGAACTAGAGCCAAACTACTGTATTTTGGCGGGTACCATGGCGGGTATGTTTTTAAAAGTTATCACTGCCTGCAGCATTTACACTGATGCAGCATTTACATGCTAATTCAGGGGCAAGCCGGAAAAGTGCTTCTGCCAATGCAGCACCCGAACAGTGTAAGAGCTACACTGCTAGTTTCAAGCTGAGAGTTATGCTAAGAATAGAACAGATCAGAAACAGAGTTGCAGCCCATGAATTTGAAGTGGATGAACACTGCATTTGTAGGTGAAAATAGGAAAAAAATGACCTAGCAAGTATGCCAACATCAAAACATTCAAGGAGAAGTGGTGTTGCAGCCTGGCCTGATCTGGAGAATAACCTCGAGGAGTGGATTAAAGAGCAGAGAGAAAAAGGACTGCCAGTCTCTACTGTGAAAATCGACCTACAAGCAAAATTAATGGCACAACAAATGGGAAAACTGTCTTTAAAGGTAGCCTGTGTTGGTGCTATAGATTTATGAGGCGAAAGAATTTATCTGTGTGCACTAAAACAATGGGACAGCAGCTGCTGAAGGACTGGCAGGAAAAATATCAGTGTTTTTAAAGTTTGTTTCAAACAGTATTGAGCAGGGAAAATTTGTGCAATCACAAATAATAAATATGGATGAAGTTCCACTGACGTTTGACTGTCCCCTGAATAGGACTGTGAAAGAAAAAAGAGAAAAAACAGTTTCCATAGTGACAACCAGAAATAAGACATCTTTCACGTGCATATTAGCCTGCGCCGCAAATGGCAACAAACTAAAACCAATGCTAATTTTTAAATGGAAATCTATCCCTAAAGGCGATTTCCCTTCGGATGTTATTGTTCGTGCTAATGAGAAAAGGTGGATGTGCGAAGACATAATGTTTGAATGGCTTAATGAAATTTGGCGGAAAAGAAAAGGAGCTTTTTTTCCAACCACATGGCATTTTAATAAAAGACTTGATGTGTGCACATTTATTGGATTCAGTTAAAAATGAATACAAAAAGGTATCAGCTACACTAGTTGTGATTCCTAGTGATTTTACCAAAATCTTACAGCCCTTAGACTTATCCATGAACAAGGCATTTAAATGTGAAATGTGAAAGGATGAGGAAAGGCCTGCATACATTCACAAAGGGCAGGGAAATGAGCAAAGCAACCTATGGCAAGATTGCAAAATTGGTTTCAGAAGCATGGAAAGCTGTTAAAACTACTTCAGTGATTTCTGATTTCACAGAAGCTGGAATTATACAATCTGAAAATGCTAAAAGTGATGCAAATAACATTTCACAATAGAATGAAAATGATGAAGATAGAGACTATCCTGAAAAATTAGATGAGACCTTGTTAAACCTTTTTTTATTTCAGAGAGTGAGAATTCAGATTTTGAAGGTTTCCTTTGAAGTGAAACCCAAAGAGAACTTGCGTTTTTGGCAGTATAAAAATGTGTTAAATAAATAAAAAATAAAATAAAATAAAATAAATAAATAAATAAGTGCAATTTGAAGTTTATAATGTGCTTTAAAATAAATAAAAGAAGCTTTCTTATGAAGTGTAATGGGAAGATTTAGTAACTTACCCAAACTCTGCACCAGATTTTCTAATTATGTGATTTGTGTAATTCCCTGCACGTTCATCGATTTAGTTAAAACACAGGAAAATACAGGAAGATAAGGGGAGGGAATTAGCCTGCTCAGAGATCCAACAGCTTACATTAAGTATTCTGGAGTGAGAAATTACCGGAATGTTTATGCTGATGTGGTGTTTCTACCCAAAATTACAGTATATAGTATAACCCAGCACTGAAAGTGTTGGTTCATAATTTAAAAACAAAACAAAACAAAAAAACCAACTTACTGTAGTTTTCCAGGGTGATCTTCAGCAATTTTAGGCACCAGTGTGAGAGAAAGAGCAGTTGCTGCTGCTGCTGGCACAGACAAGGAAGGTGCATCCCCTGTGTCAGTTGGTATTTCAACTTGTTTCCAGTCTTGTCCTTCTTCTACCAGCAAGCCAATGAGTGTACCCAGACGCACATTTTTACTTCCCTCTTCAGACTACAGGAAAGGAAAGGAAAGGAAAAGAAGAAAATAAAAGAAGAAAATAAAAATCAGGCTGTTACATTAAATGTAATTCAACATTGTCTAGACTAAATAACTTCAGACATTTTTAATATTTCACTGACAAGAGCTACAGTTTTACTCTTGAACTAAATAAATTCAAGTCAAAAAATGAAGATTTAGCAACTTACTCAAACTCTGCACCGGCTTTTCTAATTATGTGATTTGTGTAATTCCCTGCATGTTCATCGATTTAGTTAAAACACAGGAAAATGAGGGGAGGGAATTGGCCTGCTCAGAGATCCAACAGCTTACAATAAGTATTCTGGAGTGAGAAATGTGCCATAAACTTAAAAATATCTCCCCTTCGGCACTATACAGGTATGTTTCGAGAGGAAGGAAAAGGGGAAAGATATTATCCTCCTCCCACTATCCAGTAGGGGTGTGTATGAACCAAAAAACATGGCTCGATTCGTATTAAAACCAATTCTAACTGAACCATGTTGCTCCGTACCGGTTCAGTTGAATCGACTGGCTGGTTTGATCAGTACATGCAGCCAATATACTTATAAAGGGGGTACAAGTACAAGAGGTGAGGGACCCTTCCAGGCAGGCATGGAGCGAGGCCAGCGGCAGCCCGGGTGATGCCTCCGTCACAGCCCCTCCTTCAGCCCCGCCATCTGCGTCTGATGTCAGATGCAGGGAGTGTGTAGCCACACCCCCACATCTGACATCAGATGTGGGGGTGTGGTTTTGCTCCCAAACGGTGCTGCACAGCCCCATTTAGGAGCTCAGTTGGCCAGTGTTGCATTCACAGCACGGCCAGAGCGATTTAAAGGCAGGGAGAGCCGCTCCAGCCGCACTGCTAATGCAGTGCTGGCTAATCTAACTCCCAAACGGGGCTGTGCAGCCACGTTTAGGAGCTAAATCAACCAGCGCTGAGTTTGCAGCATGGCCAGGAGCAGCTCTACCTGCCTTTAAAAGGCAGGGAAAGCACTCTGGCTGAACTGTGAATGCAGCGCTGGTCCCATTTGGGAGCAAAATTGAGCCAGCGTGGTGTAGTGGTTAGAGTGCTGGACTAGGACCGGGGAGACCCGAGTTCAAATCCCCATTCAGCCATAATACTAGCTGGGTGACTCTGGGCCAGTCACTTCTCTCTCAGTCTAGCCTACTTCACAGGGTTGTTGTGAAAGAGAAACATATGTAGTACACCACTCTGGGCTCCTTGTAGGAAGAGCAAGATATAAATGTAGTAGTAATAGTAGTAATAATAATAATAATAATACACCCGCGTCTGACGTCAGATGCAAGGGGGTTAGTCTGGGGCCGTGATGCGTGGCCCCTGAGGGGCGGCAGCCCGGGTTCTTTAAACCCATTTGCCCAATGGTGACACCACCCCTGCTTCCAGGGTAAGGGAGAGCAGGGCGGGGGAGGTAAGAGAGGTAAAAAGCGGCTCACAGGAACAGCACGGCTGCCGGCATCGCTGCTCACCTTTCCCAGCCCTACCTAGAGATGCTGGAGACTCATCCTGGGACAGATGCTTTACCACTGAGCTACAGCCCCATCCCCCTACACAGTACAGCAGAGGAAAGCCTCAAGGGAGGAAGAAGCATGGGGGAGTGGGTACCCCTTCTGGTTGTCTTGTCCTGCCCATTTCCTCTGCAGAGACCTGAGCAGCAGCACCACAAGGCTCTTTTGCCAGGACACCTGGAGCCCTAAATATACGCTGTTTATTAACAACAGCTAGAACAAAACGAGGACATCAAACCAGGGTTTGATCCAGTTTATTCTACTATAATTAGTTAACAAGCCACAATTCTTGGAGTTTGTACGTAATGAAGAACTGTGGTTTGTTCACTCTCCTTCTACAAGAGGAAGAGGGGGGAAGGGAAGTTCACGCTATGTTTGACCAGGCTTATGGAACATAGTAGTTAAATGTTCAGAGAGTAAAGGCATGTGCCAAGTAAGCACGTATAGCTAAAGCTGCCAGGACTTAGCTACTGACTGGTTCACGCTTCCTGTGCATTAAGTGATGAGCACCACATTATCTACAGGTGAAACTCGGAAAATTAGAATATCGTGCAAAAGTCCATTAATTTCAGTAATGCAAATTAACAATATCAGACCTCTGAAAAGTATAAGCATGCATATGTATTAAGTACTTGGTTTGGGCCCCTTTTGCAGCAATTACTGCCTCAGTGTGGCGTGGCATGGATGCTATCAGCCTGTGGCACTGATGAGGTATTATGGAAGACCAGGATGCTTCATTAGCGGCCTTCAGCAATTCTGCATTGTTTGGTCTCATGTCTCTCATCCTTCTCTTGGCAATGCCCCATAGATTCTCTATGGGGTCAGGTCAGGCGAGTTTGCTGGCCAATCAAGCACAGTACACTGTATACTTTTCAGAGGTCCGATATTGTTCTATTCTACAATCCTTGTCTTCTTGGTTCCATGTAATATTCTAATTTTCTGAGATTGTGGATTTGGGGTTTTCATGAGCTGTACGCCAGGATCATCACAATTATAACAAATTAAGGCTTGACTTATCTCGCTTTGCATGTAATGCGTCTGTCTCATATATCAGTTTCACCTTTTAATTTGCAGTACTGAAATTAATGGACTTTTGCACGATATTCTAATTTTCCGAGTTTCACCTGTAAGAGCTAAGGAAAACCACTGCCAAATTAGGAGAATACATTGAAAGTCCAAACGTTGATGCTGGTGGGGAGGTACAGGAAAACTCTCATATGTTTTGTTTTCCCAAAGGTAGAGGGGGGGAACCTGTCTTCATGCTCAGTTATCTTGATCAATTCAAGTCAGTGTTCTGAGGTTTTAAGCTGATGGTGATAATAGTTGCATTAACTACACTACTAACTGGGGTGGGGAGAGAGAGAAAGAAAGAAAAAGAAAAGGGAATGTGAGAGGAGGAGATAATGCCAGCATGGTCTCATCTCAGAATGGTCTGGAAATTGAACCAAATTCTTCTATGTGTTTCCTGTTTGTCCACTAGACTAGTATTTGCTTTAAAAGAAAATGTTTCCCAAGATAAGCATGTACAAGAGGTAATAAGCAGGTTTCCATGTGCAGCAGACCAATTTGGCTTCAAGAAAAGCTCTTCTAATACAAGAGAACTGATAAAATCAACCCTGTGAAAAAGGATCCTATTACATTTACTGTAGCATTACATCTTACATTGTCAAAGATGTTCATGCCCTTACAAAATGAGCTCCCCATTATCCAATACCTCCAGCAGGCATTTTCTTGCTTGGTTACTCCCTTAACTAGTCAGGCTTGTATCTTGCATCCCTTTCATGCATCTGGTTGTCTCTGAAACCCATTTGAAACACACACACAAGCACAAAATTTCAGCCGACTGCAAGTTCAACACCAGATCAGTGATGTGACACGAATTTACAGAAGGGACTGCATAACATAACACTGCCTTAATGGGATTTTAATGTGCAACATTAGTACTCTTTATCATACCATTTTAAATACTGCCTGAGTACAAGATATGCTGACAGAAAGGTTTCTGCATATTACTTTGCTTGGTTAGCTGTTCCCCACCACACTCCTTCCTCCCTCCCCGCCCATGCCATACATAATTTGATATAATATTAGCTATAATAAAGAATGGTAAACACAATAAGTTATTTTCACTCCAATAAAAACATGTTGTCGCTTTTTCATTCTGTACCAGATTATAACAACCCATCATACTGGTGATACAAATAGGTCATTTTTTCCTAACAGCAATCAGGTGGTGTGAAAAACAGAATTACTACCAGACACAGGTCTGCTTCTAATACGAGAGAAATCTTGTGTCCGAAAGAATTGCATAGTCACACCATTTAGGTGGCAGATCAATCACAAGCTGATGCCAATGGGCCAACCTGGAGCACTACAGTAAAAATAAGTTACCTTTATAAATATTTTACATTTTGTCTTTAACCCAGTGTGGACCGTTGCTTCCATAATAGTTCTATGGGAAGCCTATTTAATGATGTCTTATTTGAATCTAAATGTAATTGCAAAGTTTGCAGCAATTAGCCCTTGTACTCACAGCATTCATTAATATAGATAGTTCTTCCCCTTTACCTTTCTGCTGTGCATATTCATTCATTCATTCGATTTCTATACTGACCTTCCAATAATGGCTCAGGGCAGTTTACACAGAGAAATAACAAACAAATAAGCATATTGAAAGCAATCATTCCTTGTTACTCCTCCTTGTAGCTTGGTTCCTTCACCGATTGATCACTGGGCTTCCTCAATTCAGCAGATAACCACATTGGGGTTAAGCAATACTTTCAGTTGAAAATCGGCTTATTCATGTTCTCATCACTATAGCCACTGTACTGAATGTAGAGTTTTCCCAGTTCAAATCAGTGGCATATGCACCAGGTTGCAGGGCACAGGACTACACATGCACATTTGATGGTGTAGATCATTAGTTCAATTTTTTTAGCCATTTGTAAGCCTCTTTCTGCATTGTCTTACCTTCCTTAGGATTGGTCCAACATCTACTTTTATTTATTTATTTAATATATATGTGAATTTCTACAGATACACAAAAAGTAGAAAATTAAGGCTCAAACTATACATTAGAAGAAGTGTGTGCTTAGTGCTTCTATGCTGCTTTTTCTAAATAGCAGCTGGATTGGGTTAACCTTCACAGGGAAAAAAGATCCCATTACCAGCCATGAAAGCCTTTTTTTCTCTGACAAATAGCAGCTGGAGGCTAGCGTTAAACACACACACATCCCAATCCAGCTGTGACTTACGATGAGGTGGGGGAACGGGACCCAAGCACAGAAGCACTGAGCATGTACTTTCTATAATGTGTACTTTGACCCTTAGGCTTCATATAGAAGCAAGAGATTTGCCAAGAGACTGCATGGAATTGAAAGCGAAAACACAATCTTCAGATAAAAATCTATCCAGTTTGACAGTAGCAGCTTAGGATATATACACTGCACAATACAAAAGTAGATGTGTATATTCTTGGTTGCTGGGACCAAGGACACCTCTGGGTTATCCTTCCTGTGAGCTCCAAGGTAGGACAGTTGATTGGATAGCATTAGAAAAGCTATGCCTACTTGCAGCTGAGGAGGATAACCCCGCCCAGTTCTTTTCTGTCCTCGAAAGTTCCAGGCAGCGTTTCCCTTTCCTCCTGACTTCTCTCACTTACTGCCAAATCTCTTTTCTACCATTTCTGATCCTTTTTATTGATTCCTTTCCACCTTTCAAACCTCTTCTTACAAAACAAAAAATCCCCTACTATCATCCTTCCTACTATTTCCCGCTCTGTCTCCTTTGCTTTCTACTACCCTTCCCTCGCTGCATGTGGCGATTGGGACGGGCTAATTATATCTGCCTTCGGCTCCCAAGAGGAAAAGGCTCCCATGTTAATTTTCCAAGGGGGTCATGGCCGTTGGGAGCTGCCTTCTTGGCCACGACTGCCTTTGGGCCGTGAGTGCACCCAACCTCACCGCAGCCAGAACTCTTCCTGTCCACCACAGCCGCCTTTAGGCCACTCATGCACCTGACCCCGCCGCAGCCAGAACCTTTTTTGGAGGAATCACAGCATTTTTCTGCACCAGATATGGCCACCTTCGGGCCCGCTCATACTGGTTGCATCTGCGCCCGCTCCTGATTCAGCAGCAACAGCATCCGAGGAAGGCCCAGAGTCAAGCCACCCACCGTAACCGCAACTGTGCCTAACCCGCTCTTCGTCAGTCCATTCCCACCAGCTAACTGGGATGTCAGTGGAGTCCCGTGATTCCCCCGAAACATGGGTCATCCTGGGAAAGAAGCACCCCTTGACAAACCCACCCCCAACACTGGCTGAAATTCGGGCTCTGGGGTCCCTTAAAGTAGCAGCTCCACCTAAAATGGTGGCAGAGGCCCCATCTAAGATGGTGCAGGATACCTCACCAAATTTGGTGGGAAATGGTGAAAGCAGCGCGGTTTCTCCTCAACCTACCAGCACCGCCTTGCAAACTTTTTTTTTTAAGGGCACTTTAAGAGCAGGGAAGCAACCATCCAATCCTATTTCCACTATCCCACCTTCTGCCTTGCCAAAGTCTGTCCACACTGAGTGGCAGACATGGTTTAAGAACGCCATAATCGATACCATTCACCAAATTAGACCTGCTAAGAAACAAAGGGGATCCCAAAAGCATAGAAGAAGAGCATCCTCTTCAGACAGAAGTCAAAGGCCAAAACTAAGCACCTTAAAAAACATTAAAAGTCCAAAGATATGGCGTCTGCCACCAAGGTTGACCAATCAACTGAAGTGTTTGGCCAAGACTCTGGGGACCCAGATCCCCTTTGCCTGAGACCTTTATTGCCAAAGAAACAGATCTCAGGGTCAGCGCTCTTTAATTTTGAAGGCACAAGCCATGGATGACATGGGAAAACTGGAGGGAGACAATCAGGATCCAGATTCCCATCCTAAAGAGGAGGGTGAATGGTCTGGGCGGGGGGAGAGATGTGAAACATTGCAACATTTCCCAATGACTTTTTATTGCAGATGACTTTTCTCCCTTGATGTCAAGGGTCATCAAGGCAATTGGCCTGCAAGCTAATCCGGCCCTGATCCCACTCAGTCCGTAAAAGGGGACCTAGTTTTTCCCAGAGCAGTTCCCAGGGACATGCTTCTGCCTTTACCAGATCTATTTTCTGAAGTGATAAAACAGGAGTGGGCATTGCCAGCAGCTAGTAGAAAGACCCTGTCTGCTGCCACTAGATTCTATTCCTACCAACAAGAGCATGTGGATCTTTTGAAGACTCCCAATACAGATGCCCCAATAGCCCAATTGGTCAGTGGGTCCTTAGTCCCAAAGGACAGTGAGGTCACGCTCAAGGATCCTGCTGACAAAAAGGCAGAGTTATCCTTTTGCAGGGTCCATGATAATACATCACTGACCACATGGGCTGCAGCGTCAATGGTAGCCAGGGCCTCCCTGCTGTGGGTGGATGACCTCTTGAATGACACGCCTTCTGATCCTACAAAGCTTCGACAGCAGCTGCTAAAAATACAAAAAGCCCAGGCCTTTATGGCCGACGCCACATTAGATTCAATCAGGTTTGTTTCACAAGCATCTGCTGCTGCGGTCCTGGGCCACCGCCACCTGTGGCTTAAACATTGGCAGGTCAACGCCACTCAGAAAAGAACCTAACCAGGGTGGCGTATGACAGCACTAAATTATTCAGAGAAAACGCACTTAAAGAGGTGCTAGTAGAGTCGAAAGACAAAAGGCGTACCATGTCTACAGCCTCACGAAGGTCTGATAAGCCTTTTTTCAAAAGGCCTTTACAACAACCGCAGTCCTCCTTTCAGCCCTTTCGTGGATTCCTTCAGGGGTCGGGGTCGGGACTTCAGAACCCAGAGATTTAACTGGAACAAACAGCGTGGCTCCTACAGGAATACTGGTTCTGCCAGGCAATCCTTCCTCCAGAAAAAACAACCCAAAGCCCAGCAATGACTCACCGATCCTAAAGTTGGGTGGTCATCTGACAGAGCATTTCCACATCTGGAGATCCTCTGTTTCAGACAACTGGACTCTCGAGGTGATACAGAACGGTTACAAAATAGAATTAGTAGCCCCCACTCCTCACAGGTTCCTTCCTACTCCCCGTATACCCTCTGTTACCAGACACTCCGAACTGCTTTGAGTCATCCTCCATCTGGAAGGAATTGGCGCAGAGGAAACTGTTCCCTCTCATCAGTGGGAGAAGGGCATCTATTCTATTTGTTCACCATCCCCAAAAAGTACGGGACAAAAAGAGCGGTTTTGGATTTAAAATTCCTAAACAGATGGGTAAAAAGGGAACAGTTCAGAATGGAGACCTTAAGATCGGTTGCAGAGGCCACATCCTCATTCACAGTCGCAGTCGGTCATTGTTCAGGTTCCACTATGCAGGCCGTCATTGGCAGTATATAGCTCTCCCATTCGGCCTGTCGATGGCCCCGCGTGTTTTTACCAAAGTGTTGGCACTGCTGGTGGCACATCTCCGCCTCCAGGGGATCAGGATCCTGGTTTACTTGGTCGATCTGCTTCTTCTCTCCAAGTTGGTGCAGGCAGCGCATTGAGACTTCTATTACTCTATGCACCCTCTAGGATCACAGCTTCTGCATAAACCTAAAAAAGAGCCAGCTATCACCGACCTACCGCCTGCAACACCTAAGTGTCCTCATAGACACACAAATAGATTGTCTTCTTCCACACGATCAGTTCTTGCTGATCACCTCAGAAATCCGTCAAGCACTCGAGAGCCTCACTCTCCTACTGTCTACCTTGGCAAGGCTCCTAGGACTCATGGTCACGATGTTTGAAGCAGTCCTGGAGCAAGGTTTCACTCCCGCGCACTCCAATGGTTCCTCTTGCCTTACCAGAGAGCAATAACCAGGAAATGCGTCATACGGCTACACCTTCCAGAAAATGTTCGAATCGCCCTCAGCTGGTGGCTGCAGCCACAGAACCTTCTGCAGGGAAAACAGTTCCTGGATCCACCAAAGGTGATCCTCACTACGGATGCAAACAACAGGGGCTGGGGGGCTCATTGCCTCCACCTATCTTCCCAAAGGACATGGTCTGCCCAGGAAAGAAGCCACAGTATCAATTGGAAAGAGCTGCGGGCAATTCATCTGGCCCTGTTGGCTTTTCAACATCATCTCCAGGGTGCTCATGTCCTCGTATAAACAGACAATACCACTGCAAAGGCCCACGTAAACCAGCAAGGCGGAACGTGATCCAGATAATTACATCAGGAGGCCTCCCTCCTGATCACCTGGGCGGAGGTCAACCTGGGATCATTGATGGCTCATCATGTAAATAGAGAACAGAACCTAGTGGCTGACAGGCTGAGACGGGAGGACCTACTACTGGGGGAATGGTCCCTCTGCACGGGTGTTCAGCCAGATTATACCACGCATGGGAAGGCCGATCATGGATCTATTTGCAACGACAAAGAAAACCAAGACTCCTCGGTTCATGTTCCGCTTTCCCTGCAAGGAGGCGGAAGCAGTGGATGCCCTCTCCAGTTCCTGGCCTCGGGGGTGCTGTACGCATTCCCACCAACACCTCTTCTAGCCAGGGTGTTAAGAAGAGTTGGCATGCTGCATGCAACAGTCATCCTAGTTGCACGATTCTGGCTGAGACGCCCATGGTTCCCAGAGCTTCTTCATCTGGCAATGGAAGAACCATAGGTCCTCCCTGTATCCAAAGATCTTCTCACTCAGGGTCCAGTGCAGCACCACAATCCAGCCTGGTTTCGACTAGCTGCCTGAAAACTGAGCGGAGAGGTCAGCAGGGCTATTCCAAGAAGGTACTTCAAACGATACTAGCGTCCCGCAGACCTTCGACGAGTAGGATAGATCAATACACCTGGCTGTTCTTCTTGCGTTGGTTAACCAAGCATTCAGTTCCCAAGTCCAACGTCTCCTTGAACCATCTTCTCCAATTTCTACAGGACGGACTAGACAAAGGCCTGCGCCCAAACACTCTAAAAAGGCAAGCAGCTTTGCTAGCAGGGCTCATCTCCAGCATTTCGGGTATGGCATGCCAGAATCACCCGCACCTATGATGCTTTCTTCGAGGAGCAACCATGCTGTCTCCCCCAACCATTCATAGGTTCCCATCATGGGACCTACATACCATGTTGAAGGCCCTACAATCTCCACCATTTGAACCAATCACAGACATATCTTTGAGACTGCTATCACTCAAATTGGATTTTCTAGTGGCAATAATGTCTGCTAGACGTATTTCAGAGATGAGAGCTCTTTCCATTTGCAAATCTCTTTGCATATTCCAGGAAGATTTGGTTTGTCTAATTTCAGACACTTCCTTCTGACCCAAAGTAGCTACACTTTTTCACCACTCGCAGGACATTTTTCTACCTTCCTTTTGTCCTCATCCAGTCCATTCCAGAGAAAGACAATGGCATAATTTGGATGTTCGCCACTGTCTCAAGCGATATATTAAAAGGACTGCAGAGTTTAGAACCACGGGTACCCTATTTGTATCTTTTCATCCAAGTACCATGGGGTCTGCCGTCTCAGCCTCTACCATCACACACTGGATTAGAGCTTGTATAGCGCTGGCTTACGAGACTCAACATTTGAGACCCCCTGCTCATGTCCTTGCTCATTCCACCTGGAAAGTGGCCGCTTTTGCCGCATTTTCTACAAACGCCCCAGTCTATGAGATTTGTAGGGCAGCTACCTGTTAAGCATTATAAAATTGACCTACATGCCTCAGCTAGGCAGCATTTGGAAGGCATGTTTTACAGCAGGTTCCCCAGGAGTAGGCAAGGACATCCCTCCCTAGTCAAGTCTTAGCTTTGTATGTCTCAGAGGTTTCTTGGGTCGCAGCAACTGAGAATGGAGCGTTGATTTCACTTACCGTGAAGGCTTCTTCTGGTTGCTAGGCCCGAGGACACCTCGACCCACCCTCTTGACGTGCTTGCCTATTCCTGGTAGACCATCTGGGGACTTAGTAGTACTGTCTCCTGGGGACAGAGTCAGGCTCTGTGTTAATCTTGCTCATCCTGGCCTACTGTTTTTTCCTGTATTGTGTATTAACGTTCAAGTTTTCTTAGATAATAACTATCATACTTTTGTACCTTTCTTAGATATTAACAATTGTACCTTCCGCATCTCGGATCAAAAAGAACTGGGCGGGGTTATCCCCCTCAGCTTCAAGTAGGCATAGCTTTTCTAATGCTATCCAATCAACTGTCCTGCCTTGGAGTTTACGGGAAGGATAATCCAAAAGTGTTCTCGGGCCCAGCAACCAGAAGAAGCCTTCACGGTAAATGAAACCAACGCTCTGTTCTTATATAAAGTTTGAAGAATCCTTACAAAGAAGACATAGCAGAGAATCTATTGGAGCTCACAAACCAAAAAGCTGTAATACAAATCAAGAAAGTTATTCATACCATTATTTTAGCCAATATACCATCATCACTTGACTCCATGGTAACCACTGCTTTGTCCGTTTCAATCTCACACAATGCATCTCCAACATTCACCGCCTCTCCTGTAAAATGAGAAGAGAGTTTTCTAGATGCTCTGAAATGAATTTCTATATAGGAAAACATTGAACCATCCTCAAAATTAGGTTTAGAAACACTAAAATCTGAATTAAAATGTAAAATTCGATATTGAATATGTAAGGGAGTGCACTCCCAAGACCAATATGCATGGTATAGGACCGCCACCTTTTAACATACCGTAATAGAAAAGCAGGAAAATAAAATGCCATAAAAGCATTTGTTCCTGGAGTCTTATTTCCAGTCTTGACATCAGCTTAAATTGAGCTGTAGCAGTTCCCAGGCCAGGAGGTCCACCACTGGTATCACCACTGAGGGCATTTAGGTTGCAATGTACAAACTGAGAATTTGTTTCTAGTACCAAGCCTACAGGCCAGTTGCTGGGCACCCTCAACTCTCCTATTGCCAGGTCAGTTGCAGCTTTAGTCCTTTCCAAGTCTGGAGCACCAGTCTGAGAAAAGGGGTAGAACCAGGAGGATGACGCCCAAAAGTTATAAAAGGCAGGCTATTATTATGTGTATGTTGCACCCTACTCTGGGGGACCCTGATCCAGCGATAACCACCATTTGCCTAAGTAATAAGCTGTTTGGTACAGCTATTGGTATTGGTAATGTAAACAGAAAATGCCCATTGTTCAAAAGTGACTCTAGTGCTCTCACTCTCACAAAATTTGTGCACATGCACATACATGTGAGAAAGAGAGAAATTTTATATGTTCATTTTCAACTCCAACTCTGTCAAAACAGAATCCTTTTATAAATTTACATTATTTTAAAAGTTAAAACCTTTGTATGGCAGAAGGTTTCTACAAAGAATGCACATTTCTAAACTGGAATAGTTTTAAATGTAGGTTTAAAACTATTAGAACAGTTTTAAAGTGCAAACTGCTGGTTAAAAACAAGTTGCTCACCTGTAACTAATGATCTGGTAGTGATCCATTGATATACGTTAGAATAGGTTCTGCGCCTGTGCGGACACCTCTTGGTGTAGAGTACCACAGCTCCTTTTCAGCACTTACGTCCCACCCCACATGACTTCTTGGCTAATTAAGTCAGGAGGAGCACACGTACCTCAGTTCCTCGAAGACCACCAAAACCAGCAACCTACGCTGTATACGCAGGTGAGTTCCAGTAGAATACTTGCCCACTACTGCAGAGGGGGGTTGGGAGGGTCTAATGGATATTTATTTATTGAAACTTCTTATATACTGCTTCCTCCAAAGACTCGAGGCGGTGAACAACAGAAATACCAACAACAATCAATTTTTTAAATAAATTATTAAAGGGCAAAGACCTAGCGAAACAGGTATGTCTTAAGAAGGGCCTTAAAAGCAGCCAGGGAGGGGGCTGAATGAATCTACGGTGGGGGAGTGTTCCAAAGAAGAGGGGTGGCCACAGAGAAGGCCCTCCTACGGGCCCAGGCACCACGTACTATACCAGGCCCAGGACACTAAGGAGGGCCAGCTGAGAAGACCTCACAGGACAGGATACAACTGGCCGAGAGAGGTGATCCCGGAGATATACAGGTGCGAAGCCCATAAGGGTTTTGTACGTGAGAACCAGCACCTTGAATTGGACTCAGAAGAGCAGTAACTGTAAAAGAGGTGTGACACTATCAAATCTACGGCCATCCATGAGGATGTGGGCCGCTGCATTCTGGACTAGTTGAAGTTTCCGAATCATTTTCAAAGGCAACCCTAGGTAGAGCACATTACAGTAATCCAAACGAAAGGCAACAAATGCATGAGTTACTGTTGCCAGGGCCTGCTGGTCGAGGAAAGGCCATAACTGGCGAACTAGCCAAAGCTGGACAAAGTCATCCCTAGCCACGGCCTCCACATGCTGTTCAAGCAGGAGCCGCGAGTCCAAGAGGACCCCCAGATCACGAACTGTCTCTCTCAAGGGAAGTGCAACCCCGTCAAGAGATAAACTCACACACGGCAATTGCCCAGATCACAAACTGAACAAGAGCAACTCCGTCTTGGAGGAACTGAGCCTGAGCTTGTTTTGGCCCATCCAGGTCCTGACAGCCTCTAGGCTTTGAGCCAGCACATAAACAGCATCACCTGTTTGGCCAGGGGTAGAGATATAAAGCGGAGTATCATCAGCATATTAATGAAAACTCACCCCAAACCGACAGATGACCAAGCTCAGAGGCTTCATGCAGATCAGGCCTGCTCAACTTAGGCCCCCCAGCTGTTTTTGGACTACAACTCCCATAATCCCCAGCCACAGTGGCCAATAGCCAGGGATTATGGGAGTTGTAGGTCAACATCTGCAAGAGGGCCGAAGTTGAGCAGGCCTGATGTAGATGCTCCCATTCTTTTTAACAAGGACCAAGCCCTGTGGAACCCCACAAGAAAGGGGCCAGGGTACAGAACACTCACCTACAATCAACACTGACTGGAATCGCCCAGTGAGGTATGACTGGAACCACTGAAGAACAGTGCCTCCAAGCCCCAGCCCACTTAAGCGCTCCAGAAGGATAGCATGGTCAATGGTATCAAAGGCCACTGAGAGATCAAGAACCAAGAGAGGTGAGCTTCCCACATCAAGGTTACGATACAGGTCATCTAACAGGGCATCCAATGCCATTTTAGTGCTGTGGCCTAAAACTTGACTGGCAAGGATCCAGGAAATCACTTGCCTCCAAGACTCTCATCAACTGAGCACAAAATCTTACCAAGAAAAGGAAGATTGGAGATAGGACAGTAGTTATCCAGATTGTCAGGGTCGAGAGAAGGCTTCCTCAGGAGAGGGTAGACCACCACCTCTTTAAGGGCTGATGGGACAAACCCCTCCCGAAGAGAGGAATTAACCATCTCCTGAAGTCAGGAGAGAACATTCCCCCTCACAGCCCTAACGAGCCAGGAAGGACAAGGGTCCAGGCTAGAGGTCGCTGTGCCCACGCTGGTGAGAATCCTGTCCACATCATCAACAAGCTCACAGGTATCCTAGATAGTATCACAAGACCCAGCCTCCAGGGGCGTAACTATTATTAGGCAAGGGGAGGCGGCTGCCTGGGGCCCCCCACGCCTCGAGGCCCCCCCAGAGGCAAGTTACATGACTATATATTATGAAGTGTGTGTGTGTCTGTGTCTGTGTGTATCAGCGAGGGGCCCATTTTAAAATTTTGTCTCCGGGCCCACTCCAGCCTTGTTACGCCCCTGCCAGTCTCTATTAGCTCAACGGATACTGAGCAATTGGAATCCAACTCCGACCGAAGGTGAGCAACTTTATCAGCGAAAAACCTAGCAAACATGTCACAGCGGCCAGGCGGAAGGTCACCGTAATAAACCCTTCCCAGCAAAGAACAGGTGATTTAGAAAAGGGCCACCAGGTGGGAATCCACTGATGCAATAAGTGAGGAGAAATGAGAAGATTTTGCCACCCTTATCACCACTATATACTCCCGAACATGAGCAAGCAACCATGCTCGGTCGGCTTCTGTCTTAGTATTCCTCCAGTGGTGCTCTAGGCATCTTCCGACTCACTTCATCTCTCATCTTTAATCCACAAATGAATTAGGGAGTGATCATATATCAATGGATCTCTACCAGATCATTAGTTGCAGGTGAGCAACCTCTTTATCTGGAGGGTGATCCACTGAATTCATTAGAATGGGTGTTTAGTTAGCTCCTTTTGGAGGAGGAAGCAGTAGTAGAATCACTGTAACAACCTTTTTAGGACACTTCTCCCAAAATTTGCCTCTGCCACAGAGCACAAGTCAATGGCGGAATGTTTTATGAAGTACAATTCAGAAGACCGTGTTGCTGCTCTGCAAATGTCCTTGAACAAAATGCCCAACAGGTGAGCTGCCAAGGTACCATATTCCCTGCTTGAGTATGGTCTTCTGGTTGAGTGCACTTTTATGGATTTTGGAGACTGCACCTTTTGCAGCTTGCAAGTCAGTAGGATGAGTTCCACTAGCCAGTGGGACAACTTCTGCCTAGATAGTGTTTGACCTTGAGATCCGCCTTTATAACGAACAACTACTTTGTTTTCCTTATGAGCTTCGTCCTTGATAGGTAGAACAGAAGAGCCCTTTTGGCATCTAAGGAGTGCAAGGCCATCACAAGAGCTGAATTTGGAGAGCTGAAGAAGGTAGGTAGTACTATATATTGGCTTATGTGTGAAAGTCTATCACAGTTTTTGGTAGGAAGGAAGGGTCAAGACGTAGTAAGACCTTATCCTTATAGAAACGTATAAAAGGTGCATCCAGTCTCAACGCAGTCAACTCATTCACTCTGTAGGCAGCTGTAATAGCCACTAAGAAGGAGACATGTTTCAGGTCAGCTGTAGCCATAGGCTCAAACGGCAGTTCTGTCAGGGCTGAAAGAACCAAAGAGATACTCCATGGCTCTAGAGGTTGCTTAACCGGAGGATAGAGGTTGGAGAGACCCTTTAAAAAACGTTTGCAGCTGGGGTGGAAGAATACCGTTTTTCCATCCCATCCAGGGTGTTTTGCCGAGACAGCCGCTAAGTAAACTTTAATGGAGATATTAGACAAGTCTGATGTTTTTAATGAAGTCAAATACCATAGGACCTTGCGCACTGAAGCCTTAGACAGCCAGGCACCTCAAGAGGCCGCATAAGCCGTGAAGCGCTTCCACTTACTTGAGTAGTTCCTTCTGGTGGAAGGCTTCCTTTGGTTTAACATAATCCTGTTCAGAAGTCTAACATCCATGTTGTTAACATTAGAGTAGGTACTTCTGAGTGCAAAACTCACCCGCTGTCTCGGATTAGAAGATCCTGGTATGGAGGAAGTCTCCTATATATGTGTTTTGATAGTCTGAGTAAAAGCGGAAACCATGGTTGGCAAGGCCAGCATGGAGTGATAAGAATGCCCATTGACTGGCTGTCTAGTAGACAGGGTACCACCATTGCCTGGTGGTAGGGGAAGATACATGTACAATAGATGTTGAGACCAGTCCAACTGGAACGCATCCCCCAACGATTGAGGGTTGTGACCCACCCTCGTGCATTTCTCATTGAGAGCTGTCACAAATAGGTCTATTTGGGGGTACCCCCACGCTCTGAATATTGGTAGCAAGTACTTGTCGCTTAGCTCCCACTCATGTCGCTTGTCTCTTGTGAATGAGCAACTGAGATCATCTGCTAGTACATTCTCTGACCCTTTTATGTGACTTGCCACAGGAGTGATGCTGTTCCTGATGCACCAATACCATATTTGCCCACTCAAGGCACACAGCGATCTGGACACCATCCCCCCTTGCCTGTTTATGTAGGTGATCGCCGTAGTATTGTCCAGTTGTACTTGCACAGTCCTGCCCCTGAATATGGGCAGAAAAGCCTTCATGGCCTGGAATACTGCCAATAGCTCTAGGAAATTTATAAAGAATTGTCTTTGTTGGCAACTCCACTATCCCTGAACTACATTGCCATTGTAGTCACACACACACACACACACACACACACACACACACACACACACCACATCCCAACATGGAGGCGTCAGTAATCACCCAAATCATGGGGGTGGTCTGCTGTTGAATAGGGATTCCCCCTTTTCAAAAGGTTTTTCTTTTCAAGTCCAAACCAGACTAAGGAATAAATGATCTGTTGTGGAACCAGCAATTTCTTCTGCTGGAGATCCATGTTCAGGTGGAAGCAGAATAAGAATCACAAATGCAGTTTTTGCAAAATTATATTTTGCTGTGCATACTGAATAGTTGGCAATCTTGACAGATAAACATGATATTGAGTATACTTTTCTGCCTAAGACATCCAACTTCCGGCACTCTGTCAGCAGGAGTGGTATGGCGTCTACCTGAACTTGCAGAAGCTGTACAGTCTATAACAAGGGAGTTAGGCACTGGGTGCTTCAATAAGTAGGTGTTTTCCTATTCCTGTATCCTATAAAGTCCCTACAGTCTTTTTGAAGTTGGGGTTAAAATATGTGGCACTTGCACACACATTGTGCTGCTTTAGAGATCACTAGTAACAGAGGCAACGCTACAGGTTGCACTGACAAGGACTTGGCCATAAAATTATATACTGGGTCATCCACAGTGGCTAACTGGGAGTTAATGTCCAAGCCCAGTGCCATAGCCATATCTTTAAGATGAACATAATAGGCTTTCATTTCCTCAGTTGGGGAAACGTGTGTTGATGTAGCCACTTCAGGAGAGAGAATTGGATTGATAGGTTCTGCATCAGACTGAAAATCTGAATAACCATGGTGACTTTGTTCAGAAGGAACCATCAAGGAGAGAGGCTGTTGATTCATTGAGGCTGGCTGAGTAGGAGTGGGCCTCATTGGTTCCCAATGATCTGCTTGAATAGCTACAGACTGAAGTTGTAACCCTTTAGTCTGAGTCTGTTTTGTAGCTAAAACAGGTTCAGGTGGTGGTAAGACTGATGATGTTTGAGTTGTTAATTAGCTGTCAGAAGTGGTAAAGTTTACAGTACATTAGCTGTCTGAAAAGTTACATAGCTGTCAGAAGGCATAGTGGTGTATATAGGCATAGTGGTGTCACCACCAGCCAGAGTATGCACAGGAAGTGCTTGTGTATAAGCCTTTGTTAGGGGATTCTGTATCTTCCCCATAATCATACATTAGACCTGGAGAAGTCGGGCCAAATGATTCAGTATTAAAGGGAGGGGATGTGTGGTGAGTGAAATCACAGCTGTGCCATGCAGTTGAAGTTTCCAGCTGTGCAGAGGTCAACATGCAGGATGGGGTAGAAATAGGTTCTGTTGGAGGTAGGGGTGTTTCTCTTTCCATGGACTGAGGGAAACCCCTGAATGTTGAGGGAGTAGTAGCAGCGGAGTCCAGTATCGATAACAGCGACTGGGTTGTATTAGGATCCAATGTAGTTGATCAGTTCTGATTTTCATCCTCTTTTACTTCGAATGCAATTGGTACTCGACATCGAGGTGTTACAGCATCTCCAATTACTGGAGTATTTAAAGTTGAAACTGGTGCATTGGTTCTTGGCATCGATGGGGACCTTATTGGTGTAGGCACTGGGGACAAGGAGATCATGTTCGGCATTGGAGGTTATTTCAATGTTGACAGTTGGAAAGATATCAGTGTTGAAGGTCTGTGCATCAAGGGTAGATACATCGACACTGAGGGCAGGATATGCTGTCTCGAGGTCGAAGTGGAGGCCAGCAAGTAACCTGTCGATGAGGTTCTCAATGCAGATGTCAATGTCGGTACAAAACGATCTTCTGTCAGTGCCTTCGGTGCCGAATCCTTCAGTGTTGATGGCTTCAATGCCAACACAAACACTACCTCTTGTGCTGATGAAGGGGATGGAGTAGCATTTGATGTCGAGGTCTTTTTATTTTTCTTGGCAGGCGGCGACGCGTCTGCCACTTTATCTCCATGCCGCTTAACCTCTGTGGAGACTGAAATTTCAATGTTGAGGGTTTAGACTGGGATTTTACCTCAGCCCTCGAACTAACTTCTCTGGACAGCCGCACCCCTTCCTTAGATGTACCTGGGGGACTTAAAACGTTATCGTAGAGAGCTGCCCTTAGACAATGGTCTCTGTTTCGGTAAGTTTGTTTAGGGAACGGCTGGCAGACTTTGTAAGTGGAGGTAACATGCACCTCCCCCAAACAAAGTAAACACAAGTCATGCCCATTTTGTGAGGGTCTTTTCGAGCGACCTTTTGGACAGTGTTTATAAGTCTTTTTCTCTATCTTTTTTTCTGAGCCTTTGGGGAGGTCCATTGTCATTAACCGTGAATTTTTCCATTCCAAATCAAGCCTAAATATCTGTTCGGTTTATCATCTAAGCCGTAGGAATTTGCAAAAAATGTAGTTGAACAACAGTCCAAAGACCGAATATATGTATATTTTTAAAGAACTCATGAAGACAAGGAACCAGAACCAAGGAGCCACAGTGACGGAAGAACCAATTGCTATGGCAGTCATAAAGGAACTGAGGTTCTTGTGCTCCTCCCACCTTAAATAGCCACGTAGTCACATGGGGCAAGGCGCAAGCGCTGAAAAGGAGCTGTGGTATTCCACACCAAGAGGCTTCTGCGCAGGCACGGAACCCCATTCTAATGGGTATCAACGGATCATGATCTATATGATAATATACATGTCTGCTACCATATGATAAAAGACATATTAACCCAAACTCTTTTGTCAATTAAAGACTGAATGGGTGCCATTAATACTGGATTATAATGGAAATCCAGAGAGGCTCTTGAATTTTTCTGGGACCAAAACCATCCAATGCTCACATACTCTTTACAGAGCACTGGAATAACAAAGATTTGATTATACACCAAGTTTGCATGCAGCGTAGTTTTCATTAAAATATGAAAAAAGCTTTTAACCATTTCACCTAAAAGAAACAAAGCGACTTGTCTAAGCCTTCAATTCGATTTGTCTTTGCTCTCTTCATGAAATATTTAAAACACTGAGCAATTATGGTAGCAATACTGTGTCACTGAAATGACACACACATCTTTGTCTTCTACTTCCTGTATTATGTTTATACAAAAACACAAAATAGAGAAAATTGAGAGACTGGTGTATATGACCTGGGTGCCTTTGGCAATAAAGAAATAGCAGCCACATGCAAAACTTCCTTCAGTTCAATATTTGGTCTCTGCAAATTGGGGAAAGAATAATATCTCAGGGGAAAGAATAATAGACAATTTATCTATTCAATGAATACTTGTAAGAAAAAATATTTAGAGTGTCCTCCCCTTCCCCATTTCTTTCTCTGCAGTACTATTTCAAGAAACCCTGAAGAGGTATCTAAATAAGAAAAGAGATCTGATACCTTATTGCAGAAATGTTGCCACTGTACCAATACATAAGCCTTTTAAAAGATTCATTTATTCAGAATGTCAAAGCTCTATAGGACAGGCACACCACTACATAGTCCCTTTTCTTTTTGAAAAGTAGGTCAGAAAAGATTAGATAGTAGCTTTCAAGCTTTTCCAATTTAGAATACCAAACCTTTAAATCACATTTAAAAGCAATTTTGTAAACAGAGAGCTAAAGAAACAAAAACATACTAAAGTGTTTTAAAAAATCTGCCAGAATCAGGAGCAAACCCAGAGATAGCTTGATTCCATATTACCATTCAAAATCAGTTAGATGTTTTTGGGAGCCCTGATGCAAGCATCTTGCAGCAAATTTGTACTATCATGCTTCGAGAATATAAACTGCAAAAATCACTGCAAAATCACAGTAATAAAAACGACCTGTACATGAAGCTACCTGCAAATACCCAGACATCAAACTAACTGCATCTGCATTTCATGCCATGGGAACCTGGAACACTAAAGAAGCAGTCTTTTCAGTGGAGTGCCAAAGTAAACAGCAGGCAGCAATCTCAATAGGTGTTCAGTTGTTTTTCCCAAAGCAGCCCCTTGTCAGTTGTGTTGAAAGTGGCTTTCAAATCAACAAAAACAGCAAACCTTCCACAGCAACCTATTTGTAAATCATATGGGCAAGTGCAAAACAAATATCTATAGTTGTAGCCAGCTCTGAAGCCTGCCTCCTCTTCTGCAAAATACTTAATTAGTGACTGTCCATTTCTCAAATATAAGGAGTAAGAGACAGGCATATAATTTGGCAACAATGTTAAATTATATTATTATTATTTAAAATATATATACCCCGCCCCTCCACTGCTCGAGGTGGCTAACAAAACAAAACAAAATTATAGGTCAATAAGGAGCGGGCAACAACCTGTCCCCTTTCTTATGGGTTGGCACTATGGTCAGATTCTAAGCAAAGGAGATCATATCAGTAAGATCAATACAAATCAAAGAATTTACCTATAGCAGGAAACCACTATTCTACCTTGTTTATAAAGATCACACTGGTGATACCATCTTCCCCTTGACCCTTATTGTTGGAGAGATGAACAATCTGAATTCTCTACCTTCACAATAGAAATAGGGGAACAGCCCTGCTGGATCAGGCCCAATGCCCATCTAGTCCAGCATCCTGTTTCACACAGTGGCCCACAAGCAAGAGCTCTGCTTCTAATAAACATAATAATGCAAATTTTAACAGATTCAGCATTTGGATTAAACTTTTTGTTGTTAATTGAAGCTTTCTTTTTTTCAAAGTGTAACTTTGTGATAATGGTTTAAAGCTTCAGCAGGCCTTAATAAAGAGCAGTTATTTTAAGGTGAAAAGAATCCAGAAGAACAGTGGATGATTAACGATGTCCCAAAATATCGTTTTGTGAGAAGTCATTGTGAATTTTTTTTAATAAGCCTTTCCTAATTTAGAGATAGTACCAGGAAACTGATATTTTTCAAAAAGTCATTAACATTAAGGATAGGCTGTTATTAAATTATTAATGATGTAATATCATTCTGGAATGCTTTATATAATACTGTGAAACATCCAAAGAATGCATGGCGGATCCTCAAGGTTATGCTGGATTCATTTATTCTGCCCTGCATTTAGTGAGCCTCTTTCTCCTGCCAACTGAAGTTTCCTGCCACATAAAACAACACCATGTGAGAACAGAGCATTAGAGTCTAGGGGTGTACACACACTGGTTCAGCATCCTATTCCTAGAACCGAACATCGAACTGGTCTAGAAACCGGCGTTAGAGCCGGTTTGAATGCAGGGGCGAGGCTCCTTTAAGGAGCAGGGAGGGTGCCCTAACCTCCCCTGCTGTGTTTTCCCTGCCAGTGCTGCTACCAAAAAGGCTGGTATAGGGCAGCTGAGTACCTCCTTGCCGCCCCAGTCAGCATGATAACGGAAGTGGACAGTGCACGTGCGCATGAGTGTGCCGTGTGCATGCACACCAGCCACTTTCATTATCATGCTGACCGGGACTGCAAGGAGGTACTCAGCCGCCCTGCACCAGTGTTTTTGGCAGCAGCACCAGCGGGGAAGACGCAGCAGGAGAGGTAAGGGCACCCTCCCTGCTCTTTAAATTAGCCTCCTCCCCCCGTCTCCCATGAGTGCATGGAACCAGTTCCGTGCAAATCTCCAGTAGAGTCCTATGGTGGTGGAACAGACTATCACTTCAAACTCTGGGAAGGGGGGATGGGGCACAGAATCACAATTTTTTTCATGCTTTCCTGTGTAAAAAACCTAGTACAGAAAGAAGCAGGCTGGTGTAGCACCTCTACCTTGTTGTGCTAGTTTTCTACTTGCAGAGATTTATTTATTTTTTAAGGGGGAGAGCTTTCAAAAATGGCATCAACTCTAACCCTAACATTTTAGGGTTCTACTACCTCATTCTGCTTACTGAAGATGAGGTTTCGGCCAGTCTTGTAAACAAGTAAAAGTAGGACAGAAAGCAATTTGTAGGTTTTGTGAAACACTCTTCAGCCCCCAGTTCCTAATGACAGGTAAAGAAATGACTTATTATACATTGTCATTCACCAGAATTTGGAAGGAAAACAGTGCGTGACTGGAAAGAAAGGAAGAGTTTCTCATATTCACAAATAGTACTTGGATCCTGCACCTCAGGTGACATTCCCTTGCCCCTTGACTTCCTCAGCATGAAAGCACTGATAGCTACTATTCAATCCAACTTTCATAGCTTGGACAACCCAGTTCACAACCAGTGTGGATAAAAGAAGTATTTTAAATACCATCAGTAAACCCAACACTTTATTTCTATGATAATGAGTTTTTACTCTTTTTTTGTATAAATACTCAATTTGATACATAGTGATGACTACACTTAAAATGGAACCCACAGATATCTATCCAGCACATGAATATCTGTTAAATATTTTGTATTAAACCTTCCTTTTAGGGTATGGAACAATTACCTGCCCTTTTCACAGAAAATGTTTTGATATCTGCCTTTGAGGTCAAGCATTATAAATCCTTCTGTGAGATCTTGTGCTCCTGTTTTTGTCCTCTACCTGCCTGAGGTCTGCAACATGCTCAGTTTCAAGTTATGAATACTTAGGGCCATAGTGGCCCTAAGGGCCATGAATACTTATGGAATACTTCTATGGCCCTTACCAAATGCCATAGAATTTACTTTCCATCTTATGGGGGAAAACACCAGTAATTCTATGCAGTTCGACTGAGCAACATGCAGTGGACACACAACAGGAAGAGCCAATTGGTTGTGACTCCTGCATGTGTGGAGATGTGTATCTGTTCTTTAAGTGTCGTGTCTTTACCACTGTAAACACTAGTGTAACATGGTGCTGTGTGACACAGCCTTAAAGCAAATGTATCTTTCAGTATCTTTACACCTGCACAGATATAGGTTAAATACATCCTCTAGGGTAGCATGAAAGTTATATCTACAGCACTTAAATGTTTTAAAGCTATATTGCTCAGCATGTACATTTAGCCATATTTAAGTACAAGTGGGAAATCTCTCTTTTGGTGATGTACATACATCAATCCTGCTCACAACCACAGAGTTTGCAAACAATATTCTAGATTAAAACATTCATAACATTATGTGTCCTGTTAAAACGGAAGTGCACACAAATCCCAAAAGAGGAATGATGTTCAGTAGTCATCAGGGAGAGAAGGCAGCAGACTGGAGACACAAAAAATGCCTCCAGGAACAAAATGGTTCTCAAGGTATAAAAAGTGATATTAAGTCACTTAGATTTACCTTCCTTCTTTAGCCACTTGACTATGTTTCCTTCTTCCATTGTAGGCGATAGTGCAGGCATAAGGATTTTAACAGCAGGGACACCTGAGGGCAGGAAAAACAAAATCAATCTCATGATAGCAAAGTAAGCATTTTAATAAACCAAACTTATCCCATGCAACTGTCAATAGAATCACATCCTTAGGTTGTTAACCCAAGCACGCTTTTACAGGAATAAGTTCCCCTGAACTCTGTGAGAGTAGAATAGGACTGCAACCTGCACTAAATTCGCACTGCCAGAATGTAGGCTGAATTATGTTTGTGGCATAATTAAGGTTTGCCATAAACTCACAATTTGCTCTGTTACAGAATTACTACAGTGGTTGTGTGATGTAGTTGAGTAAAAAGTAAAGTGTGCTGTCAAGTCGGTGTCGACTCCTGGCGACCACAGATCCCTGTGGTTTTTCTTTGGTAGAATACAAGAGGGGTTTACCATTGCCATCTCCCGTGCAGTATGAGATGATGCCTTTCAGCATCTTCCCATATCACAGCTGCCCATATAGGTGTTTCCCATAGTCTGGGAAACATACCAGCGGCGATTCCAACAGGCAACTTCTGGCTTGCTAAGCAAGTCATTTTCCACTGCGCCATTAGGGGCAGCTGAGTAAACACAAGTTAAAGTGAAATATGTGCTCATATCATGAGCTCAACTCAGTCCATTCTTAACCTAACAACTGCAACTTCTTGGCTAACTGTTTAAGAGATAAACTAGGTGCAGCGTGCTAACTGAAAACAGCACACAACCACAATTTTAAGTTATATATGTACAAAGTAGAAATGTAACTATTGTTTTAAAAAACTTATGCTTAAACAATCAAAATAGTATAGTTTAAATACATAAACATTAGTGGAGGATGGGAGAGAGAATCAGTTCAGTGGTGAAATGCCAGGTGGTGAACTGCACTTCTGTACAGTAAGACTAATCTTAACATTTAACTGTTTAGTGATTTACATCCCTAGTACAAAGTTACTACTTGTAATGACCCTCTAAAAGAAACCGTTGAGATTTCCTATTGTTATTTATTTATTAATATATATTAATAAGTATATATTTATATATAAATAAAAATAAATATGTGTGTGTGTGCGCGCGCATGGCAGGTGAGCATCTTGCTATGTACTCCTGCTCCTCTTTTCCCTGTTTTCAGTGAATGTGGAGAAAATAAGTGGATTGTCCCCTCCAGTTGGAAAGTATATTCAAACAAGAGGACTCCCAACAAACTGAACTTTACAGATGACACACACTTACATTTAATACAAAAAATATGTCATGTATAGCTGAAGGCCAACCTGGAATCTTCATTTCTGTAAGTTTTAGATATGACCTTCCCATTTAATCTAGCCTGCCAATAATACCAATAACATTTTCACAATTGTTTTTTGGAAGTTGCATATGTAATGCTTTTCACGACATAAATATAAAAACAGTCATAAAGAACTATATATATATATATATTTATTTTTTGAGAGCTATGCTTTCTTTCTTTTTTAAAGTGGTAGTATAACAGGGAGATTTATAATGAGAACATCCCTCAAATTATGCCCATTTATGAAAGAAAATAAAACACAGTAACTTGTCTGTGAAGCTACAGAGTTACAACATTACAAGAGAAATTCTAAAAGTAGATCATAATATGTTAGGCAATAAAGATTAGCCAATATGATGTTGTGAAATAAATTTCACAATATAATCTGATTTAACAAAAACAAAAAACTGAGATCAGGCAGTTCCCTGAACACAGCCTTCTATTGGTCCAGGAAGCTGTGACCATTTTACCCACCTGATAAGCTATTTATTTTTCAACCATTGCAACAGATAGGGTTTGCACATGAACCAAGCCAAGCCACTTCAGGACATCTAGGCTCTTGCTTATCCCAAAGCCACTTCAGGACATCTAGGCTCTTGCTTATCCCAAAGAAAAGGACCTTTGATTCACATCGTAATGAACATGGTAGAAGTCTGTGCCATTTTGTCTAGATACATATCCCCACACAACACCCTACAAACTAAACACTGATAAGTGGCTTCAGAAGGTAAGGTATAAGTATTGTACTTATAAAAGTCCATCTGTTGCAAAACCATTAAGGAATGTCAAGTTTCAACAATGTGAAATGCAATTGCCACTCAACAACACCACTTTATTTAAGATTTAAAGAACCAGCAAAGAGACCCATTTACGAAATTGATTTATTTCAATTTCCCCATTATGTAATTCATATATTTCTGAGTATGCATAAAAATTGGTTGCTATAAGAATAAAAATGTTAGTTTGCAACTAATGGAGTCTAGAAGCATCATTTTATTTGTATTTTGTATTTAACATATTTTTATACTGCCCAAAACTTGCATCTGTGGGCAATTTACAATTAAAATCATTTAAACATTAAAATCATTGACATTAAAAGCATTTAAAACCAACATTAAAAATTAAAACCATAAATCTAATTAAAAGCCAGGGTGAATAAATATGTCTTCAGTGCCTTTTAAAAAGTTGCCAGAGATGGGGAGGCTCTTATTTCAACAGGGTGTGTATTCCAAAGCCTAGGGGCTGCAATGGAAAAGTCCCGTTCCCGAGTAGCTGCCAGACAAGTTGGTAGCAACCGCAGGCGAACCTCTCCAGATGATCTTAACAAGCAGTGGGGCTCATGGTGAAGAAGACATTCTCGTAAATACTGAGGGCCTCTGCTGTTTAGGGCTTTATAGGTAATGGCCAGGACCTTCTATTTTGCCTGGAAACGTATAGGGAGCCAGTGTAGTTCTTTCAACACAGGAGTAATATGGTCTCTCCCAGAGACCAACCTGGCCACCACATTCTGGACCAACTGCTGTTTCCAGACTACATAAAAAGGAAGCCCCACACAGAGCACATTATAGTAATCCAGCCTAGAGGTTACCAGCGTATGTAACACTGTTTTGAGGTCGTTCATCTCAAGAAACAGACATAGGGGGCATATCAGCCGAAGACTATAAAAAGCACCTCTGGCCACCGCCTCAACCTGGGACACCAATATGGAGCCCTGCGGGACACCATACAAAAGTTCAGATTTTTAAGAACAACAGTCTCCAAGAGACACCATCAGGAATCTGCCCATGAGTTAGGAGTGGAACCACTGCAAAGCAATGCCTTCCACACCCAATTCCCTCAGACGTTCCAGAAGGATACTATGGTCAATAGTATTGAAAGCCGCCTAGAGATCCAAAAGGGCCAACAGAGTCATCCTCCCTCTGTCAATTCCCAATTGGAGATCATCCGTCAGCATGACCAAAGCAGTCTCCATCCCATAACCTGCCCAAAAGCCAGTTTGAAATGGGTCCAGATAATCAGTTTCCTCCAAGACTGCCTGGAGCTGGGAGGCCACCACCTTTTCAATCACCTTGCCCAACCATGGAAGGTTAGAGACAGGCCTGTAGTTGCTTAACTCTGAGGGATCCAAGGTAGGTTTCTTCAGAAGCAGTCTAATGATTGCCTCCTTAAGATAAGGAGGCATCCTTCCCTCCCTCAGAGAAGCATTTATAATCTCTACCAGGCCCTCTACAACAGACTCCCTGCCAGGTACTATAAGCCATGTTGGGCAAGTATCACGGAGGCAGGTGGTAGGCCACACCATTCCGAGCAACTTGTCCACATCCTCAGGAGTCACAAACTGAAATTGATCTAGGGTCGTCGCATAAGAGGAGCTGCTGGACACCTCGGCATCAGACTCTGTAACAATTGTGGAGTTTGAATCTAAGTCAGCCCGAATACGAGAGATTTTATCCACAAAAAAACTCATTAAAAACATCACAGTGAATAACTGTTGGTTCTAAGTGCTAATTAAAGGGGGAAGGGGTGCACACAGTAGCCTCTTCACAACCCTGAACAACTCCGCCAGACGTGAACTTACAGATGCGATATGGGATGAAAAGAATAGTTTCTTTGCCACGATTCCGATCCAAAATCGTTGGGCATACAAGCCCTATCCACTCATTCTCTCCACATTCACTGAATACAGGGAAAGGAGCAGGAGTACACAACAAGATGCTCATCCTGGCACATAATATGGTCATCTCTGTAGATGGCAGCACTGAACACAGGGAGGAATCATCTCTGTGATTAAGAAACTTGATGGGGCTGTAGGGTTGTGCAAAATGTTTCAATGTCAAAACACTTTGACTTGAAATAGGCCGTTTCAAGTGTTTCAAGCTTGAAACAAAATACCCTTTAAATAAAGAGCCTGTTTCAAACTCAGAACAACCATTTTGATTCAAAACGTTTAAATGTTTCAAGCACCATTTTGGAGGCCTGTTTTTTTCTTGCTGGTTGGTTTTCTGGCACTGGCTCCCAATCAGTTTGCAATCTCCTTGCTTTTTGGTTGGCTTGTTATACAAGCGTGTTAAGATCCTTTGGGGGTTTGGGGAAAAGGATAAAAGTTTGTTTTAAATTGCCTGCTTGACCATTTCTTTTGTGAGTTTGGAGGTAAGTAGCACACATCATGCCCTACCACCCAACCCACTTGAGAGCTACCTACCACCCAACCCTAGGACCTACCCATAGGGAACAATGGGGTGTTTCAAGTTTCCCTGCTTTGAAAAACATTGCAAAAGCACACAGTAAAAGCGAATCTGTCCCTCCCAACACAGAACACACATTCCAAACACTGTCCAAAAATGGCCAAAAAAGAATCACGGACCCAGAAGCCAAGGCCAGCCATGATGCCTGCACTGCAGTAACATCATTGGCACAAGTTGCTCTCACACACACAATTATAACTCCTTACTTCCTAGCATTGCAACAGCATTCTTTAGCAGCAAGCATAGCCATAAGTTCAACTAGAGCAGGCCTGCTCAACTTATGCCCCCCAGCTGTTTTTGGACTACAACTCCCATAATCCCCAGCCACAGTGGGCAATAGCCAGGGATTATGGGAAATGTAGGCCAACATCTGCAAGAGGGCCTAAGTTGAGCAGCCCTGAACTAGAGCAACAAAATGTTCCGTGTTCGACCACTGTTTCAACAAAACATTTGAGCCATCTGTGTTTTGTTTCAAGTTCAAAGCAAAACACAAAATCCATTTTGTGCACATCCATAGGCTATTGCCCACAAGCCTTTTGTACTACAGAATTATCTATTTAGAGGCAAGGTGGGCAATGATTAAATTAATTGATTTTGCCTGGCTCTCCGACACAAGATCACTTACAAAGACTAAATGCCTAGAAATTTCCAGAAGGCAGGTAAGTTACTGGCCAGTACAGCATTTCTCCATCAATCCAAAAATAAAGGCACAATTCAAACAAGCATACTTAAAGTTATGTCTCATTGATTTATTTAATTGATTGACAGAAATAAATATTCACAATCTGCCATATTACCATGTGTCTATTGTGTCCTGCCATAATGCTCAACATGAAAGGTCAGATTTTTCCTCCTATTGGTTCTCTGTTATACACACAAAAGCAGGCTTTGACTCAGCATTATGCATTAACTTAATGCAGCTTTGTCTTTAACCACTTGCCCAGTCACCATAGGCAATCTGGAACTTAAGTCTGGGCAAGTGGCGCTGAAGGAGTGACATACCTTTCTTTTTGCCACACACTTATAGGGAAAGCAGCTTCAACAGCCTTAAAGAACTGATTATGCTTCCGGTAGTTGACCCTCCCTCACTTTTTATTTTTGCTTTAGAATGTGTCTGGAAATGACCCTGAGGCCTTCAAGTTCTGGTTTACTTTGAAACTCTGGCAGAATAAATCAGAATAAGCCAGGATTGGCGAGTTCAGACACAGCGAGAGATCTTGGCTTGTTCTAAGCCAGGAACCAAAGTAGAATATTTCCGTCCCTTCTATTCCTGAGGCTCAGGGATGTTGCACAAAACCAGGATTCAATCATGGTTCTGTTACATTTGAAAGGGACCACTGTCTGATTGCCAGCGGTTCCCAAAGGTTTCAGGCAGGGTTTAGTCCTGGGCACTCACCGCAAAGTACTTCCATGTATGTCAAGCAGCAATTGTTTTGATGCATTCAAAAATAAGTCTTTTTTTGTTTTTGTTTTAGGATGTTGATACAGTCACAACGTGCAAACAACCAGAAGGCAAATTAATCCTGCAGAAGTTGGCACAATATCATAAAAAAGAATATTGTTCCAAGGGCCATAGCTCAGTGGTAGAGCATCTGCTTTGTATGCAGAAGGTCTCAGTTTCAATTCCTGTCATCTCCAGGTACAGCTGAGAGCTACTCCTGTCTGAAACCTTAGAGCTGCTGCCAGTCAGTGTAGACAATTCTGAGCTAGATAGATCAACTGTTTGACTTGGCAGAAGGCAGCTTTCTATGCTCCATGTATACCCACCAACCTTATAGACATAAGAGGTCTCTAAAGTTGTGCCGTCGAGTGGGTGCTGATTCCTGGAGACCACAGAGCCCTGCGGTTGTCTTTGGTAGACTACAGGAGGAGTTTACCATTGCCATCTCCCGTGCAGTATGAGATGATGCCTCTCAGCATCTTCCTATATTGCTGCTGCCCAATATAGGTGTTTCCCATTGTCTGGGAAACATACCAGCGGGGATAAGAGATGACGACACTAATCTTGATAAATACTTAAGTCCACGCTAGAGGGTTGTGCTGATATACAAGGGGAAGGGCAAAGGGAACAGGCACTACCTCTCCATCTGCTCCCCTTCCACCTTCCCTGGCAGTCAGACATCACCAAGGCCAAAGGGTAGCAAGATGCTCCTTGGTTAGCAGCACCGCAAGAGTGGTGGTACTGAAAGAGGAGTGTTTGCTGCTGTTCAATGTCACCTGGAAAACTTCCCTCTAGAGCACTGGCGTACCCATTAATAATGAGCAGGAGCTGGGATAAGCCATGTTAGATGGGTCCTTGGCCCATGCCCAACCTAGCTGTTCCCCAATAATGAAAGCCTTTGGCTTTCCCTGACTCTCCATAATTTAAAGTCTCACTCACAGCAGTATCTCATATGTTTTATACCAACCAAGACCTTCAGCTCTTCCAACAGCTACTGCATTTTTAGACTCAATTCCAATCCCTCACAGAAGCTTTACAGAGCAGACACCCAGATCATGTGAAGGCGGTACTCCTTGGTTCCCACAGCAGTCAAAAATTGAGTTATGTGTGATCCTCGACAGCAACTTTGAAACTGCTGACACCTTGAATTCTTGTTTAAAGGTGCCTGAAGTTCTAGCAGCCAAACAACAGGAGAAGCTTTGCTATTTGCTAGGTTTGGTCTTGGCTTCTTTAGGGCTAAGGGGCAAGCGGTCCTCGTAGCAGTTGGCTTCATGGAATCTTTGACAATATCTGACTGTGAATAACAAGCCATTCAATTGAGTGGCATGTCATTTAAGATGTTTAAACAAGGCAAAGTATATGCAATTGAAAAGGGCTCAAATAAGAGGCAGGATTTTTAAAAAATGTCTCTCCTACTCTATTATACACTACCCTATCGATGTTACTGCAGCTTCTGTAGCACAAAAGCATCAGCTGGATGTCTCCACTTGCAAATCTCAGCTCATCTAAGTATTCAATGAGTGATTTTAGGCATGCCACAAGTTTTCCATCCTCTGTTTGTAGTATGAAGATAATAATGATGGCCGGCTTTATGGAGTTTGGATCCATAAAGACTTAGAATCAATATCAAAATGTAATCATGAGAAACTTCAAGTAGAGCTTAAAGTAAAGGTAAAGTTGTGCCTCAAGTTGGTGTCAACTCCTGGAGACCTCAGAGCCATGTGTTTTTCTTTGGTAGAATACATTGCCATCTCCTTTCAGAATCTTCCTATATTGGTGCTAACCTTCTGCTTGTTCGTCAAGCATTTCCCTGCTGCGCCACTTAAGGTGGGTAATATCCCCTAATTTCTGGTGAAGAAATATGTCATTATAAAATATAGTTGTTGATAGAGATAATCCTGGACAAAGCGGTTTTTTATATTTATACCATACCGACAGAATTGGTAAATTTAGAAAACCTTTGCAGTTGTCACAGTTATAAATCTGGTCAAGATTGTTGTTGGAGATGTTAAAGCCCTAAAGCCAGCATTGTTTTGGACTTGTCCTTTAATGTACACAGTTGAAATTAAATGTTCTGAATATTATAAAGGAGATAGGATATATTTTAACAGATGTTCCAAAAATACTCCTTTTCGGTTATGTCCAAGGGGTAGTCTTAGAGGATGTTTAGAACTGGTTTTTTTGTTTATCAGCTGCAAGACTCTGTATCACATCTTTTTGAAAATGTTCATTAACAAATTGGTACAAACATATTTGGGACATTGTACTACTTACAAAATCAGAACTGATATAAAAGCAGAAAAAATTTGTACAATGATGGATTCTGTTTATTACTTTTTGGAAAGGGACTTTTTGGAACTCCCTTACTCTTTGTTGTAATTGTATGATGTATTCTTTGTTATAGTTGTATTTTTGTATTAAGATATTATTATTATTATTATTATTATTATTATTATCATTATCATCATCCAAACACACAGGCTGACAATGTTATGTGAAACACCTATATTACTTAGGAAAACTCATTTCAACAAATTATTATGCCTTAAGCTCAGTTTAAACAAGATGCTAGTAAGCAGCTAAAAATCAATTTTAAAAATCCATTCACACACCAGTTGAACACTTCCTTACAGGCCCTAGGAGACAACACGTGATTTATTAATTTATTGTTAAATTTCTATACCACCTTTCATTAAAACAATCCCAAGGCGGTTCACATATAAAAGACTACAAAAACTACACAATTAAAATATTAGCTAGAATATAAAAATAGAGATCTAATTAAAAGATTAAAAAACAGCACAATATAACCATAAGAGATACAAAGCAGCAGCAATAGAAACAATCATATAAAAGCCTGAGTAAAAAGCCCAGATTTCACATGTTTTCTAAAAACTGTGATGGAGACTGAGGAGAGGATGGCCACGAGGAGAGAATTAAAGAGTCTGGGGGCAACAACTGAAAAGGCCCTGTCCTGCGTGCACAACAGCTGAGCCTCCCTCATTGTTGGCACCCAGAGCAGAACCACCCCCCCCAGATGACCTCAACAAGTGGGCAGCAACCTTTGGGAGCAGGTAGTCCATCTGGTATCCAGGGCCCAAACCGTTAAGGGCTTTAAAGGTCAAAAACAGCACCTTGAATTGGAACCAGAAACAAATTGGCAGCCAGTGCAGCTCTTTCAAAATGATTGTGATGTGATCCCAGACAGTACCTCCAGATAAAATCCTAGTTGTCGCATTTTGCACTAGCTGCAGTGTTAAATATTCTGCAAGGGCAACTCCACGTAGATTACAGTAATCCAGCCGTGATGTGGTTGCTTGTGGCCAGATCTGCCTTCTTGAGAAAGGGCAAAAAGCTGGCACACTAGCCGAAGCTGTGCAAAGGCACCCCGGTCAAGCAATACCCCCAAGCTGCTCACTTGCTCTTTCAAGGGGAGTGCCACCCCATCCAGAAATGGTAGACTCTCCTCATCCGAATTGGCTCTTCTATTGGCCAACATTACCTCCATCTTGTCCGGATTCAATCTGTTTATTAGCTCACATCCAACCCATCAAGGCCTCCAACCCCTGATTCAGAACATCCACTGCCTCCCACAGGCCAATGGTCATGGAGCGGAGCCGAGCAGCAGTCCCCCAGCACTACCTTCTGGACACTCCCACCAAGAAAGGACCAACGCCACTCCAAAGCAGTACCTCCAATTCCTATTCTTGAGAGGCAGTCCAGAAGGATTCAATGGTCGATACTATTGAATGCCGCTGAGAGGTCCAGCAGAACCAACAGGGAGACACACACCCTGTCTAGCTCCCAGCGTAGATCACCCACTAGGGCGACCAAGGCAGTTTCAGTCCTATATCTAGGGTGAAAGCCAAATTGAAAAGGGTCTAGATAATCCGTATCATCCAAGGCCCTCTGCAGCTGAGTCGCCACCACATAGAGGTGCTCTATCACCTTGCCCACAAAGGAAAGGTTAGAGACAGGTCTATAGTTATCCAGGTTGGAGGGATCAAGTGAGGGCTTTTTAAAATAATGGTCTTGCCATTGCCTCCTTGAGGCATGATGATATCCTGCCCTCTTTTAATGAAGCATTTATAATCACCTCCAACCATTGGCCTGTACCCTCCCTGGCAGCTTTTATTAGCCATGAAGAGCAAGCGTCAAGAGTGCACAATGTCACCTGCACACTGCCTATGATCTTGTCCACATCCTCAGGCTATATTAACTGAAAAGCATCCAACACAATAGGACCTGATGGTACCTGAGGCATGTCTGCCGGAACTGCCAAAACTCTGGAGTCCAAATCAGCATGGATGTGAGCGACATTATCTGCAAAGTGACATGCAAACTGATCACAACGGGCTGTAGATTATTCCTCCCCCATTACCTGGGGGGATGTGTGGAGCAGTGTCTTTGCTAAACAAAACAGCTCCGCTGGTCTGCACTGAGCAGATGCAATGCAGGCAGAGAAAAAATGTTTCTTCTGCGCCCCCACCGCCACAGAGCAGTCCCTAAAATGGGCCCTGCCCCCTTTGCACATGACATCACTGGGGATAGGAACATAGGAAACTGCCATATACTGAGTCAGACCATTGGTCTATCTAGCTCAGTATTGTCTTCACAGACTAGCAGCGGCTTCTCCAAGGTTGCAGGCAGGAGTCTCTCTCAGCCCTATCTTGGAGAAGCCAGGGAGGGAACTTGAAACCTTCTGCTCTTCCCAGAGCGGCTTCATCCCCTGAGGGAAATATCTTGCAGTGCTTACACATCAAGTCTCCCATTCAGATGCCAGGGCAGACCCTGCTTAGCTATGGTGACAAGTCATGCTTGCTACCACAAGACCATGGGGGCAACCCATTATTAACTGGTCCAGAAAACTGCGCATGAAGAATATACCACTCCATGACTCCAAAATCATTGAGAAACATGGCTAGAGACCATAACTGGTCTTATTTCCAATAATCTTGCATCGGATCACTTGCACGTTGCCTAAGGGCAAGCTGCTGGTCTCTCAGCAACCTGGGGTTCCCCATCCCCAGTGCAATCCTATCCATATGAACTCAGAAGTAAGTCCCACTGTGTTCACTAGGACTTACCCTAGATAAGTGTGCATAGAGGTACACTTTGATGCCTTCTGCAAATTATACACTACTTTTTCTGCCCCAAGATAAAACATGTAAGCGCATCTTTCAGACAATTTCCCTTAAAGAAAATAGTTTCTATTTTAAGCATGTATACAATTTGCATATGTTGACTTCGGAGCCAGTTTCTAAATAAGTGATTTCGTAGCCATAGGCAACAGGATTAGAACACAGGGTAGAGATAATTTGCCAAAAACCACCGCAGTTTCAGAACATAAATCGAATTTTTACAATGTGAATACCAGGAGAGGCTCCTCAGCGACGCTGCTCAAAAGCAGCTACCGCTGCAGCAGTAGTTAGAAACACACCTGTATTGATAGAAAGCCACTGAACAGGTTATCCTAAGTCCTAACGTCCACTGTTCATCAGAACACATCCACATATATTTGCAAAGCTCTAGGGCCAAAGCAACAAAAATGTCCAGTCCTGGGTCTTTACCGACAAACAGCCAGCCCTCCCAGCACCCCACTTATAGTAGTGCTTTCATAGCAGTACAGAACACACACATTACTACAGAGTTTCGGGGCCATCCTCTGGTCCTAACTTTGAATGTCATCGCTGCCTTCACTCACCTACTGAACGTGCCTACGCTTACCGACAGATTAACAGGGGATTTGATCTGTAGCAAGCCAAACACTCACCCTGCAGGTCCTGGGTTCTATGCAAACATTTCCGGCCCACTGCTTGGGACAGAGAAGCAAGAGCCCCTCGCGCTACATTCCTGCCTAACAGCAAGTTTACCACCCCTCTGCTACTACAGCTCAGCCACAAGGAGGCTGCCATCTTCCCCCTCTTCTCCCTCCTCCCCTCTACGGCTGTCTCCGTCACTGCCTGCAAAAAAAACCCACTCCCAATACGGCGGCGTGTCCTTTAGCGCCTGAACAAAAATACACACACACACTGATGATCTTTTAAGCAGATCTACGAGAGCTTGGCTAGAGAGACGTTGTGGGTGATAGATATAATTCTCCACACAATGATAGGACGCTCCCTGGACAGAAAGAGCGTCCTTCGACATTGTAATTACTTATTATCAGGCAGAAGGCAGCAGACTTTGTCTCTCTGAAATCGGATCCCCACCAATGGTGGTGGCTGCTGCTGGCAGAGCTGCTCTCTGCCTTTATCAGCTACATTAAAAGCAGAAAATCAACAGGAGAAGCCTCCCTAACACTGCATTCCCATAATAGGAAAAGCTTTACCAGTTGGGTTTTTTGCCTCTGTCTGGACCCCCCCCCCCGCAATTAAATATTGGTTGCAACTGAGCAACATGAAGTTATCTATAGGTAATATAGATCCTATAGATGAGGTGTGGGAGGGGCAGCACACTGCCATTTTCTGTCCATATGCATGCATCTTTACCACGTTGGGCACAAGGTAATACACCTTGTTTTGTCAAGATGCATTACTTCTCATCAGGCTACAATTCTATGCACTGTTACCTGATAGTAGTAAGTTCCATTCATTTACAGTATGTACCACTGGTTTGAGGTTGTTCATACCAAGAAACGGACGCAGCCTGCATATCAACCAAAACTGATAGAAAGCTCCTCTAGCCACTGCCTCAACCTGAGATACCAGGGAGAGGTGTGGATCCAGAAGTACTCCCAGACTGCATACCTGTTCCTTTTGGGGAAATGCATGAACCAGGCGGGAACATTCTACCATATGTGGTGGATGTACAGTAAAGCTCAGAAATCTTGGAAGACAATCCATGGAAAGATGCAACAGATTTTAAATATTAACTTTCCTTTGTTACCAGTTATTTTTATGTTAAATATTACAAAACCTTATTTACCTGCAAAATATACTGAGTTGTCTTTATACATGATAACTGCAGCTAGGATTCTTTATGCTTTGTATTGGAAAGTTAACTCAATTCTGTCATTAGAGGAGTGGCAACTTAAGCTTTGGGAATATGCATCAATAGCAAAGATTACTTCGTATTACAAATCAGAGGACAAATTTGTTTTAATGTGGGAACCATTTATACATTATAATTTGGTATAAAATGGATTAACTCCACGTCAGAGATTTGGATTTTCTCTGTAATAAGGCCACAAGTTTTATATTTTCAATTTTGATGTTTGTTTAATTATGTAGCTATGTTTTTTTTAACTGTCATTGAACTAGAATTAAATGATAAGAGGAGACATGGTGAGGAAGTGGAATACAAATTGATCTATTAGATAACTGTGAGATGTCATATTTGTTTCTTTTCCCGTGTTTAAATAAAAACATTTTAAAAATTCAGGCTGACTTTGCCCAGTTGAAAAATATCCAGCTGAAGGTAAAGGTCCTATGTGCAGATTGGGAGAAGATCCAGAGCAGTTGAAAGCCTACCAAGAGAAAATGACCACTTAGAAGCTCAGATAAAGAAGCTGAACGCCATCCGTGTAACATCTTTCATCATGCTTCAAACTGGAGTGTCGCATGTCTTTGCTACCAAGGCCATGGATAACAAGGGCATTGAGGAGATGCTCCGTGCCAAGATGGCCTCTCTGGAGGAGGAGGTAGCAGCAGCTCACCAGAAGGTAGAGTGAGGAGAAGCTGGCCCTCTTGGAGATCTGGTCAGAAGGAAACTACATGCTGGAGAGGCAGGACCAAGAGGAGTAAGTAATTAATAAGTTTATTGTTGTGACTACCGGTCATAACATAACATGACGTAGCATAACATAAAACATAACATAAAAGAGAAGAACTCAGCGTACCATAGAATTACTTCAACAGTCTACTTAAACTAAAACCAATGCTAAAATTTAGGACAGAGCATGGCAGCTATAAATTTCTTTTTAAAAGAAAATAAAGCAAAAATGGCAACTTGACAACTGACCTATGGAAATACATCAGCAAGAAGACAAGTCAAACATTCTGCATCTGAACCCTTAAATTTATCTATAATCTGCCCCAGCACTTCCCCCACTGATCCCATCATAGATGAGACATTGTAAAACATAGGCGATAATGCCCTCTACTTGCCCAGCACCACAGGGGGCAAAAGCCACTGGAAGTTTGTGGAATCTTCCTTCAAGATATGCCATGGGCATAGTTTGGAAGCGTAACATTGTGAGAGCCGTTCTCAGAGGACCGAGAGGAAGTAAAGTGGCTGGCGGGCAAAGGAGAGTGAGTCAAAGAGGCTGTGAAGTAGGCCCGCAAGGCAGTAGTGAAGAAGCCCAGCTTAGAGCCCTACAGTCTCTGGAAAGAAGGCTCAGGCTCTGCCTGAGCAACCAGGACCTCTCCAGTCTTCCCCTCGCATCTGCACTTCAGCAGGTTTGCAGACCCCAGAGCCTTCTGTCTAGCTGCTTTATCTTTTGGGAAGCAGGGCTGGGGTGTTGAAATGCCCTACAGTTATGAAAAAGCAGGCTAAAATCTATCCTTCCCTTATTCTGCTAAGCAGAGAAAGGGAAGGATGGATTTTGGAAATCCAAAAAGTACTGCTCTGAAGGGGGGAGGGAGAGCAGAGGTGATCATATGTGTCCCTCTAGTTTTCCTCCTTAAACTCAGTGTATTTTTGGAGAATGTTGAATTCATCTTGGGTGGGAACTTTAGAAACCCGTAGAATCACTTTTTCTCCAGAAAATGGTGCAATGCTGATCTTCATAAGAACAGCCCTGCTTGATCGGGCCCAAGGCCCATCTAGTCCAGCATCCTGTTTCACACAGTGGCCCACCAGATGCCGCTGGAAGCCTACAGGCAGGACTTGAGGGCATACCCCCTCTCTCCTGCTGTTACTCCCCTGCAACTGGTACTCGGAGGCATCTTGCCTTTGAGGCTGGAGGTGGCCTATAGCCTTCCAACTAGTAGCCAATGATAGACCTCTCCTCCATGAAGTTATCCAAGCCCCTCTTAAAGCCATCCAGGCTGTTGGCTGTCACCTCATCTTGTGGCAGAGAATTCCACAAGCTGATTATGCTTTGTATGAAAAAATACTTCTGTTTGCTGGTCTGAGGCTAGAGCATGTATGTGCATGATGTCTCAAACCGTGCTTTTCTGAGTAGTGCATCTGTGGGCTGGTAGTTTGTAAGACTTCCCAATTTGCAAAATGCATTCGGCTTCAGAAAGTGCGGGAAGTAATCCAGCTAGGATTCTGTTCCCATGCAGGGCACTTGTTAAGAAAGTGAACGGGCCAGTAACTTCCCCATACAGTACCTTTGGTGTTCCTCTCCTTCCACTCTCTTGTGAATGGTTGGTTTAAAACTCTGGCCTAAAGTTAAAACCTATTCTGAAGGGCATAGTCCAGTGTTCTCTCTAAAAAAAAATTTCACCTGTGTGCGGAATGAGTTTTGTTCTGGGCGGCAGGATCAAGGCAGTGTGTGTGCACATGCATCCAGAGTGGGACCTTCTTGATTCAACCTGAACGGGATCTAAACTTAACTGAGCGGACATCAAAAAATGTGTGAGCGCACGCACACCTTAGAGGAAACACTGGCGTAGTCTCAGCACCTACAGATTTTGTGATTTGGCTGCTTCAAGAAAGAGTTCCAAGACACTTCTTTCTGGGAGGGAGTTTATCGCATACAGCTGCCTGCATTTAAAAACCTTTTGTATTATCACATTTGTCCAAGGATGACTTGCATGGATTAGGGATGTGCACGGAAATCTTCGGCGCTGGCGGGGGTAGCGCTTTAAGGGTGGGGAAGGGTGTATTCACCCCTCCCGCCGCATTTCCCCCGCATTGTTGTTTTTTAAGCCCCTCGGGCAGCAGCATTCCTCCCTGCCGCCCCGTTTTCCCCGTCGGCCGGAAGTGACCGGAAGTCGCAAGTGCGTGTGCGCCCGTTGAGCGCACACGGCAGAAGGGCAGACGCGTGCACGCAACAGGTGCACTTGCGACTTCCGGCCACTTCCGGCCGACGGGAACTTGCGACTTCCGGCCACTTCCGGCCGACGGGGAAAACGGAGCAGCAGGGAGGAACGCTGCCACCCAAAGGGGCTTAAAAAAACCAACGCGCCGGCGGGGAAAATGTGGCGGGAGGGGTGAGTACACCCTCCCCCACCCTTAAAGCGCTACCCCCGCCGGCGCCGAAACCACCCCCAGCGCCGAAACGTTTCCGGAGCCCTTCATAATGGCCTCCAAAACGTTTCGGGCACATGCCTAGCGTGGATGTTCTTCTTAAAGGGAACTGTCCGAGATTCTTGGCAGGATTGCAGATCAAGATCTGCCTTTCTATAGTGCTCCCTGCTGTAGGTGTCAGTAGTCTTCTTCAGCCCTATAAGCTGGATAGCAGATTGTACTCTGGTACTACAACTCCCATAATGAAGCTTGTTTTTGGAGCCAAAAGTTTCCCTTTGCCCCTGCAAGAGATGGGAGGAGGCTGAGCCTTGTGGAGCAGAAAGCAGCCAGGCCTGTGAAGGCATGGCCCATTCTGCAAATGTCTCTCCCTAGAATTGAACAGCCTGTCTGTCATGGCATCTTCTTCTTCTTCTATGCAACCTCTGGCTAAAAAACACAGGCAAATGCAAAAATATCATGAAGAATGGGAAAAGTTCTGTTGGTTGTCTAAAGTGCATGATAAATAATAATGCTTTGAAAGCTTATTGCAATATATGCAACAGACTTTTCAGTTCCACGTGGTGGAGTGTGTGAGGTGAAACAGCATGCAGCTGGAGGAGGTCACATTCGCATCATTCAAATGAGGGGCCAAAATCAAGCCACACCCAAGTTTCATTAATTAAACGAAAATCTATCAGAAACCAATAAGGCATCTCTTTTTATCATCTCTTGTGTACCAGTTAAATGAAAGAGTGGAAGAGATTTGAGGGACTCTTGCCAGAAAACATAAACCGATCTTTGTAAAGAGGGTCCTTTGAAGCCGCTGGCGCCAATCCTATGCACTTATTGGGGAGTGAGTCCCATTAAACTTGGTGTGCCTTACTTCCGAGTAGAGAGATGCCTAGGATTGGCCTATTAAAGGCTGGTGTTCTCAAACGCTACCCGGCCCCCTCCTCTCTTCCTAGCTGTTCCAGCAATCGGCTCTCGTCGGAGACGCGCCTCTGCGCCAGGAACAGGGAAGGGCCCGGGGTCTTTCTTCTTCTTCTTGGTTCAGCTGCAGCCCCGGCAGGAAGGAAGTTAAGCCTTTGGTCGCTATGGCTGAAGAGAGGCAGCAGCGCCACGGCGGCTGTCCATGTGGGGACGGTTCGGCTGCAGCTGAGGTAATTGGGGAGGCAGGAGGCGAGGCGGCTGGGAAATGCGCTCTTCACTTCAGCTGGCAGCGCTGCTTTCTAGAGGAGACAAACGTTTCGATTGAGAGAGGAGCTATTAGAGTTGGCGGGCGGGGGGAGCCTTGGATCGCCACCCTCTTACCAATAAAGATGCTTTTCTGTTCCTTTAGCAACTTGCATGGTGGGCAGAAACCCAACAGGTGAAGCTTTAATCTCCATGCTTTAAAAATGTCTACTGCTGCTGCAATTGTTACGGGCATAGGAACATAGGCAGCTGCCATATACTGAGTCAGACCATTGGTCTCTCTAGCTCAGTATTGTCTTCACAGACTGGCAACAGCTTCTCTAAGGTTGCAGGCAGAAATCTCTCTGGAGGTTGAGCGGGGAGGCCTAGCCCTACCTGCCCTGCAACCCTATTTTGTAACTGAATTCATGTTCTACAATTTTGGAAACTGGATTTTCGTGAATGTCCATAATATGTCCAACCTCCTGCAAAAAATCTGGGTCTCGCTTTTCGCTCTGCATTGGCGCAAGTCAGCATGGGGCATAGCATGGTGGGGGAAAGGATCTTTCAATGGTAATATCACATACTTGAGAGATTTGTTATTCACACTTAAAAAATGGAAGGTTGAACCGGATCTATTTAAAGGATCCTCCTCAGTTAAGCAGCTAAGGAAAACAATTTATGGAGAGATTCTAGAAGTGGGTTTCTTAAAACCTGATTTAGAACGTAAACGCTACAAACACTGCACTTCACAGTACTTGTTGCAACCCGATCACCCTATCGCTCTCTTTAAGGAGAAAAAAGTCCCTTTCCATTTATGGGAAACAAGGTGGCGCTTATACCATCAAGTACTACCACTTAATGCGGCTAAGCCATGGCTCCCAGAGGACCAGCAAGAGTGCCCTAAAATCACCTGCAAACAGAAAGCTAGTAAGCTAGGTAAAACATTCAGGGAAACCCACTCACATTTCTTAAAAGAGTGTGGCAGGGAGTAAGCAAGCTGTTAGAGTCGCCTGATTTGGAAAAACAGACTTGGGAAGAACTAACCTCGGGTTTGAGCGATAGAACCTCCTTTCGAGGTCCCAGAAAGAAACCTTCAAGGAAACAGGACAGAACGGGTGCCCTCATACTAGGGAATTGGAACATTCCCCTTCTCAAGTTCCCCTTCTCTTAATCAGGTTAGTAAACCTGTATGTCATTTATGCAATGCTCCTGCATAGGAATAGGGAGGGAAGACGCGACCAAGAGGTTCTCGCAGATGAGACAGTAAATTTCTTCTGGAAAAGTTTGTATGGTTATGTGCAAAAAGACAAGTGTATCTCTTCTAAACAGCAATGGGACAAATTGTGGAAATGGATGTCGGACGTAAACCCCCCCGCCCCCGATTACCTGATGTGCCTTGAAATCCCCCACCCCCGAGTTACAGTACTACCTGCATATACTTCATAACCTTGTGGGTGTCCAAATCCTTGTGTGTAAATCTTTGTAGATATATCATGTACAAACAACCACTTTGTATATAATTGTGCTTTGGCAACGTACTGTATGCTTTGGTAGTTTGTTTGTTCAATAAAAAAAATCTTGTCCTATTAAAAAAAAAAATCTTGTCCTATCTTGGAGAAGCCAGGGAGGGAACCTGAAACCTTCTGCTCTTCCCGGCAGGCTCTGTCCCCTGAGGGGAATATCTTTCAGTGCTCACACTTCTAGTCTCTCATTCATATGCAGCCAGGGTGGAGCCTGCTTAGCTAAGGGGACAGGTCATGCTTGCTACCACAAGACCAGCTGTCCTCTCCTTTTATTTTGCAGTTAAGGGCATGCCTGTGGGCTTCTCAGCAGGTATCAATCTGGTGGGCCACTGTGGCAAACAGGAGGCTGGACTAGATAAGCCTTGGGCCTGACCCAGCCGGGCTGCTCTTATTATATGGCTTTTCAACAAAGTTTCCAGAGCGGTTTATGTAGAAAAATAAAGAATAAATAAACAAGGTTTGTTTATTATCCTATTTCTATACCGCCTGATATGTACATCTCTAGGCAGTGTACAAAATTTAAAATATTTAAAAATCACAGATGAAAATGCATGACACAAAACCAATCGAATGAAGTAGTTATTCAAACAAGTTTTTACAATTATTAGAATTAATAAGATGGTTCCCTGTCCCGAGAGGGCTCATAATTTTAAAAAGAAATATAAGATAAACACCAACAGCCGCCACTGGAGGGAGGCTGTGCTTGGGTTGGATAGGGCCAGTTGCTCTCCCCCTGCTAAATCACCACTTTAAAAAGGTGCCTCTTTGCTCAGTTAGCAGCAATCATTTAAAATATTTCTACACAGTAGGGATGTGCACAAGCCAGTTTGGACGCCCTTTTATGGACCTCCAAACTGGTTCAAAGATCCAGCAGTTCGGCCGGTTTGACAGTGGTGGGGGTACTTTAAGGAGCACGGAGGGTACTCTTCCTTCCCCTGACACCTGCACCACATTTCCCCCGCTGGCACTGTGCCCAAAATCACTGGCACAGGGCAGCAGCATACCCTTTTGTGGCCCTGGTCTAGCATCATACTGGAAGTGGCCGGTGTCTGTACAAGCAGCCAACTTTATTAAGCCATTGCTGCTCATCAGCAGGCCAGGCAAGAGCACTTCATAGATCCTGATGCTGCTGTAGGATTTTTCTACCTGCAGGCCACCAAAAAGTCCCTGCAGGCCACATCCAATCAATGGGCTCTATGCTGTGCAGGACTGCTCTATGCTGCGGCTTCTTTCCTCTGGACATGGCCAGCACTCCACAGTGTACCCTTGACCTGACTCTGCCCCTCCCTCCTCACCATGTGACTGGCTGGCTAGATGCTCAGCCTCAGCCCATCCCTTCCTGATTGACAGGCTTGGCAGGAAGGGCAATTCTAACGTTGATCGTTAGCCAGCCTGTTAGGCTGGGGGAAGGGTGGACGAGCTTGAGCATCTAACCAGCCCAGTTGCATGGAGAGGAGGTAGAGGCTGGGTCTGGTTGGGGTATACTTGCACCACCATCCCTCCCTTTGCCTGCTGTTCTACAAATGGAAGCCTCCAGAGCACCCACTCACCCCCAGAAAATGGCCAAAAGGGCCAGGTAGCACAGTTCGACAGACAGGTCTGTAGTCAGATGATCTGTTGCTGTACCAAAGTTTCTCCCAGCATAGGCTCCAGGGCTAGGTGGAAAAGCCTCTAAAGTATTTATTTAAAATATTTGTACCCCACCCCTTCAATACACTACTGCTTAGGGCAGCCCACAACATTAATTAAAAAGATGCAATGTAAAGTAAAATATGAATAAAGTTAAACAAGTTAAAAGACCAAGCTAAAACATTTAAAATTTTTAAAAGTTTCAAATTAAAAGTTATTAATAAAAAGCTAAAAACTGGGAACTGTAAAAACTAAAGAACCTACCAAATATAAGCAGCAGATAAAACATTTAAAAGCCTCTTTTAAAAGATGCGTGTTTTAATTATTTTTTAAAAAACATTGAAGGAGGGAGCATGGCGAAGCTTTTCAGGGACATAATTCCAAAGCCCAGGGGCCACAACCAAAAAGGCCCTGCCTTTTCAGAGTAGATGTTAAAGTCCTGGGGAGGATTAAATGGAACTTCTAGAACAGGGCTGCACATTGGCCCTCCAGATGTTTTGGGACTACAACTCCTACTAGCCACAGCCATAGTGGTCAATAGTTGGGGAAGATGGGAGTTGTAGTCCAACATCATCTAGAAGGCCAAAGTTGTCCGGTCCTTTTCTATTATTTTTATTTCTTGTTTACACAGTCAGACAGGTGTTATTGACTGGTTTGTTTTATCCAGACATCGAGTCCTTCCCAAGAACCGGGGTGGCTAAATTTTATTATCAATGCTGTTGCTGTTATTATAGATATCGTCTCAGAATATAGGCTGTTCCCAGTAAAGTTGCTTTTTGTAATTGGTGGTGATTTCTGTGGCCCCTATGGTGTTGAGGTGCTCTTCAGTTTGTTTTGGAATTGCACCTAGGGTGCCAGTTACCATTGGGATTACTTTGATCTTTTTCTGCCACAGCCTTTCAATTTCAGTTTGTAGATCTTTGTATTTTGTGATTTTTTTCTATTTCTTTTTCTTCGATTCTGCTATCCTCTGGTATTGATATGTTGATTATTTTAACTTGTTTTTCTTTCTTCTCAACTACAGTTATATCTGGTGCATTGTGTGGCAGATGTTTGTCTGTTTGTAGTTGGAAGTCCCATAATATTTTTGCATCTTCATTTTCTACCACTTTTTCAATTCTATGGTCCCACCAATTTTTGGCTACAGGTAGCTTGTATTTTTGGCAGATGTCCCAGTGTATCATCCCTGCTACCTTGTCATGCCTTTGTTTGCAGTCAGTCTGTGCGATCTTTTAACAACAGCTGATTAGGTGGTCCACTGTTTCATCTGCTTCTTTACAAAGGCGGCACTTGCTATTTGTGGTTGATTTTTCAACTTTTGCTCTTATTGCATTTGTCCTTATTGCCTGTTCTTGTGCAGCCAGTATTAAACCCTCTGTTTCTTCAAGTTGCCATTCTTAAGCCATTGATAAGGTCTTGTTGATGTCTGATTTTCCAGTTATATTGTGCAAATATTGACCATGCAGTGGCTTTTTTTCCCCCATTTTTCTTCTTGGTTCTTGACTTGTTCTTTCTTGTAGGCCTGCTTTGTTTCATTGGTGTTGAATAGTTTCTCATTATTGACCATTTTAAGTGCATCTTCTTCACTGTCCTTTATATATTTTTCAAGGCCTCTTTTCTCCTCCTCTGCTGTTTGATGGACTTGCAGCATTCCTCAGTAGAGGAGGAGAAAAGAGGCCTTGAAGAATATATTTAATTATTAAATCTATAATAATATATTATTATATTAAATATATTATAATATTATTATTATTTTATTACATTTATAGCCTGCTCTTCCTCCAAGGAGCCCCCAGATGGTGCCCTTGTGCTCTTTAATGCCTTAGATGCACTGTGCATGAAGGCTGAGGCCTTCTTAGCTTGGATAGACCCCCCACCACCACCACATTATCCCATTTGGGTAAGTAATGTGAAAGAAGCTGCCGAAAAGGGTTACATTCAAGTCAGGAAGGCTCCCAGGAGGTTTATAAGCCCAAATGAACTCCTAACAGTGCCATCAGTAGTCCCATCAGTGAGGCCTAGAAACAGATTAGTTTAGAATGTTTGGTAGATTTCCCTTAATTAATACATTTTAAAAGGCGCAAATTGGATGTATGGTGGGATCCATCACTATTTCTCACTCAGCAGTACCCTGCTAAGTGCAAAATTGTTATGCAAATGTCATTTTGCAGGCGAAAATTATCAACTTTATCAGCATACCTGCTTTATCCATTGTTACGTATATAGTGTATCATGCTTCTAATTTTTGTGATAAAAGGGATGAAAGAGAGAACAGAGACCAAATTCTATTTCAGAGGTTTGAAAATTGCAGAATCTCTTGCATTCATGTATAGGCCCTTCTCTATAATTAAGATGTAACTCATTTCTTCCAAAAATAAAACTTGAAATTACATATTATGTGAATTGTTTTGATACATTTTGTACAAAATTGACTAATTAAAGGCTCTATTGTTACTCTTTTTAGCCAAGCAATATGAACTTTAGACATACAGCATTTAGGCAGCATTTCAATTGGAAATTTCACTTATTTTGAGAATTACGATTTAAGAATAGAGAAAGAGAGTTTGGCACACAAGGAAAAACAATTTGCTATCTTCTAAGCTAACATTTATCTTAATAGTTGGTTCAAGGGCTGCTTCTGATATTAGCAAATTTCTACAGAGATCAGTTTCATATAGACATTTTGTCATAGTTTATGATGGGGAAGGGAGATCAGAAATTTAATAGCTGTTGCCCCTTCCTGCTTCTCTGCCAGCTCTTTGACCTTGGGGAGCAGTACCAAACCCCCACAGAACTTCAGCTTGCTTCTCTGTAATGCCAGGTCGGTTCAAAATAAAACAGAAATAATCCATGATTTTATTGTGGATGATGGAGCTGACCTGGTATGTATTACAAAGACCTGGATGGGGGAGGCTAGTAGTCCAGTTTGGGCTGGTGTTGGAGTCTCCCAGACTGGTAGTTCTGTGGAACTTTAATGTTCACTTTGGAGCCAATTTGTCAGGATCAGCTCAGGAGTTCATAGCGGCCATGAAAACTATGGGCCTATCCCAGGTGGTCTCAGGAGTGCTGGTCACACTCTCTATTTGTTTTTTTGCTCTGGTCAGAAAGGTGTTCCATGGGTGGGGATTTCCCCATTGTCATGGACGGACCACCATCTGGATAAGGTTGGACTCACAGCCTCAAGCCTCTGCCGTAGGGGTGAAGGACCTATTAGGATGGTCTGACCAAAACGGCTATTGGATCCCATAAGATTCCAAGAAGCCTTAAGAAGGCTTTACGGTTGTTTCTGCAAGCAATCCTGTTGCCCTGGTTCAGACTTGGAATAATGAACTCACTAGGGTAATAGACATGATTGCTCCTAAGCGCCTTCTCTGACCCGCTTCTAAAATAGCCCCTTGGTATACGGAAGAACTTCAGGGGCTGAAGAGGCAAGGTAAGTGGAGAAAGACTCAGCTCGCATCTGACATTACAACACAGAGCGCATTTGAAGATATATTCTCTGGCAAGTCGTGCAGCAAAGAAGCAGTTCTTTTCTGCCCGTATTGCTTCTGCAAGCGCACATCCAGCGGAGTTGTCTAGGGTTGTGAGAGAGCTAGTACATGCCCCTCCTCCCCTGAATATTTGGATCCAGCAATTACCCGTTGTAACATTTTTAATGAGTTTTTGCAGATAAAAGCTGAACTAGACTCTACACTTATTCATTCATTCATTCATTCATTCGATTTCTATACCACCTATCTATGGTTTTGAGTGGCCAGAAATGAGCCACTGAGTAGTAATGACTTCCAATGTCACTACTAGCTGCCATTTTCTAGCAAAGAGCCATTGTGTGTGTGTGTGTGTTATCTATCTATCTATCTATCTATCTATCTATCTATCTATCTATCTATATGAGGATTGCATTGCTGGAGACCTGGAGAATAGAGTACTGTCATTTTCTTCTCTTATTTCTGCCCCCTTGCTTTTGTTTGTTTGTTTAGGAACCTAGCCCCCCAATTCCCATTGACTCAAGGCTTTATTATTCATGGTTTCTGTGTTTGTGCCTATAGGCAAGAATGGAACCTCTGCAAATAATGAGGGCCATCTGTATATTGTATTCATAAATGGAGCATGAGATACTTATAGGCTATCAAATTCACAGTCTTCTGATACTCAATGTGATATTACTCATAGAGTAAATGTGGGCAAACATTAATACATTTAATATTGTGACACATGGACGGACACACACAACTTTTCCTTAAAGAAAGTAGGCTTTAAAAATCTAAATTACACAGCCCCTATACATTCAGAGAGCTTCTTGACCATTCACAAACCAAAATAGAGCATTTATAAAAAGAAAAAAATTACACAGTCCCCATGGATTCAGGGAGCTTAAACATGAAACCTGGCTGGAGTGCAGAGGAGAGCAGCAGAATCCCTCATCAAAGAGGCAGAGGACAATTCTGAGGCACCCCAAGCAGACCAGCACACCAAGAAGGTAGCAAGGCAAGCATGGGCAGCAGTTGTGGGGCAGCAGTGGGGGTAGAGCACATGATGCACACACTGGGCTCCCTCTTTTAAACTGGTGCACACTGCCTGGCGTTTGGGAGAGCTTTTCATTGCTGCAGGAAGGCAGGTACAGAAGAGGCAGTGCACACAGCGCTCTGCCTCAGCCAGACTTGCCCACCCAAACAGTTGATCATCAGGTGCAAGGAGCAGCATCAGCCTGCCTGCCTTCATGTGGGAGAGCTTGGCATTAGCTACCCAATGTGTGAGAGAGCTTTACATTGGCTGGCACTGGTGGTTGGAGAAGAGATTTCAAAGTGCTGCCTGCACTGGCCAGATTAAAAAATAGAGGGCAAATAGAGTACCAAACAGGACTAGCACTTTCTCCCTGATATATGGGGTGTTGTAGCACAGGGATTCTCAACGTTGAGTCCCCAAATGTTATTGGACTTCAACTCCCATAATCCCCAGGCCCAGTGGCCTTTGGCTGGGGATTATGGGAGTTGAAGTCCAATAACATCTGGGGACCGAACATTGAGAATCCCTGCTCTGGCCAATCCAGGATGGTTGACAACCCTACTTCCCAATTACTTACAGAGATCACATTTTGCATACACAATCCTGCCACTTAAATTAGCCGAATGGCAGTGGTGGCTCTTACCCGAGGACAACTATGCATCGCACACCTGAAAATATTTGTCAGCCATTTTACCTCCTCTGTCTGTCTTCTGTAGCCATTTTAGGTCTCTCTCGACTTCACTGCTTTCCTATGCCTGTTCCCTACCTGCAGCCTGGCCCCTTAACTATGTAGGGTGGTCAAGGGCACCAGCCTACTCAAAACACCAATAGGAACACACAATCCAAATCAAATTTGGATATAAATAAGGCAGGAGCCAATTACAAGGCTTGCCATTATCTTCACAAGTGGGCAGAGCTTAAAGCACCCTGAGCACCAATCAGAAGGCAACATGTTGATTGACTGCTCTGGCAGCCAATCAGAGTGCCCGGCGGGGGGGGGAGTCTTTTTCTTTATGTTGCAAACAAAGAAAGCAATTGCTATTTTGGTTATTATTATTATTAATTAATAAAAAAAACTTTGTTAGCCAAGTTGTTCTGTACCATTGTTCTGGTAGAGTGATAATTGTTGTAACTGTCACTGTGTGAAACGAGCTACTTGCTTTATTCACATTGAAAAGTAAGAGAAACTTCTTCATTTATTTATTCATTTATTTAAGATTTTGAGAAATGATTGGTGCACTGGTGGTGAGTGCTTCTGTGGGCCACTACCCTGCTTTCTCCCCTAGCTGGCCAGTGAGAAAATGGCCTCTCAGGAGGCCCCTGCTGCTTTTCCATGTTGCGGCTCACTTCTTCTTTGGCCAGCCTGCTTCCAAAGTATCATGCGGCCAGCCTGCTCCCTCCCCAGAATGGCTGTCTTGATCCTTGGCCTGTTTCCTCCCCCATCCAGAGGGCCCAGGCAAGCACTCCAAAGTTTGGAACTTTTGTGTGACATACAAGGTAGAGCAGGACTGCCTTTACACAAAATGCTATCTTGTCTGATGTGGAATTCATCATGCTAATGCGCCCCCCCCCGCATTAGTTTCCTTTATAAGCTTTATTCTGAAGATACCACCTCACTTCCATCCAGCTATTTCAAATGTATCAAAAAGGGGAGGACATAACCCCTGCTAACTTGGCAAAGAGGCACCTTTTAACGTGGCGATTCTTTTTATTTAGCAGGGGGAGAGTAACTAGCCCTATCCACCCCCAGCACAGTACTTCCAGTGACTGTTGCTGGTGTCTATCTTATATTTCTTTTTAGAATGTGAGCCCTTTGGGGACAGAGATCCATCTTATTTGTTCCCCCCCCCCTCTGTGTAAACCGCTCTGAGCCATTTTTTGAAAGGTGGTATAGAAATAGGATGGATAGATAGATAGATAGATAGATAGGATGTGCAATTGGCTTGTCGTTCTTGTTTCTGATGCTTCTCCATCTTAGACAAAATTGATCTTGCTCACTATCCCAAGGGAGTGGGAACTACCAAGATAATTTTACCTCTTGTTCCCTTTTTGTCGTGTCCAACATAGTGTAACCATGGGATGCTATTAAGATTAATGTGAAAGGTACCATAATCTGGGTTAAAGGTATCCTTGTTCTCTCACAACTTACACCAGTTATATGAGGTCATATTTGTAAGAGCCATTTGACTTTTTTTGGGCTTCTTATTTTCATTATGGGTGATATGGAGCAGGGAGGTCTCTTTCTTTTGAAACTAGACACTGAAAATACAGAATTTTAAAGATCAAATCAGAAAATGGGAAAGAAGCATGTGCCTTTCTATACATAAGAATTAAAATTGGGGACGCACTTCCATTCGGACTCTCTTCGGCACCAAGAGTCTTCACGAAGCTGATGGTGGCAGTCATCGCCCATGCCAGGTTACAGGGGATTCATGCATACCCGTAACTAGATGATGTGTTGATCCATTCGCACTCAGCGAAACAGGCAGAGGCGGACGTCCGGTACTTGGTGCAGACCATACAGAACCATGGGTTCCTGATCAACACGCTCAAAAGTCACCTTCGACCGTCACAAGTGTTGGTGCACTTAGGGGTGCTTTTCAACACAGGGGCAGCCATCGTCCATCTTCCGCAGGAGAGAAGATTGAAGATTGCCTCGGTGTCAGCCCTCCTGCACAAACAGTCAGCTCTGCTCATGCAATTGGCCCACATCCTGGGAATGATGGTGGCTTGTCTGGACTGCGTTCCTTGGTCAAGGTGGCATTCCAGGCCTCTTCAGTGGCTCCTCTTACCACACCAGGAGTCCATCATGAGCAGAAAAAACCCTCGGATTCCTCTGACTGCAAAGGTCAAGCGCTCCTTCCGGTGGTGGAGATCGTCGGCCATGAAACGAGGCCTGCCCTTGGAGGTTCCAGAGAAGGTCGTGCTCACAATGGACGCGAGTCTTTTCGGATGGGGGGCGCATTGCGAGGCCCGTCAGGCCCAGGGCACATGGAATCGAGAGGATCTAAAACACAACATAAACTGGCTGGAGCTCAAGGCGGTGCGCCTGGCCTTGCTGGAGGGACGGGATGTCCTAGTGCGCACGGACATTACGACAAAGGCGCACATCAATCACCAGGGAGGCACAAAGTCGAGGGCCCTGATGCGCGAAGCGGACTTGCTTTTTCTGTGGGCGGAAGTGCATTTAACATTGATCACAGCGGAGCATCTGTCAGGGGCTTCCAACATCCTAGCAGACTGGTTGAGTCGTCAGTCCGTGGATCCGGGAGAGTGGGCACTCCACACGGAGGTATTCGATCAGATCGTCCGAAGACTGGGGCTCCCGGCGGTGGACATGTTCGCGTCCCCCGTGAATCACAAACTTCCGAGGTTTTTCTCGAGGCACCTGTGTTATCAGGCGGAGCAAGTGGATGCTCTGGTCTCGAGTTGGCCTCGGGATTGTCTCCTTTATGCCTTCCCGCTGTTCACTATTCTGAGAAAAGTGCTCAGGAAAGTAATCGTCGAGAGAGCAGAGGTTATATTGATCGCACCCTTTTGGCCGAGGAGGCCGTGGTTCTCCGATCTAGTGGCCCTCTCAACTCAGGAACCATGGGCCCTTCCGTTGAGGCCCGACCTGCTGAGCCAAGGCCCAGCCCTTCACCCGGAACCAGACTGGTTGTGCCTTCACGTGTGGAGGTTGAGCGCCAGACATTAGACAGTAAAGGTTACGCTAGGGCGGTACAGCAAATGATATTGGCGGCAAGGCGCCCTTCCACCACACGGATCTATCAAATTACGTGGTCCGCTTTTTGTTCGTGGGCACATCAAAATAGGATCGAGCCGTTAGAAGCAGGGGTCTCTGCTGTCCTGTCCTTCCTACAGGCCGGAGTGGATAAAGGTCTTCGCCCTAGCACATTACGGCGACAGACTTCGGCTCTCTCCTCTGTCTTGGATATTACTAGTTCGGAGTCTCGTTCGTTACATCACGATGTTCAATGTTTTTTGAGGGGTACAATTAACCTGGCCCCTCCCCCGGTTCTCAGGTTCCCGTCATGGGATTTACATAAAGTTCTCAATGCTCTCACTAAGGCTCCCTTTGAGCCGTTGCGAAAAGTGCCACTGCAAATCCTGTCCTTTAAAGTACTGTTCCTGGTCGCCATTATGTCGGCCAGGCGTGTCTCTGAGCTGGCGGCTCTGTTGGTGCGCGACGAGCTCTGCATTTTCCAAGTGGAATCAGTAGTGATGAAACCGGACCTGACCTTTTTGCCAAAGGTAAACTCAGCATTTCATAGAGGACAGATCGTTTTGCCTTCCTTTTGTCCAAACCCTCGACACCCCAAGGAGCGTGCTTGGCACACCCTGGATGTGCGGAGAGCACTTCGTATTTACATCAAGAGAACTAAGGTTTTCCGAAAGTCGGATTCACTGTTTGTGTCTTTTCTGCCTTCTAGACTGGGTGCTAAGGTGTCAAAGGACGCTCTCACGCGGTGGTTGAGAGCCACGATTTCGTTAGCGTATGAGGCTTTACACTTGCAGGCACCTAGGGGTGTTACTGCTCATTCGACCAGGAGCGCTTCGGCTTCGGCGGCTTTATCGGCGCGAGCCCCCTTGGAGGACATCTGTAAGGCGGCTGCCTGGTCTTCTTCGTTACCCTTTGTGAAACATTATAAGATACCTTCGTTTCACGAACCTCAAGCAGCACTCGGCCTGATGGTTCTGCAAAAAGTGGTCTAGGCATCCGTTTCCCGACCCAGTCAATAGCTTGGGTATGTCCCATCACGTCACGGATGCCCTCCCCATACTTGGAAAAAGAAACATTGGTAGACTTACCGTGAAGGGTTCTTTTTCAGGTATGGGGAGGGCATCCGGCCCACCCACGGATGCTGGGTGGGGTTTCCGGGGTGGTGGAACAACTCCTAGGGTGCTTAGTTTGCCAGTCACTTGGTTTCATTCTTCATTACGCATGTCCCTTATCTGTACTCCTCTATTCTTTATTTCTCTTTCTGAGCTGAGTACTTGAGATTAGTTAGCTCCGCCAGACCAGAACTGGGTAAGTCGGGGCAGAGCAGAGGACGTGAGGGACGTGCTTCAATTTCATTGGCCCTGTCTCGGAGCATGCAGAGATTGACAACCCATCACGTCACAGATGCCCTCCCCATACCTGAAAAAGAACCCTTCACGGTAAGTCTACCAATGTTTCTTTCTATGCATGTGCTTCTTTATTTATTTATTTATTATTTGATTTCTATATCACCCTTCCAAAATGGCTCAGGGTGGTTTAGCGGTTTAGCCTAAACCTCTAAACTGCAGTTTAGCCAGAAATTGTATTTTAATGTGGGTGCCCAGATAGCCAAGTAGAAGGAAACCAGGAAATAAATTATTATTTGCACTTATCTACCTGTCAGGAAAACTGACTTGTACCATATCTTTGGAAGTGGCAGCTCTGGCTCTCAGCTTAGAGGCTAAATAAGGTCACAAACCCAGCTATTGCTTCCTCATTTCTGTTTTTAATCGCTGAAGGCACATTGCATTTAGTTACATTGTGTGTGCTCAGACCAGGGAATTGAAATTAAAGACCAAAAGCTTATTTAGAAGTGCTGTGAAAATACATTTCTATTTAGTGTCCTAGATGTGCAAGAAGCATGGCAAATAATTACAAAATTACACATGGTTACAATTAAGGCCATTTGACTCCTAGGTTCAGCCCAATAAACACTGAGGTGGTGCGATATGGTGTGTGTGTGTTTGGTTTGGTTTTTATTTTGTTTTCCCCTTTTCTCACTTTTCAGAAATGTTGCAGGTGCGTTCATAGGCTGCAGTTCTACAAAAGACTTGCATATGGAATTTACTGCTGATTAAATGTGTTTAGGACTGCACCAAACAGTGTTAAGATTTGTTTCTTTTTAATTAGGACTAATCACAAGTAGTGTTTCCTAGGACTGGTGAGGCACATATGCTTTCTGCCCTTTGGTTAGATTGGTGATGAGGGGGTGGTGGGAGTGCATGACCCACGTGCATTGAGTTCCCTGTCTGAACAGACCAGTGGGCATGCAAAAAGCAGGGTTCCCAAATGCATGAACAAGTCAAGGGACCGGGTCTCACAATCCGTGAGACCCGGTTTCTTGCAGTGAGCGGGAAGAGCGGGCTCACGAGCGGAGAGGGAGCCCTGGGCGGTCGAATTGGCCGCCCACATGATTGCCAGCTCTGAAACGGAGCCGGCGGGGGCTGGGGGGAGCGGGGGTCATGCAGCCCCCGGAAGCCCCAGTATGCCCTGCGTGAGTGCGCAGGGAATACTGGGGAGACCCCCGGAGCCGGGAAGCGGCTTTTCGCCTCCCGCTCAGGGGGCTACTCACGAGCAGATAGCCCAGGTTTGCAGAGCACTCCACAAACCCGGGCTAAGGGGCGGGCTACTTGAGTGAGTTAGCCACTCAAGAACCACCAGGCTTGCTTGCGAGCCCGGTGGTTCTTACGATTAACAAAAACCGGGCTAGGCGCTCCTAGCCCAACTTTTATTAATCATGAGAATAGCCCCAAGGTGTGTACAGACTATAGGTTCCCAGTCAGGAATGGGGCTTGCTGCTGTGATCCTGAGTCTTCCCGCAATACATTCATTTTGCCCAGACTGAAGGAGTGAATAGGGCTTTTTGTCTCCTCTATAGTCTCTTCTGTATTCAGTTGGATTGAATATAATGCGCTAGTCCAACTGAATTAATCCCCATGTGTTTAACTAACTGAAATCAATGGGGCATAGGGACATAGGAAGCTGCCATAAGTCCATCAAGCACAGTATTAGCTACACGGACTGGCAGCAGCTTGTCCAAGGTTGTAAGCAGGAATCTCTCTCAGCCCTATCCTGGAGATGCCAGGGGAGGAACTTGGAACCTAAGTGCTCTTCCCAGAGGGATTCCATCCCCTTAGGGGAATATCTTACAGTGCTCAGACATCAGGTCTCCCATTCCTATGCAACCAGGGCTGACCCTGCTAAGATAAGGGGACAGGTCGTGCTTGCTACCACAAGACCAGATCTCCTTTCCTTTCTGATGAGAAAGGAAGGACCTGAAAATCTTAACTTTAACATTTAAATTAAAACTTTACGTTTTTTGTAATGGTCCTCCTCCAGCACCACCCACTTTGTCTCTGCTTCCAGCACCGCCCACACGGGCTGCGCCCACTACCTGCCCTGCCTAGTTCCCAACCAGGCCCAGGAGCTACTAAGGGTGTGCACGGAACCGACTGGCCCAGTTCGGTTCAAGTCCAGACTGGACTCGAACCAGACCAGCCAAGTTTGGTCTGGCTCCCATCGGACACCACCACCACCCCCGCCGGTCTAGTCTGGTCTGGGGGCATTGTGAAAAAAATATATTTTAAATTAAAATAAAGAAAAAATGCCAGTAGCCCCTTCAGGGGGCTTCCTGTAGGCGGTGGGGGGGTGGGGGTGGCCCAAATGGGCCGGAAAAAGTTCCTTTACCCAGCCACAGCGATGATTTCGGAGGGAGGGGGAACCTCGCGGATGCACACACACCCTGCGACCTACAAGAAGCCCCCCGAAAGGGCTACAGCTATTTTTTCTTCATTTTAATTTTTTTTTAAAAATGCTCACTTGTCCGGAGGTTCGGTTCTGGTCCAGACGGAACCGGTGGGGGGTTTCGGTTTGATCCAGAACCCCCGAACCTCTGGACCAAACCTCCGGACAAGTCCGCACATCCCTAGGAGCTACCAGTCGCCACTGCTGAATGAGCTACATTGGAATATGTTAGGTGAAAGGTAGGGATATGTGCATGCATATTTTTAGAAGATATTCTGAATATAATGATCATATTTGACCTGTTATTGTTCAACAGAATTTTAGCACTCAATAATCATATCAATAATTCAAAAATGACCTAATGCCCAAGAGAAGCAGAAAATCTTTCTCAGATTCAAACGTACTATGTATGGTAATTATTCAATAAAATGAATAATGTTTGAAGTTGAAATCCTACAAATTTAAAACTGTTATTTTACTTCCCTTTTGCAAGCACATTAATGAAAAATTATATGAAATGTATTTAACTTCTTGAACTTTTCTATAAGTAATCTACACAAATTGACTTTGCCTGCTCAACTACAAGCCTCACCTACTAATATGATATATTTGTCTGTATTTAGAAAATAATGATTTGCTGATCTTGTTGTATAATATAATAGGAAGCACAATGGATAAGTACCTAAACTTTCCTTGAAATGTAAGAGCAAATTGGAAATTTCTTTGTCAGCATACTTCAGTCCTGTTGGCTTAAACCGTAATTCTGTAAATCCTTGATAAACCCTTTTGCAAATGTCTGGTATCAAGTTAATATTAGCATTAGTAGAATCTCATCTTGAAAGATGTTCTGGTGATATGAAGCTTACTTGCAGCTTATGCAAATATATATAATTTTTTCTTTGCAGCAAATACTGTGTATAAAACCTAGACTAATATATAATAATGTGAAAGGTTTCAAAGGAAGTTTGATTTTATAGCCATATCCAGATTAGTAATGATTCACAACATTAACTGGTGTAACCCATCATAGCTCCATGGTGTTCAGTAGAGATATTCCTCTTTGCATTAACTGCAAAGCTGCTTTGGAGTGTTTACTTGGCATCTGCTAAAATGTAGTTAATGAAGAATGACAAATTGCAGTTGTTAATGGTAATTTCAGCAGAACTCCATTTGAAAGCTATCTTTTAACTCTGTTACTGATGACAGTTTTATCATGCTGCATGCATTTTGGAAATCTAATTTATTTTTTCTCCAATTTAAATGTAAATATTTAGGAATCATGTAAGTGGTCCTCCTCTGAGGAATATATGCAGCAGTTCAATTCTAATGAAATATTTAAAATGAAGCATCTACTGTGCATTCTAAGAAGCTGTATTTTTTTTTTTAAAGGAAATGTTTCAAGGCTTACACAAATATAAAATAGGTTGGTACTGAAATATTCTGTGCCAGAGAGAGTAGCCCTCTTCTAAGGGCCATGTTCTTACCTAAAGGCATTGCAATGAATGCCATCATGGCTCCTATAGGACCAGTATTCCCCCACCCCAATAGTCCTATGCTTGGAATTTGATCAGGCTTTGGCCATGTTTAGACATACTGGGAAACCGGAGGTCCCTTCACCTCCGGTTTCTGAAGCCGCACGTCCAAACTCGGCACCTGCAATTTCCCTTGCCAAATTCCAGTCAAAGTGGAGTATTGCCACCCTTAACTCCAGCTTAGCGGTGCTAGTGCTACTTTTGAATGCTGGCACCACAGTTTGGGTCTGACGGGTCTGGAGTTCCCGACTCCAGCATGATTGGCTGTGTGGGCTGTTCTTCTGTCAAGAAGGAAGCCTGCACAGCCAGCTCACCCACTTCTCTGTAGCCATGCTGACTGCAGAGAGGCCCCTCTCCCTAATGTCTGGATGCAGACGGGAGAGTGAGGAGAGGGGGGCATGGAACCGTGGGTCCATTGGGCCCACAGTTCCGTGTTACATATGAACCTGGCTTTTGAAAAACAGAGAAACTTCTGGTCACCAATAGTCAAGTATTTGAACAGTAACAAAGAAAAGAGAATATGTTTTTACTTTAGAATTATCCATTATTCATATGAAAAAGTATGCAGTCTTAATGAGTTAATCAAATTGTTTAAACCCATGCAATAATTGAGTAAGAATTATTTAATAATGGTAGGTAGGAGTCCTATTTAAAATCAATATTTATGAGGCAGTATCTTTTACTTGTGTACAGAAGAGCTGCAGGATGCCTCTCACTCTTTCATTCTCCTTCTCATATATATTTAAGCAAAGCTTTAAAATAAAAGTTGACTGTTTATTCCATATTGTTTGGGACACTCTTATCCAAAAAGAGAATAGCCTCAGGCACATAATCTACACACTGGGAATGAATGTGAGCATAAGCTATCTATACTGTGGCTGCAGTCACAAGCACCTAGGAATTGGGACTGTGGTGCTCTTCAAACTGCTGGAGCTGGATTCCAGTAGTTTTTTATATTTAACACAATGCTCTTTGTTTGTTTGATAATGCCCACACATGTTGCAGCAGAGCAAGAGGTGTTTCCTTTTGTGTGAGAGCGAAGCAGTGTCTAAAGTGACAACTGCCACTCGTGGTTTTGTAAGTACTTATTTTAAACAAATTCAGTGGTGTGTTTTTTTTTTAAAAAAAAATGTGCTGCCCCATCCCATTAATCAGGAGTATTTTTAATAGATTAGTCTAACTTATCCATTAGCTAAATGTTACAATCCTTTTTTTAAAAAAATTAAGTTTGTTAATTGTTTCTCCCCTAGGAGAAGCTGCATCCAAGAAATCTGATCCCAGAGCTTTGTCGGCAGTTCTATCATTTAGGATGGGTTACAGGGACTGGTGGAGGAATCAGCATGAAGCATGGGTGAGTGTGTCTTAGATTAATAAGTGAATAGTAAACATAATCAGTACAACATGAGATCTTGGACCCAACCTGCAATTAGGGGACTAGTTGACAGTTCAGGGCATGAGACAAGGTTTGGTTTGTAGGATCTTTCCAGACAGTCTTGCATAACGTTTCCTATATCAGGCGAACAAGATTCAGCACCCCTACCATGACTCAAGGATACAGCCATGCCTTCCTTCTCTGACTGGGAGAACTACCAGAGCAAGAAATGGACCCTAATGCTGCTGGATCCAGCACCTACAAAATCAAGGTATTTAGGGTAAGCAAAACAAAACAATTTAAGGTAGTGAAATCCAAAACTGAGTGCTAGGTGCTCCAAAAGGATCTCTCCACACTGGGGGAGTGGGCAACAAAATGCAGAGGCAGTTCATTATTGGCAAGTGTAAAGCAATGTGTATTGGGGCGGGAAAAAACCCCACCACATATACGCTGATGGGATCTGAGCTGTGGATGACTGACCGGGTCACCTACAAAGATCTTGAGGTCATAGTGGACAGTTCGTTGAAAGTGTCGACACAATGTGCGGCAGCTGTGGAAAAGGCCATTTCCATGCTTGGAATCATTAGGCCCCTTCCTGAAATAAAAATGCTAATATCATAATGCCCTTATACAAATCTGTGGTGTGGCTACATTTGGAACTTTGTACAGTTCTGGTCACCACATCTCAGAAAGGACATAATAGAACTGGAGAAGGTGCAGAAGAGGGCAACCGAAATGATCAGGGACCTAAAGCACCCTCCTTACGAGGTAAGGCTACAACACTTGGGACTTTTTAGTTTAGAAAAAAGATGACTGAGGGGAGACATGATAGAGTTCTATAAAATAATGCATGATGTGGGGAGAGAGAGAAATTTTTATTTCTCTCTCATAACACTAGAACCAGGGGTCATCCCATGAAAATGATTGCTAAGAAATTTATGAGCAACAAAAGGAAGTACTTTTTCACACAGCACATAATTAACCTATGGAATTCTCTGTCACAAGATGTAGTGACAGCCACCAGCCTGGATAGCTTTAAGAAGGGCTTAGATAAATTCATGCAGGACAAATCTATCACTGGCTACTAGTCGGAGGGCTATAGGCTACCTCCAGCCTCAGAGGCAAGATGCTTCTAAATACTAGTAGAGAGGGCATGCCCTCAGCTCTTGTCCATGGGCTTCTCAGAGGCATCTAGTGGGCCACTGTGTGAAACCGGATGCTGGACTAGATGGGCCTTGGACCTGATCCATCAGGGCTGTTCTTATGTTCAGGCAAGGACTCTTCAACTGCAGAGTCCTCCCCAGGAAAGAGGTGGGGGCAAAGCACTCTACCTGAGTAGTGGATCTATAAACCAGCTGTCAGCTCCAAGCATCTGCTGGAGCAACATCTGCTGGAGCATCCAATGCCCCACATCCCACACTTGGAGCTATCCAAAGTCCTGATTCCTCTACTAACTATGCTTCCCTTGGTGCTTGTAGGTGCTTGTATCCCTCTCAGAATTCCCACCAGAATCTGAATCCCTGCCTTGGCCTGTATTCCTGCCTTTAGTAGGGGCCATTCACCCCTGCCTGGAACAAGATATTAAGCTGGCTTGATATTTTTGCAAGAGGAGGTGTCTTAAGAAGAATAGGCTTCGTAATAGTGCTGAAAAGTTTTGTGGATCCCACATGAGGAAGCTGTTATTGTTGTCTCTCTTAAGCAAGCACTCCTCAATAGCTCTCTACAAAATATAATCTCCATGAGCTGATAAAAGAACATACAGTGAAAAATTTAGTGCTAGAACATTGCTTTAAATAGAGCTTCTAAACAAAGCGGTACTTGAAATATTTCTCCATTTATAACTTAATAGCTCTGAATTTGCATTAGTGGATGCATAGCTCCTCTTAGTGGTGACAAAAGGAAAATCAGACCGTTGGTTCAAATGAAGAACTTTTTCATGCAGGATATGCTTGTCTGAGTGAAGGCATGTATTATATTCAAACTGGACAGCTAGCCTCTAGCCAGACGGTCACATTAGGGGCCATGTAGTTAAAGTGTGTGTACCAAGCAATTTAAAAAAAAAAGATTTGATTCAAGATTGAGGCTTGCCACTTCCTTCCTCCACCGTGCCTGAGTTGGATCCTAAGCTGCATTGGAGCAGCACTCAGCCAATGGAAGCTCCTTCTGTGAACTGACAGAATTGTGCTCATGCAAGAGGTTCTGCTTGGGAGTCAACCCCTTTTGTTCTCATTGCTGAATTACATCGAGGCTGTTCCCACGACCAGGAGAAACCAGGCTAAGGGAGCCTAGCCTGGTTTTTCCTGGCCGGGTGCTGCAACGGGAGCCTTACAGCGCCCAGCAGCAAACTCCCTAAGTGCCTCTCCCCTTAAACGAGATTAGTGGAACGCACGCTCCACTAACCCTGTTTTTATGATCATGAGTCTCTGCAGCGCAGTTCCGCACTACGGTGACTCATGAGGAGACTCCCAACTGGGAGGCTGCAAAAAGCCTCCTGGCATGGGGGTCTACCCAGAATGCCCTGTGCACTCACGCAGGGCATGCTGGGACTTCTGGGGGCTGGGCAGCCCCTGATCCTCGCCACCCCTACCAGCTTTGTGACAGAGCTGGTAATCGTGTGGGCTGCCTAGGGCTAGCCGCCTGATCGTCTGCGGGAAGAGCGGGCCAAGCCAACTGTGCTCGCAGAACCCTTGTAGGCTCTCCACACTGCTTGTGTGGAGAGCCTCATTTCGTATTGAAGGGATGAGTTAAGGTGTGGCAAATTACTGTATTACCTGAATCCAAGACTAGGGGTTTATTTTTAAGTTCTTTGATGTTAGAAATCGGAGGGCGGGGGGATTCTTAAATTCAGAGTTTTCTTCAGTTTGGATAAATAGGGTATCCTTTTAATCACTCTGAGAAATGTGCAAATTTGCACTAAATTATTCAGCATTATGTTTGGAATCTGGATCCCTCACTATTTTTTTTAAAGCATGGGAACTTACTTTCACCAGATGGATTAAACTTTGCTTGGATATTCAGGAGCCTTCCTATTTTTGGTTTCTATGGAGAGACTCTTTTCCTAGCCCTTGGCTGTCATATGTCAACAACAAAATATTGCAAATGGGTCTGTCTCCTTCTGAAATTTTACTCATGGGTAATGAGAAGGCGAAGGGTATACTTATACAACGCCTTCATGACATTGAGCACCAGAATCTTGTTTCTAGGGGAAATAGGACCTGCTCTCCTCTATTTTTTGGTATCATGCCCCCTTCGGGGAATAGAGGTGCTAAATATTTAGCTTCCCTACACTTTTTAAAGTTTAGGATAGCTTTCACTAGGGCCCGTATGAATGTGCTGCCTTCAGCCCTTTTGGAAAAAAGATTTAATAAGGGCTTGTCGGATTTTGGCCTATGCCCTTGTGGTGCAGGCCTCCCTGAAACAGTTTCTCATGTGCTGTTATATTGCTCCCTTTATTCCGATACTGGGAAAGAACTCATATTCCCTCTGTTAGAGCAATTCCCAGGAAGAGCTGACTCCTTTTATTTGAATTTCTGTCTTGAGGATCAAGATAATGAGGTTACTAAGGTGGTGGCAAAATTCTTCTTTGTCACTAAGATCTTGTTTAAGATCTAATTCTTAGGAGCTATTGTTTTGTCATTGTTGTGTATTGTATTGCTGTTGGCATATTTTGCTTTTAATCTTGTTTTAATCTTTGTATGATCTCTGTATGGCCTATGGCTGTAATACATTGATTGATTGATTGATTGATTACTACCTCTGTAAAAGTCTTCTTCCTAGTTGTACTCACATTGTCTTTGCTTTTCCCCAAATTTCCTCCCAAACATTCCTCCCACTCCTTGTTAAAATCAGAGTGTATCCAACTCTGACTGTTTTTAAAAAGACCCTTAAGATGCATCTGTTTTCTCAGGCTTTTAATTAATTTTAATAAGTTTTATATCATAATTGTGTTAATCATTTTATCCTGTGTTAATATTTGTTGTAGTTTTATTTATGTACACCATCTAGGGATATACATGTTAGGAGGCAGGGGCGTAACTAGGTTGGAGTGGGCCCTGAGACAAGATTCTTAAATGCCCCCCCCCCCCCCGCCGTCATCGCTTACCTCTCCTTCCTCTGGCTGGATGTCTCTGCTAACTATCCCAACTAGTTGCAAGGTACAGCGAACACAAAAGCAGAACCAACTAATACAACAGATTTGTGATGGTGTATTGATACCAATTGCTGTTTGAATCACAATTATCTCCCCCGCTCCATTAACAAGCCTTAAATGGTGTTTGCGCGTGGGTACAATTTCACACGTGCCCATCCTGGTTATTGGATTCTCTCCTTCCCTCCCGCGGCCGCTGCTGTGCAGGATTTAGAACGGGTATAGAAAGAATTCTGCCTGAAGAAAGAATGCACAATCTTTGTAGTCGTGTGTGTCTTCCATTGTGTGTGTCTGTTGGCACCGCAAGCCTACACACATTTCCTTGCTAGTGAAGTCCCATTGATGTTAGCGGAATTTCCTTAAAAGGGAGGGGGCTTAGAACCCCCGCATTTCCATTTAAGAGGGTTAGGATTAGGGGGGCAGGCTGAGCCATAATAAATGCATCTGAACATGTGCAGTATGCTAAGCTTCCTTCTGCACCCCTGAGATCTCTGGGCCGTGGAAGGAGCGTGTTTCCTAGAGGCTTGAGCAAGTGGACACCTCGTTGACAGTGCAGTTTTGTGCAGTTACATGGGAGTAAGGCCCTGCTTCTGAGTAAGCACGCCTAAGGACTGCGCTGCTAAAGAAATGAATCAGAGCTCCACCATGAAAGCATTTCCTTAAAGGGAACCATCTGGTTGATTCTCCCCACAGCTTGACTGCCCAGTGGTCCCTCGGAGGCTCGGACTAAGCGAAACTCGTTCTTTGAAGTAGGAGGGTTTTTGCGAGAACACACAGCTGCGCGTTTAGGAGCGGTGCCAATAATGCCAGGCTTGCCTGGGATTTGTTTTAAGCCGTTTTGCAGCTGCCTGGAGACGTGTTTACTAGAAAGTAAATCCGATGGAATCAAATGGGACTTTTTCCTAAGGATTGTGGAGTGGATTGCCGCCCACTGAAGTCAGCGGAAATACCTTGCATGACGAGAGGACGGCGACACACACACGCATTTTGATTCTCATGGGGACGGATCCCTTAGCAGCGCGATCCATAGGATGCACTTAATGGCAAACTATCCTATGGCGAGTTGAGAGGGACGCGTTATGTCAGTAGTTCTAAAGCAGGGGTTAAGTGCAAGGAGGAACTCAGCCTGTTTAAACAGGAGGAACAACTGCCGCTTTTGTCCATCTTTCCTTAAAGTAGTAAAGCCAGTTTGGGGTGTAATTTGTCTAAAAGCTAATCGCTGGCATTCAACAGGATTTAGCAAAGCTGTGAAAACCCTAAAAGAGAGGAAACATGACACGCCACCGGTACAGAATGAGCACGCCATCCTAAAACCCCGTCGCGGGAAGAATAGGAAGGTGGAGAGTGGGTGGGGAAACCTCGGGAGATCAAATAGCTGTTTACTTGCATACTCAAAACTTGCATACTGCTCTGCACAAACAAAAATAGATAAGCTGTTCCAAAAGAAAGAAGTATTATTCTGCTTAGTTTTCTGGGCAATACAAGTAAACGCTATAGCAAACAGTGAAACCATGCAAAACCTGCCGTGAGCTTTCCAGGGCTGCCTCCTTGGTGGCGGAAGATCGGGTAGGTGCTGGGTGGGGGAGAGCCTCTGAGGGGCCCCCCAAGGCGGGGGACCCCGAGACAACAGCCTCCCCCTGTCTTATTGTAGTTACGCCCCTGTTAGGAGGTATAAACATATGAAAGATAGATGATACTATCTGCAGTTTTAAAAATAGGTTTTGGTGACACTTTGCTTTTTTAAAAAAATTTGTATGTATATGTAGTATGTCTTGGAAATGTCAATTTAAAAAAAATCATGTTCTTTGACGTTACCTCTTCATGCTGTCCACATGTGTTCTGATAATGGAATTCCAATAAATGTGAACTCCGTCTAAAAATCATGAATAAGAATCCTTTAAAAAAAATTGAATATTCCTAACATGTATTGTGTGTTTTTCATTTTTGTCTACAAATATTAATCACCATCTCTTTCTCACTAGAAAAAATGCTATCTTTTGTCTTGAAATAGCAGGAAAGCTGTGTGGATAATCAGTCTGTCTGATTATCCACTAGGTGTCTCTGTTCTGCATGGTTCCAAATACTCCAAAGTTCAATATAATCCATATAATTAGAAACACACTACTCTTCTTTGCGCGTTTAGTATGCATTCTCCATTTTCCACTATTTTTACAAACAGATTTGTGAAATACCTTTACCCCTCAGACATTTATTTAGAATTTGAGTTCCTTGGTTGCAGCAAGCTTTGCTTCTACTTGAATTTGCTTAGAATTGCAGCCTCTGTTGGCTAACCTGGCAGTGAAGCATTTCTTCAGGAGAATATATATTCATAATAGTGTAAATTAAAATGATTGCCATGTTTGAAAATGTATGCAATGTAATCACAGATAGAGAATTTGATAAGCAGAGCATTAAAGGCAACTGCAAGTAAAAACATCTAAACTGTATGAATGCTGGATGTTCTAGCACTAGTTAAGCCTGCAGCAACAGGTAAAGTGCTGATGCCAAGATGCAGATCATGTAAGTGTGGGAGTAATTGCTCTACTCTTTTTTTGTTTGTCTGTAAAATGTGTCATGTGTTTCAAACTGCACTATGTCTCCAAATAAAATTTTAATTTTTCCCCTAGCAGTGAGATATACATTGCTCCCTCTGGTGTCCAAAAAGAAAGAATTCAGGTAAGCACTACAACTAGCATGGTAGATCTCTAACATCCATGAAAGGAAAACTGCAGTCTTATCCTATCCATGTTTACTTAAAGAAAGGCCACTGTCTTCATGGGACTTTTTCCAGTGGTTTAGCAGGGAAATGCTTGACTTAACAAGCAGAAGGTTGCCGGTTCATATCCCCGCTGCACCTATATCAGGCAGCAACAATATAGGAAGATTCTGAAAGGCATCATCTCATACTGCGCGGGAGGAGGCAATGGTAAACCCCTCCTGTATTCTACCAAAGAAAACCACAGAGCTCTGTGGGCGCCAGGAGTCAAAATCAACTTGACCACACACTTTACCTTTATAGGATTGCAATCATAGGCTTATTTAAAGCCATCTCTATTATTCAGAAATAATAGAGTGCCCTGCCATGCCCTGTGTGTCCCCAGCTGCCCAGCAATGCCCCTCAAAGTTTTTAAAATTGCATTTCCCCCCACAAAAATTCACATTTCTCTCTTTTTACAAAAAAGGAACCACAAAATGGCTCCTGTCCCCAAAATGGTGGGCGGAAACTACCTAGGAGGTCATTTCTGTCCATCCCCTACTCGTGGATATGCAAGTCTTAACCCTTCAAATGCAAAATCTTTTCATGTATACCAAGGGTGGTATATTGAGGGTGGCAATTACCCGATTGCGGATATGTGAAGCCATGGATGCCAGGCCCGCAATTAATTATATATCCCGCTCTTCCTCCAAGGAGCCCAGAGCAGTGTACTACATACTTAAATTTCTCCTCACAACAACCCTGTGAAGTAGGTTAGGCTGAGAGAGAAGTGACTGGCCCAGAGTCACCCAGCAAGTATCATGGCTGAATGGGGATTTGAACTCGAGTCTCCCTGGTTCTAGTCCAGCGCTCTAACCATCCTTTGTAATCTGTTGGGCCCCACCTCGAAAGCCCTCCTCCTCCTAATTTTCTTCTCCAGAGAGGAGCTTTCACAATCTCTTCAAAAAACAACCCACACAAAAAACCCACCTGTGTGCCTGATTATTAAATAAGTTTTGAGTCAGTTACCACTTATTGGATAACAGTTTGTGCCAGCATGAGGTATCTTCCCCACTCCCTCCTCCCGCTTGGAGATCCTTGTGGCAATGAAAAGCCATTGCTGAGGGCCAGCAATGGCATTGGATGGGATGTGAGCAAATGCAGAGGGAGGGGGGATACCTAAAATCCCAAAGAGAACAGCTAATGGAGGAAATGCTCTCCTGGCTGGCATCCGCTCCTCAGCTTCCACCACAGTTTTCAGAAAACAAGTAAAGACATGGCTCTTCATACAGGCTTTTAAAGCCATTTTTTGGAAGGGCAGTATAGAAATCGAATGAATGAATGAATGTTGCCATTAGGTTAAGGTCTCAACTAAGTGCTTAATTGTGGGAGCTGTTTATGGTTTTTTAAACTAATTTCTTATGAATGACTGTATTTTGTTTTATTGTGTTTTAGCATTGTTGTATTGGACATGTTTGTTATTTCTATTTCTGCTGGCCAATGGCTGTAATAAAATTGATGATGAATGAATGAATGGAATTAGTTATTTTAGAACTGGTCTACTGCTGCTGCTCCTCTGTGTTTTATGTATTATTGTTTTATAGAGGTTTTAAGAATTTTAAATAGATTATTTTTATATTTATATGAATAGCTCTACTTTTGTATTTAAATACTTTTGAATTTTAATTGTGTATTTTAACTATACAGTATTGTAAACCGCTTTGAGATAATTTTAATGAAAAGCGGTATATAAATTGAATAAATAAAAATAAATGTACAGTTTCCAGATCATCCCTCTTCCCACCATATTCTTTTGTTGGTTGATAGAGCAATAAATATAAATATTTATAATTAGAATACTGGTTGAATCAGTTGTAGATATCAGGTAGTTATTAGACGGATTATAGGAGTAAAAGTCACCTGGATGGATCTGTGAATGACACCGTACTAACTTGCTAACTGTGCCTGGCCCCAGTATCAAGCCTTCAGTGCTTACCATAAGGACATCAACTATTACGTTATATGATGAAAGGTGAAGATGTTTATCTTACTGGTAAACTGAAAGCAGCTTTTCATAAGAGTCATTAATCATTTTTAAGATATATTTGCATTAAACTCAGTTACTTTTTAAATCCAATTAAAAGAAATAAATGTATTGATGAAATTACCCCCCCCAAAAAAAATCCTATTCACATTCCATGATTTCTACCACTGTTCAGCTGCTGACATCCAGACTAAATTACTCATGAGCCATTGAAGTTAATGGGACAAATTTGTCCCATAACTTCAGTGAAACGACTCATGAGCAATTTAGTCGGGATGTCAGCCAGGAAGCCTGTCCCTTCTTAAATTCTTAGTTTTTGAAGTTCCATATTGCACCTTTTCTTTTAAATTTAAGGTGACTTTATTTTCTTAAAACGTACACACATTTTTAAAAAGCAGAAAATTGCTCTGACAATAGAAGAAAAGGAGAGTGGCAACTTACAAGTGCCAGCGAATCAGGCTATACACAGCAGTTTCTGCAGCAAAGTCACAGGACCAGTTTCCTCTGAATTTGATTGCGGATAGCAAATTGTACATTTGAACACCAGTATACAATGTGATGTGCACTGCCACAATGGCTTGGCTGTTCAAACAATGCACATCTGTACTCGCCTTCAGATCTGATTAAACTGAATGTGTTTCATCAATATATCTTCTCCAGTGTTTCTTTTTAACTTGAAATACTTGAAATATTTGAGTATAAACATATCCCAAAGGCAAAACTCTACCAATCGTTCAAACCTCCATAGTTACATTCATTACAAATTACAGGTGAAACTCGAAAAATTAGAATATCGTGCAAAAGTTCATTAATTTCAGTAATGCAAATTAAAAGGTGAAACTGATATATGAAATAGACGCATTACATGCAAAGTGAGATAAGTCAAGCCTTAATTTGTTATAATTGTGATGATCATGGCGTACAGCTCATGAGAACCCCAAATCCACAATCCCAGAAAATTAGAATATTGTGAAAAGGTTCAACAGTCTAGGCTCCAGGTGTCCCACTCCAATCGGCTAATCAATCCATAACACCTGCAAAGGGTTCCTGAGCCTTTAAATGGTCTCTCAGTCTGGTTCATTAGGAATCACAATCATGGGAAAGACTGCTGACTTGACAGTTGTGCAGAAAACCATCATTGACACCCTCCATACGGAGGGAAAGCCTCAAAAGGTAATTGCAAAAGAAGTTGGATGTTCCCAAAGTGCTGTATCAAAGCACATCAATAGAAAGTTATGTGGAAGGGAAAAGTGTGGAAGAAAAAGGTGCACAAGCAGCAGGGATGACCGCAGCCTGGAGAGGATTGTCAGGAAAAGGCCGTTCAAAAGTGTTGGGGACTTTCACAAGGAGTGGACTGAGGCTGGAGTTAGTGCATCAAGAGCCACCACACACAGACGGATCCTGGACATGGGCTTCAAATGTCGTATTCCTCTTGTCAAGCCGCTCCTGAACAACAAACAACGTCAGAAGCGTCTTACCTGGGCTCAAGAAAAAAAGAACTGGTCTGTTGCTCAGTGGTCCAAAGTCCTCTTTTCTGATGAGAGCAACTTTTGCATCTCATTTGGAAACCAAGGACCCAGAGTCTGGAGGAAGAATGGAGAGGCACACAATGCAAGATGCTTGAAGTCCAGTGTGAAGTTTCCACAGTCTGTGTTGATTTGGCGAGCCATGTCATCTGCTGGTGTTGGTCCACTGTGCTTCATTAAGTCCAGGGTCAACGCAGCCATCTATCAGGAGATTTTGGAGCACTTCATGCTTCCTTCCGCAGACGAGCTGTATGGGGATGCTGACTTCATTTTCCAGCAGGACTTGGCACCTGCCCACACTGCCAAAAGTACCAAAACCTGGTTCAATGACCATGGGATTACTGTGCTTGATTGGCCAGCAAACTCGCCTGACCTGAACCCCATAGAGAATCTATGGGGCATTGCCAAGAGAAGGATGAGAGGCATGAGACCAAACAATGCAGAAGAGCTGAAGGCCGCTATTGAAGCATCCTGGTCTTCCATAACACCTCAGCAGTGCCACAGGCTGATAGCATCCATGCCACGCCGCATTGAGGCAGTAATTGCTGCAAAAGGGGCCCAAACCAAGTACTGAATACATATGCATGCTTATACTTTTCAGAGGTCCGATATTGTTCTATTTACAATCCTTGTTTTATTGGTTTCATGTACTATTCTAATTTTCTGGGATTGTGGATTTGGGGTTCTCATGAGCTGTACGCCATGATCATCACAATTATAACAAATTAAGGCTTGACTTACCTCGCTTTGCATGTAATGCGTCTATCTCATATATCAGTTTCACCTTTTAATTTGCATTACTGAAATTAATGAACTTTTGCACGATATTCTAATTTTTCGAGTTTCACCTGTAAACTCACTTTGGAGGGAGGGCTTTATGTGTGTGCTTTTAACAGATCCAGTTTTTTCATTTTAGTCTGAAGATATGTTTGTGTGTGACATAGAAGAAAGGGACATCAGTGAGCCCCCAGCACACAAGAAATTAAAGAAGAGTCAATGCACACCTCTCTTCATGAATGCTTACACCATGAGAGGTATGCAGCGAGTGGTGTTGATGAAAATCAGTATTTGGTATCGGTGCAAAAGCTTTCCTTTGTTAAAATGCACATTTCTTCATTGGAACTGCAACATGTTGGGAGGAAAGGCAGCTATGCTATATAGCAACAGCTAAAAATTTCATTAGTATCATTGTTTGACAAATAGAAAGATTATATTCTTACTGGAATCCTATGTTTTGTAAGTTACTAAAATTTGAAATAAACGAACAGCTGGCCTCTCTTTATTACTCCCAGGTCTTTGGTTAAGCTACTGATACCATTTGTGGACATCAAGCAGCTGAGGAAGGAGGTATCAGTAGCAAAATGTTGAAAATCAATTCACTTGGACTGGCAAGTCAGTTGGACTTCACACTGCTGTGTTTCAGAAGGTTAGGGCATTGCAGCCAAGGGGGCAAAAAGACAAAAAGTGATCTGGGTAATGCCCTCACACAGTACCTGTAGACAGAAGGGCCTGATGGGAATAAGACCAGGGAGCTCAAGGCTGAATTTCTCAGTTTGATTCAGAAATAGACCTGCCTGCAGGTCTCTAATGCTAGTTATTGCTACATAATCCTGTTGTGAAGTTTTTGGGTTTCAGCTACCTGCCCTTTCTCCCAGAGGTCTCAGAAAGGACAGGATAGGGGTTTATTTCACAGAGATCTCCTGGACATGGGCTAGGGAGAGTTTCCTCTCCACAGCACACAAGAGATTGTGTGCTGCTCCACACCATTGTCTCTCCTCCTCGACCTTGCCTTGACTCTGCCTTTTAACCCCTGCCTGCCTCCCAGTTCCAGCTCCATTTTTCTTGATCGCCCCCATCTCCATGTTCGCCCTCATCTGCATTATGTTGCTACAGTGATTGGCAGAGTGTAGCTGTGATCCTGCGGAGATTTTGTCAAAGTTTCCGGCTTTGCCCCACATCATCATTGTTGGGTCACTTGGCTTTGTGTCTGTTGGTTCTGTCAAACACAGTAGCTGGCATTGTTCTTAAAGGGGCAGATTCAGAATCCCTGACACCTGTAAATATGTCAGTGGCATCTTTAACAAGAGAAGAAATGTCCATTTAAAACGTACTTTGGAAGTGTTGCAGGTTAGTGTTTAGAATTGGCAGGGGAACGGTTGCATATAAAAGTCATATTCCTGCAGGAATATAAAATATGTATATCTTAGTGGGGGTTTTCATTTTAATTACTTACCTCTCATATTAAAGAGATGTCCATTTTTATTCCTTCCTTTCATGTTCTCCCAACATGAATATACGTTGTGAGAATTAAAAAATGGTGAATATTAGGGATGTGCACGAACTGGTCCAAAGGCCATGTTAGAGGCCTCTGAACCGGTTCAGAATTGGGGCGGGGCGGTGTCTAGCTTTAACGGTGGGGGGTAGTACTTATCCCTCCCGCCGCCTTTCCCCCTCCGGCGCTCCACTCTGGAGCAAAGTTTTAGGGGCAGCAGCATTCCTCCCTGGCCCTGTCATTGCCCAGAAAAAGGGGAAGTTGCCGCCACACATGCACCCATTGTGGTGCGTGCGCACTCATTGAGATGTGCATGCGCCTGTTGCTGCTGTGCGCATGCACCGCACACCTCACGTGTTGTGTGCGCACACAACGTGTGACGTGTGCGGCATGCATGGTGACGGCGAAGGGCGCGCACGCGCCACAACGGGCACATATGTAGCGGCAACTTCCCCTTTTTCCAAGCAACGACGGGGCCAGGGGTGGCAGGGAGGAACGCTGCCACCCCTAAAACTTTGCTCCGGAGGGGGAAAAGCAGCGGGAGGGGTAAGTACTACCCCCCCGCCCTTAAAGCTAGACACTCCCCAGTGCCGGAACGTGCTTCCATGGTTCCGTGCACACCCCTAGTGAATATTCTGTCTCCCACCCATTCTGCTTGCTAAGTGCTGGTGGCAGCAAGCCCAGTAGATAAATTAATAAATTGATAAATAAATAAATTTATAATAGATAAATAAATTGGAGGTAAATTAGTAGAAGGCTAATTGTAACGGAGTCACCTTAAGTGGCGCAGTGGAAAAATGTTTGGCTAACAAGCAGAAAGTTGCTGGTTCGAATCCTCGCTGGTACATAGGAACATAGGAAGCTGCCATATACTGAGTCAGACCATTGGTCTATCTAGCTCAGTATTGTCTTCACAGACTGACAGCAGCTTCTCCACGATTGCAGACAGAAATCTCTCTCAGCCCTATCTTGGAGAAGCCAGGGAGGGAACTTGGAACCTTCTACTCTTCCCAGAGCAGTTCCATCCCCTGAGGGGAATATCTTTCAGTGCTCACACTTCTAGTCTCCCTTTCATATGCAACGAGGGTGGACCCTGCTTAGCTACGGGGACAAGTCATGCTTGCTACCACCAGACCAGCTCTCCTCTCCTAGTATGTTTCCCAGACTATGGGAAACACTTATATTGGGCAGCAGCAATATAGGAAGATGCTGAAAGGCATCATCTCGTACTGCGCGGTAGATGGCAATTGTCGTCGTCCCCCGCCCGGTATTCTACCAAAAGAAAACCACAGGGCTCTGTGGGTGCCAGGAATTGAAATCGACTTGACAGCACACTTTACCTTTTACTTTAATTCTAATCGGCATTAATTAGGCAGTCCTGATTTTCTGCAGAATGTGCTAACTCAACCTAACAAAAAGTGAGTAGTGATCAGTACCACTGACTACTCCCATTTAGATATATACACACGTCTTAGTTTTCTTCCTAACATCCAATGGCAGTTTTGTTGGAGTACATGGAATATTATCTTGAGCTCTTCTTTTCTCAATATTTTGAAGACCATCTTTGCGCAAAAGATGGAGGGGAGTAACAGCAGGATAGAGGGCATGCCCTCAACTCCTGCCTGTGGCTTCCCGTGGAATCTGTTGGGCCACTGTGCGAAACAGGATGCTGGACTAGATGGGCCTTGGGCCTGATCCAGCAGGGCTGTTCTTATGTCCTTAAAAGGGTTGGATTTTTTAAAGTTCTGTTCAACTCCCTTGGATAAAGTAATGTGTTTGGGGGTTTTTTAAGCATGTAGCGACATGTACACATAGCTTCATTGGCTGGTAATACATAAAGAGCAAATACTGGCCAACTCCATGACTAAAGCTTCATGCATGTATCAAGCAATGCACATTTGCAGCAGTAGCATCCCACTTCTGAAGTGTGGGGGCTTGCTTGCTAGGAGAATTTAGTCAAGATGTTAACTACTGAGCAGTGAGCCAGCAAAACTCCAATCTACACATTTTCTCTGAGGGTTACAAACTGCAGTCTCCCATGCCTTCTGTTCAGAACCATTTCCCCTGTAAGTTGTACTGTCCACATTGGCAAGAATATTTCAGAAAAGACAGCAAGTTATCCTTCAAGGACATATGAAACAAGAAAGAGTTTACACTGCATGGCAATGTTTGAATCATGTTTTCACCTTCCTTGCCTTCCTAGGAGCAGGAGCAGTGATCCATACGCACTCCAAAGCTGCTGTTATGGCCACACTTCTCTACCCAGGAACTGAATTTATAATTACTCATCAGGAGATGATAAAAGGAATCAAGAAATGCACCACAGGTGGATATTTCAGGTAATTTTCCATTGACAAGAGTTTCCATGCTTGTGCTGCATTCTCCTACACACACACTCTTATTTCAAAAGGTTTGATCTATTCATATGTATTTTAGCAGGGTTGGATCTATTCATGTATATTTTAGTGGGGTATATACACCAAAATCTGAAATTATTTTTCTTCTTTTCCTGGTCATCTATCTGACAAAATTCTAAATAAAATGTTGCTTTTATTTTACTAAAATATTACTGGCTAACAGCCAGACTGAGTTACTCAATAGTACTACTCGAGAATTTCTCTAAGGGACTACTTAAGTTCAGCAGGACTGCTCAGGAGTAATTTAGTCTGGATGTCAGCCACCATGCCCCTGTTTTTTCTCCTAGTTGCTGTAGAAATTAAAGGTACTTAAAAGTGATTTTTCAGAAGGCACAAGACAAACATCCTTCTCTGTCTTCTATAAACCTACAGTACTAAATGCAGCAGTACTTTGCTGCAGCAACAGGGCTGTGTGAAGCAATATCACTTCATTCCAGGGACCACGTCAGTGCTTTGGGAGGCCAGGCCAGTTTGCTTCAGCCTATATTGCAGTTGTCTTTTCAGTTACTTAGGGCATATCCGCTCTAGTATGTAAAAAGTGCCCCCTATCAGGTTTTTCAAGGTGTCCGAGGCTACTTGTGTACCAAATTGAAGTTTTCTAGCTACTGTATGAGTTGCTTGCTCATTTTGGGATATGATACCAAGCGTCTTCTGTTTCATGGAGGACATTACAGATGTGCCCTTTCCAGACTCTTCTGGTAATCAGGATATCTTGAAGTTGAACTATGTATGTGCCAAATTTAAGCTTGCTGGGTCATTAGAAGAACCATAGCAGTCTTGAGAGCCCTATAACTGGGTGAGGCTGAAGCATCTTTATGAATAACGATATACGTTATCTTCCACTCAGATATTTTTTAAGAACACAATGTTCAAGCATACAGCCCTTTTGAAAACTAAAGTTAGGATGTGTGCCACATTTCCAGCATCTACATCTACATAGATAGTATTCTGCCAATTTTAATTAACGTGGTTTAAAGAATGTCAGCTTATTTTAATCCCAGATTGGTATTCTTTGGACAGCTTCCATGGAAGGACTTGCTACATCTTGTGCATAGATGAGACTCTTGGAACACTAGTTGAATAATATAGTCTACTAAAATTTCCAAGAAACAATTACACCAGATTAATGTTGGATTAATGGAAGGCAGGTGCTATGCAAATATACAAAATGTCTTTACACAATTCATTATTAACTGTTGCAATTCACTGTTATGGCATATTGTGATTGACAGTTTCGCTTTTTGAATTGATTCAATTAACGGTGTATAGGCCTGTCAGCACTACTTGTAATGAGAGAGATATACCCTTGTTCGGACTGTATAAATATGTATACTGCCTCTGACTGCCATATGGACTGCACTGCTTGTGCATTTTGTTGTGGCATTGATTGGACACTATTTGGACACTGAATGCTGAACAGGAAGGACTGTGGGTCAGACACAGCATGGTATTACAGTTAGAGCTGGAAGGGGCTCTGTAGGCCATCTAATTTAACCCCCTGATCAGTGCAGGAAATCCAGAGCTAGAACATCCGCTAGCAGATGACTGTCTAGCCTCTGCTTGAAGACTTCCAGTGATAGAGAGCCCACTCACTGTCAACATGATTTATTTATTTCATTTTCAAACTGTTCTTACAATTAAAAAATTGTCTCGAGTCAGTGGTTCCCAAACTGGGAACCTCCCAATGTTGCTGAACTACAACTACCATCAGCCCCAGCTACAATTTATTGTGACTGGGGATGATGGGAGCTTTAGTTCAGCAACATCTGAAGGCTCCCAGTTTGGGAACCACTGCCTTGAGTTCTTTTGCTGCTGCTAACTGCTTATGGTAAACTGTACACAGATGCCAGTACAATTAGTATGACCCAGCCAAAGTTAGGCATTTTAAAGTGTGAAGTCATTTAGTGCTTAATTTGTTGCAGACTGTGCCAGTTGATATCATACACCCACATATTATGTGTGAGCACTGCAAGATATTCCCCTCAGGGGATGAAGCCGCTCTGGGAAGAGCAGAAGGTTTCAAGTTCCCCCCCTGGCTTCTCCAAGATAGGGCTGAGAGAGATTCCTGCCTGTGACCTTGGAGAAGCCGCTGCCAGTCTGTGAAGACAATACTGAGCTAGATAGACCAATGGTCTGACTCAGTGTATGGCAGTTTCCTATGTTCCTATGTGGAAGCACTAATAGGATGAAGATAAATAAACAGGTCCCTAATGTGAACAAGCCTGAAAGTTTCAGTTAAAGAGGAGCAATCACTTCCTTACTGCAGATGAAGCTGTTTTCAATATTATGACATGCTGCTGTCATTATCATGCTAAGTAATTCACAAGATGTCTAGTTTTGATATTTCATTGAATTTTATAGCTACCTAAGAGGTGTTTCGAGCTACCTAATAGCGCAGCAGGAAAATGACTTGATTAACAAGCCAGAGGTTGCTGGTTCAGCTCCCTGCTGGTATCTTTCCCAGACTATGGGAAACACCTATATCGGGCAGCAGTGCTATAGGAAGATGCTGAAAGGCATCACCTCATATTGCACGGGAGATAGCAATGGTAAACCCCTCCTGTATTCTACCAAAGACAACCACAGGGTTCTGTGGTCACCAGGAGTCGACACCGACTCAACGGCACACTTTACCTTTAAGAGGTGTTACAGCAGGAAAACAGGATAGATAGGTTTTAAATAAACAAAGTAATTATAGCAATTATTTGGAGCCAGGGTTTTCTTGAGAGCACCAATGCAATGCCATCTTGAAAGGTTACATGTTTTCCACTGTTAACATAATAGCCAACTCTTATAAATAAAAATACTTAACTGCAACAACCCCATCGTTTTCCCCCCCAGATATGATGATACCTTAGTGGTTCCTATTGTTGAGAACACACCTGAAGAAAAGGACTTGAAGGAGAGAATGGCACAGGCAATGAATGAGTATCCAGACTCTTGTGCTGTACTGGTCAGGCGTCATGGAGTTTATGTTTGGGGGGAAACTTGGGAAAAAGCAAAGACAATGTGAGTACAACTAGGAAGAAGACTTTTACAGAGGTAGTAGCCACTGTTAAAACTTAAGAAGATAAGAACATAAGAACAGCCCTTCTGGGTCAGGCCCAAGGCCCATCTAGTCCAGCATCCTGTTTCACACAGTGGCCCACCAGAAGCCACTTGAAGCCTACAGGCAGGAGTTGAGGGCATGCCCTCTCTTCTGCTGTTACTCCCCTGCAACTGGTACTCAGAGGAATCCTGCCTTTGAGGCTGGAGTTGGCCTATAGCCCTCCAACTAGTAGCCGATGATAGACCTCTCCTCCATGAAGTTATCCAAACCCCTCTTAAAGCCATCCAGGTTGTTGGCTGTCACCACATCTTGTGGCAGAGAATTCCACAAGTTCCATATGACAAATTCCATATGACAAATTCTAGTCTCATAAAAAATACCAGTGCAAATACTACTCAGACACACCTAGTGGGTGCATGTAACTTTCAGGGCTTTTCCAGTTGACAATCCTTGCTTTTTAAAACTGTCCCCAAATAATGTGGGAATGGCTCTTGTGCACACAGATTGTCCACTGAAAAGACACCCTGGGTACACTGTTCTGTTGCCTTAGTCCTTTTGCAGATATTTCAAGAGCCACTGTTGGCATAATCTTAAATTCAGTGGTAGACTTGCAAATCTTAACATAGATCTGGGAGGAAAAAGCATATATTCTGTTTACCATCTAAGTACATTAAAAACAACTTGCACCACAATCCTTGCTTACCACTAGTTAGAATATATTTTTGGAGGCTACCCAAATAAAGTTGCACAAGAAAGGTTCAAAGTCATACTATTATGATTAACGTTGTGGTTTTTAAATCATACAAATAGACGCCAACTTGTTCTGTTTCTCCTTTTACATTAAAGGTGTGAATGTTATGACTACCTCTTTGATATCGCGGTACAAATGAAGCAACATGGACTTGATCCTACTACAGTTCCAAACAAAGAAAATGGGACCGTTTAATATCCTGATACATACTGCATTGTTAAAAACCAAGGCTTTATTAGTTAAGGGCGCTTTGGCATTTCAACACTGTATATTGCACTACAGAGGAACTACTTTATCTGTTGGTTCACAGCATAACTGACTATAATCTTACTTTAGGGTCTTCCTTGTAGTTCATGTTCTGGAATGTTTTGACAGTATGACTTTATCACAATGTGAATGCTTTGTAATTTTTCAGGTTATTCTGAGATTATTTTAAATAAAGACTGAATTAATTGGTCCTTAGGCTCCCTGTAAAAGGTTGGGTGTGTTTAATATTTTGTTTCTTTCAAAGATGGACCATTAAAAGCAATCCACACTTTTATTCTATTGAGAATGATTAAAACATATTTATAGAATATCCTTGTGTGCAGAATTAAAGGTTCATGTCATTAGTGTATGAATTTAGTCTAGTAATTAGTCTAGTTCTTAGACTGTATTAGATTGTATCCTAGCTTCAGATTCTTATTTGTTTTGAAACTCTAACTAGAACAAGCTAGGAATGCCTGGTTTGAACATAATAAGAGATTCTGCTACCTGGGCAAAGAGGCACCTTTTTACCGTGGTGATTATCTTTATTTAGCAGCAGGAGAGTAACTGGCCCTATCTACCCCCAGCACAATACCTCCAGTGACTGTTGCTGGTGTCTGTCTTATGTTTCTTTTTAGATTGTGAGCCCTTCGGGGACAGGGATCCATCTTATTTATTTGTTTGTTTGTTATTTCGCTTTGGAAACTTTTGTTGAAAAACGGTTTATAAATATTAAGCCAGGATCAGAACTGAAAACCTTCCTACCCTCTTATGTGCCTGAGGCTAACAAATGTTGCATGATATCAGTATGATGTGCTTTCCAGTGTAATTTCTTCTTATTTCATAAGGTGCTACATAGATGAAAAAACCAAGATAACTTTATCTTCTTACCAAATACAAGAGCTACCAGCTTTGCCCTGTTGAGGCAATGGTTTCACTCTGATCAGTACTAAATTATGAGGTTGGTCCTTGGCTATCTACATTGCCTTTCAAGGCTCTAGTTTGCACAAATATTTCACAGGATGCCACACAAAGACACATAAGCTCAATCCTGTGTTTTTATGTAATGGAGCTGCCAGAATCCAGAGTGTGCTTACAGGAGGACTGTTTGCTACTTGACAACCATTTTTTATGAAAGCATAGAGGCAGATCTTCTAAACATGAATCAGATGTACAAAAGGCCTAATTACTTAAACAACCTTCAAATATTTTTCTCAAAGTACTACATAAGTGAAAGTTATAAGCACACTGTGTTGTTATTATTGCTCCACTAATTAACCATTGAATTAATTATTGATGTTTCTGAGTTCAGGAAGCCTGTGATTATCACGGGTTCTGCATTTACAGTTTTAGTTATTCACAGTTCAGTTATATATACTCAGTTTCAATTATCACAGGCTGAATTCTGCTTTCCCGCTCCCCCAGAATTAGTTAGTTATTATTATAAATACTTTTTAATGTACCGAGGAATCTATCCTCAGCATCCATCTGTCTGTCTATCTATCTATCTATCTATCTATCTATCTATCTATCTATCTATCTATCTATCTATGATCTTTAGTACTTTTTAATGTACCAAGGAACGTATTGTGGAACGTAGCCCCTGGAATAATCAAGGTCCTCCCGTATATACATTTAAAACATTATTAGTAAAGCTGGACACCACCCAGCTGTTCTGTATTTCCTACTTGGTGTTGCTTATGAAAGTGTAAAGTTGGCAGCTGTTGATATAAATATTAGTAATTGGTTCAAGCCCCTGGCCACAGTAGATCCTAGGCATCATTCCCGCTAAGCTGCGCCCCCCCCCCCGCAGGACTTCCTATCCACCCACCCACCCCACTCAGCTGATTCTAATCCCCGTACAGTCCCTAGGAAATTTGGAAAGAAATTGGCAATGCAGCAGTAGCAGAGTAACGAGATTGGCAATAGCATGGTAAAAAAGGGTTTACTTTAGCCTCTGTTTTAGACCTGCCCTCTCAGCTTACTGGTTCAGCTGCATTCTTCTGCAGCATTTGAATGTAAATAGAAAGTGAAAGCACGGAAACTGGGGAAGAGCTGAATGGGATGTGGACAAAGCTGGGCTGGCTGAACTGAACATGTCTCTCTCCAGGGAAGTAAATCAGAAAAAACCCTAACACTTATATTTGTTTTATTTGATTTGTTCGCCTTGCTTAAGCCAATGTCTTTCTCTTTTCCCACCCTATATAGACTTTGTGTGCGCAAATGTGAGAGAAGTCCTCCCAATTGAAGATTTCAATTGATTATTGTATTTGTTTCTTTCCTTCCAGGCAGTATGTGCTAGGAATGTGTGAGCAGGTTCAGAAGTGAACCTGTTCGAAGCCTCAGGGTCGAGCCAAACCACCGCTGATTTGGCTCGACCCCGGACTGCACCCCAATGGCCCGTCCGGGGGTGTCCACAGACCTTTTATGAGAAAATATCTTTCTTTCTTTTTAAAATTAAACTTACCCCCTCCAGGGGGCTTCTCTGAGGTGGTGGGGGTGTCACGGAAGTTCCCCCTCCCCCGCCAGCCTTCCTTCCATCAAAAGTTCTTTGGCCAGTTCGGGCCTTTCCCTGGTGTGGTGGCCAGTTTGGAGGACACCACACCATTACACAGGCCACTCAAATGGGTGCCGTGCTGGGGAAAGCCCCGAATTGGCTAAAGAATGGCTGGACAGGGTCTTTTTGAAGGAAGGAAGGCCAGAAGGAGGGAGAACGTTCCACAGACCACCTCCCACCTGGACCAATGATCTGACTCGGTACATAGCAGCTTCCTATATTCCTATGTTTATCTGTCTTTAAATTTCTGATATGATTTACCTGCTTTGGTTCTAATCAGCTCCAAAAGATGGAACAAGAATGTACAAATTAATAAATCTACAGTTATTGGCCCTTATTTAACACTCTGACTTTGCAAGCAGCTAGTTTGGTTAATCTAAGGCATGTGTTGGCTCCAATCTCCAAGATATTTGGAAGGAAATGGTAAGCCTACTGTGACTAATTATCCAATTGTAGGGGCAACTAACTGACAGTTGGCACTGTCCAAAAACAGTCAAAATGAATAGAAGAAATGAAGGTGTGTAATGAATCCTCATAGGAATTCATTGTGGGAAAGTTATTATAGTCCAAAGAATCCAAACACTTGAAAAATAGTGACCACACATTTTGCTCCATAACTCCACTTCAACAAGGGCTAGAGCCTACCTTTAAAAAAAAATTGAATCTGGAAGGAATCCAAATCTCGAATCAATTCAAATCGAATCTGGCATGATTTGATTTGGACCCAAATCTAGCCAATGGATAACAGGGGTGATTCATTCTGTCTCCAAATCACCAGAATCAGCTAGATTTGGGTACAAATCGATTTGTACCCGAATGGATTCACATATCCCAATTAGGCTGCATATCTCATAACCCTTGTTAGGCAAGCCATTTCCCCCATACACCAAAAGTATTTTTGCCTACTTCATGGTTTTTAATAATTTGGTTTGTGATTACTAGCAAATGTTTTATTCAAAAGCTGCCCTACCTGTTTTGAGCTCATCACATCAAATATTACATGGATGTTTCATCATCATACAAATTAATTCCTTAACTAGCATCCCAGCAATTTTACCAACAAGATAAAATATGCCTTAACTAATCATTGTGCTACATAATAACTTGCCTTGAACCTATATGTATAATTTTCATATTTCCTATTGATATGGAAAATGTGACTTTGTTACATCAAAGTTAGCTTGATAGCAAGATCTTAATAAGTCGTACTGAGTTACAGTTGCAATTCTTTAGGTTTTTCATACAGGCAGATAAAATCCTTAATGTTAAATTATGTATACAATCCATATATAATATACACATATGTAGCAATCAAAGGAGTGGGTGGGATACAAAATCCCTGCTCTAGCTGTGAGGTGTCCTAGGTAGGTTCCCATCATCCACTTTTTAATATGAGTAGATTCACCCTTCCAAGGGAATATTCTGGGAGAGTTAAGTGGAAAACTTCTCCCTACATAAAGGCTTGAACAGTTTTATACCTTCAAGAGCATGTGACTAGGGCAGGACCCAATAAGGAGTGATGCTCTATAAAAACAACAACAACAAGGATGTATTAATAATTGGATTATAAAGAAACCTATAGAGGCATCAACAATTATTGCTTCCCTTCAGGTAAAACCCTTCCACAGGAACTACAAGAACCATGCAGTCAGATCCAAGCACTTAAACAAAAATAAATTCCTTGATGAGTCTAGCTAAACTAAGTCCTACTTCCTTCAAGATAGGGAACTCCCAGTTGATTCCCAGTCCAAGGCTGTTAGTCTCCCTTTTTCCTACAGTAGTTGCTGATCAGACCTCCTTCATAGGCCTCCAGGGAAGAACTGAACTCTAACACACCCCTCCCCTACTGCTCTGTAGCCTGTTGTCTAGTAAACCCTGCCCCTCACTATAGATTAGGCCACAGGGATTTGATTATCCTGGGCTTTGTTCCTTATTTGGAGAAGTCCTCCCTCAAGCCTGACTGTCACTACAGTGCATAATACACACACACACAAATTTTTAAAAGTATTTTAAAAACTTAAGAACAGCCCTACTGGATCAGGCCGAAGGCCCATCTAGTCCAGCATCCTGTTTTGCACAGTGGCCCACCAGATGCTGCTGGAAGCCACAGGCAGGAGTTGAGGGCATGCCCTCTTTCCTGCTGTTACTCCCCTGCAACTGGTACCCAGAGGCACCCTGCCCCTGAGGCTGGAGGTGGCCTACAGCCCTCCGACTAGTAGCCGTCAATAGACCTCTCCTCTTATTATTATGTGTAGTGTGAAAAAGTACTTCCGTTTGCTGGTCCTAGATTTCCTGGCAATCAATTTCATGGGGTGACCCCTGGTTCTAGTGTTATGGGAGAGGGAGAAGAATTTCTCTCTCTCCACTTTCTCTACACCATGTGTGATTTTATAGACCTCTATCATGTCTCCCTGCAGTCATCTTTTTTCTAAACTAAATAGCCCAGGTGTCGTAGCCTAGCCTCATAAGAAAGGTGCTCTAGGCCCTTGATCATCTTGGTTGCCCTCTTCTGCACCTTTTCCAGTTCTACAATGTCCTTTTTTAGATGTGGTGATCAGAATTGTACACAGTACTCCGGGTGTGGCCACACCATAGTTTTGTATAAGGGCATTATAATATTAGCAGTTTTATTTTCAGTCCCCTTCCTAATGATCCCTAGTATGGAATTGGTCTTTTTTACAGCTGCCGCACATTGAGTCGACACTTTCTTGCATTTTAAAATTTTATTGGTTTTTACAATATCTTAACAATCCAATTACATTTAATTAAGTAAATGTTGACTTCCCGCTTACCAATCTGCATGGTTCATATTGGCTATACAAATCTACCATTGCTATATTGCAGACTCCATTTTACCCTACCCAACCTGCTGTTGTTACTAAATTTCAAACCCTGCTGAAAAGTCCATATTGGAAAAATAGTTCTTTAAGTAAAATAAGAATGGCTCCCAATCTTCTTTGAAACATTCCAAGTTTTCTTCCCTTATGAGTGCTGTAAGTTTTGCCATCTCAGCGTATTCCAAAATTTTTATCAACCAATCTTCTTTTGAGGACATTTTATTATCTTTCCATTTCTGCGCATATACTATTCTAGCCGCCGTGGTTGCATACATAAAACATGTTAAGTTTCTTCTGGAGAACTCTCCTTGCGTTATTCCCAGCAGGAAGGATTCTGGCCTCTTAGGAAATGTCATTTAAAAATTTTTCTTCAACTCATTATATATTATATCCCAAAAGGCCTTAGCCTTCCTGCATGACCACCACATATGAAAAAAGCTTCCTTCATATTGTCCACATTTCCAGCATTTGTTTGGAACATTTTTATACATTAATGCTATTTTTTTCGGTGACAAATACCACCTGTACATCATCTTATAATAATTTTATTTTAAAGTATAACATGCAGTGAACTTTAAATCAGTTTTCCATACTTTTTCCCAAGCTGCCATATCTATATTATGACCCACATCTTGAGCCCATTTTATCATAGTCGTTTTAACCACTTCATCTCTTGTCTCCTCCAAAAGCAACAACTTATACATCTTAGAGACTAATTTTTCATCATTTTCACACAATTCCTTCTCGAATCTTGACATTTGATCCTCAAATCCAACTTTAAGATCCTTCTTTTAAGTTTTGTTTCGCTGATGATACTGAAACCAGTTACTAACCAAATTTTGTACTTCAATTAGGTTTTTTAATTTACAGCCCCTCTCTTGAAAACATAACAAGTTCCTATAGGTACCCCATTCAGATTGCGTATTTATCTCTTTATGTGCCAAAGCTTCAATCAGGGATACCCATAATGGAGTTTTAGATTCCAGGCATTTTTTGTATTTTACCCACACTCCCATTAGACTCCTTCTTACATAGTGATTAAGAAAGTCTTTATGCACTTTACTTTTATCGTACCACAGATATGAATGCCATCCAAACCTCCTATCAAATCCTTCCAGATCAAGTATTCTGGGATTTCTTATTAATGTTATCCATTCTTTTAACCACGTCAAATAAGCAGCATCAAAATACAACCTTAAATCCGGCAGGGTAAGACCCTCTCTTTCTTTAGCATCAGTTAAATTTTTGAATTTAATTCTTGGCCTTTTCCCTTGACAAACAAATTTGGTTATGTCCTTTTGCCATTGCTTGAAACAGGTTAACGTATTAATTATAGGAATAGTCTGGAAAAGAAACAACATTTTAGGTAGAACATTCATCTTCACAACTGAAATTTTTCCCATTAAATAGAAGTTCATTCTAGTCCATCTTTGCAAATCAATTTTTACTGTATTCCATATTTTGATACAATTATTTGAAAACAACAAAGAATTTTTATTTGTCAACCAGACACCCAAGTATTTAATTTTCTTCTCCACTTTCAATTCGCTTATTTCATAAAGTCTATCATTGGATTTCTGGTCCATATTTTTTGTCAACACCTTTGTTTCATTTATATAAAATGCAGCCAATTGGCCAAATTGTTCTATTTTTCCCAAGAGCCTTCCGATCTTCTCTAATGGATTTTCTAGAAAAAACACCACATCATCCACAAAGGCTCTAAGTTTATACTCCTGTTTCCCTACTTCCAGGCCTTGTATTTGTTCATCTTCTCTAATATTTCTACAAAGCACTTCCAGAACTAATATGAAAAGTAATGGGGGAAGTGGACAACCTTGTCTGATTACTTTTTGTATTTTACAGTTATCTGATAATTCCCCATTTATAATAATTTTAGCATATTGTTCCAAATATATTGTCTTAATGGCCCTAATAAAATTATTACCAACTCCCATTACATCCAGTAGCCTCCACATAAACTTCCAGGAGACATTGTCAAATGCTTCCTCTGCATTCAGACAGATCATAGCTATCTGTTTATCATTGTGTTTTTCGTAATACTCCAATACATTCAGGACTGTTCTCACATTGTCTCTTAATTGTCTTTTTGGCAAAAAGCCTGCTTGATCTTCATGAATGAAAGCTCTTAGTACAACCTTCATTCTCCTTGCCAAAATGGCAGCAAAAAGTTTATAATCATTATTTAACAGTGAGATTGGCCTGTAATTCTTAACTTGAGTTGAATCTTGATCCAGTTTTCGGATTATTGCATACTTCCAAGACTCCGGCATATTTCCTTTTTGCAAAATATCATTCATCGTCCATTGCAAAGGCTGTAATAATTGATCTTTAAACGACTTGTAGTATGAAGCTGGTAATCCATCAAGCCCTGGTGCTTTATTTGCTTTGGTTTGACTTATTAATTCCGTTATTTCCATTGTTGATATCGGTGTGTTCATAATTTCTATATGATCCTTGGAAAGCTGTGGAATATTTTGTGTCTTCAGAAACTTATCGATTTTTGTATCTTCTACTTTGTTTCCTTTATATAATTCAGAGTAATATCTGAAGAATTCATTTTTTATTTCCCTTTCATCGTAGGAAAGCCCATTTTTTGTTGATATCTTGGTTATGTGCTTATTCTTTTTCTTACTTCTAATTTTCCAGGTCAATAGCTTGCCTGGTTTGTTTGCAAATTCAAATGTCTTTTGCTTCACATATTTTAAATTCCGTTCAATTTCATTTAATAGCAACATAGAAAGCTGTTGCTCAAGCATTTTAATGGCTTGAATAGTTTTCTGCTTGTCCTTAGTCCATAGGAGTTCCCTTTCTTTTTTGAAATCTCCATCAGTAATCCCTCTTTTTTCAATCCTCTTTGTTTTTTAAGGTATGCATTCTGTTGTATAAAAAAGCCTCTCATAACCTCTTTTCCTGCATCCCAAAATGTTTTATTGCCCATTCCTTGATTTAAGTTCAATTCGAAATAATCCTTTAGCTTCCTTTTGGCTTTTTCCACAATTTCCGCTTTTTTCAGCAAGTGTTCATTCAGTCTCCAACGAAAGGATACCATTCCCGTCTTCTTCCAGTGAGTCGACACTTTCAACGAGCTGTCCACCACGACCCCCAAGATCCCTCTCCTGGTCAGTCACCGACAGCTCAGATTCCATCAGCATATACTTGAAGTTGGGGTTTTTCATCCCAGTGTGCATCACTTTACACTTGCCAACACTGAACCGCATTTGCTACTTTGTCACCCACTCACCCAGTTTGGAGAGATCCTTTTGGAGCTCTTCACAATCAGTTATGGATTTCACTAACTTAGTTCCTGTATGTCCTTGAGAGAGTTCTCCTTCTACTAGCCGTGGTGAAATATTGCAGAGCACCACAACTGTAGTCTGTGTAGACAATACTGAGCTAGATGGACCAATGGTCCGACTTGGTATATGGCAGCTTCCTATGTTCCTAACTAAAGAATTGCTCTGTGACAGTCACTGTTGATTAGGGATGTGTATGGTTTGTGCACAGGTTTGGTGCTGAACCAGTTTGGAAGCGGTTTGGCACCACAGGGAAATGGGGGTGGGCGTGGGAAGAAAGGGATCTTTTTAAAAAAGGAGAGCAGCTCCTTACCTGTTCTCTGCTGCTGCATGCAGCTTCCTGCTGCGATGGCAATTGTCCCAAGTACCCGCACATGGTGCTAGAACACAGATGGCGCCCACGCATGTGCAGATGCTGTGCGCATGCTAGCACTTATCCAAAGGGTACTTTGGACAAGTGCTGCCACAGCAGACTCATGGTGATTTATAGTGTTGGTTCAAATGTGGTTCATACATATGCAATCACATAGTGAAAATAACTAGCACTTTCATGTGTGATCCACCTTATAGTCTAATTACATTTATGGAAAAGGGACCTAGAATGATATAATATGCATTGCTGAAAGGTGCTAAGCCAGTTCACTAAAACTCATGTATCTGCCAAAATAATTACTGTGAATTGGCTAATCCCCAATTCCTATAATACACCTGTGACATGGTTGCCAGTGAAAATCTACTTCCACATTGTTGGACATCAGCTCACAGGAGTGGATACATAAGGAACTAATTCAAACATGCAGAAGTACTATGTGGTAGCCCAAAGTTGTATCATGTTTGAATGCTCATAGGTGTTAAAATTAGAATACAAATCATATTAGCCTGACTTAAACATTTACAAATAAGACCATAATACTATCATTTTTGCCTAATTATGGGGTCAAAAATTCACAATTTTGGTTGGGAACCATGGTTTTTGAAATCAGTATGCAAAATGACATTAAAATATCCCTAAATGTCATGTCACCCAAACCTGCCTTTAAAGCAGGCCATTTTATCCCAGCGCCACTTTTTAAAATAACAGTTTGCAAACAGTACTGAGTCAATCAAATTTGAAAAGGGACATAAGTTTTGGGCGGTATAAAATATGTTAAATAAATAAATAAAAATATCTAGGCTTAACTTGTATAACCATTAATCTAAAATACACATTTGGCCTTGTACAAAGTTATGTAGAAGGGATGTATCGTGTATATGTGTATGTACCAAGTTTTCATTACAAGCCAGTACAGGATTTCAGTGATCCATGCACTCCCCTTCAAAAACTTCAAATTATGTGCAGGCCTTTAGGGTAATCTTCCCTCACATTCACAGGAAATACAGGACGTGGATCTCAATAGCAAGAGTTCTACAGAGTTAATACTCTATCACAAAAAGTGAGATCAGGCAACACATCCTCAAATCATCTCTGGATTATTACTGCATTTGAAGAACAGCAGAAAACTGCTCCCCACTGCTGTACTTTGCGGTAGAGGGGGGGCGTGTTGTGTGCCCAGCCCCATCGATAGGCATGGTGGCTGCCATTTTGTCCCCCCCCCAACACGTGATGGTGGCCAGCCAATTGGAGTGAAGGAGCAGCTGCATAAGCGGCTGGCTCCTTTTGCTCATTCTCAGTTGCTCTGGGGCGAGGCACCTGCTTGCCCATCCCATTTCAGTGAGGGTTATCCAGTCACCTTTTGGGGGCCAAGTAGAAATTTGTTGAGTCACACTCGATTGGTTTTGGGGGTGGCCTCTTTTCGCCTACTTCTCACTGATTCTCTTGGTAGGGTTTCACTGTCTAGGATGTTTGGGTCACTTTGTGGAAGAGTGCGGGTTCGGGTAGGTTGTCTTGTATTGGTGTTTGACTGGAGGACCAATTGAAGGCAATTGGGGAGCTGAGGAACTTCCTTTGCAGGTTTTGCAGTCCTTGGGCTGGGATCTGCCCCGACTTGGAGGCTGGCTGGGCTCACCACAGTGTTTAGAGGCCTGGGTTGGGTGGGGCAGGCTGGCCTCCTCTCAGCAGGGATAAACCTCGCAGTTGTAGTGATGTCCAAACCTGGAGCCGGGCTGAATCAATACCCTGTTCTGGATAGTCCTTATGAGGCTGACCCTCATGGGAGGTTAAAAGGAAAGGTTGTGCCACCGAGTTGGTGTTGACTCCTAGCGACCACAGAGCCATGTGGTTTTCTGGGTAGAATACAGGAGTGGTTTACCATTGCCTTCTCTCATGCAGTATGAGATGATGCCTTTGAGCACCTTCCTATATCACTGCTGCCCGATATAGGAGTTTCCCATATTCTGGGAAACACATCAGCGGGGATTCAAACCAACAGTCTTCTGCTCAATAGGCAGGTTGCTTCCCCGCTGTGCCGTTAGGTGGCTTCTTTCATGGGAGGTACCCACACTCTGTGTAATATGTTCCTCCTTGTAGGTTATTTGTAAATTTAATCAATAAAGTGGCTCTAATTCTTCCAATTTATTCATGTCCTGTTATTACTGAGGCCTGGTTGTGCAGTTAGCATAGCTGTGCAAATTCTTATTTTACCAACTCTTCTTTTTCTTGAATTTTCCAAAATGACTTCTTCCAAACTGATGCATTATCTTTCAGACATATGTAGTAAGCAGACAAGACTTTCCTCTTAGGAACTGCCTTGTAATCTTGAAAAATATTGGCTTTGTCCAGCATAAGTATATTTAAATAAGTATGCATGCTGTTTACATGGAGTCTACCACATTTATTATTATTATTATTATTTTATTTTTTATTTTTAAATTAAATTTATATACCACCTAACTTCAAAGGCTCTAGGTGGTTCACAAAAATAAACACAATAAAAACAAAATAAAACAAACTGTTAAAACAGCAATTAAAAAATTTAAAACATTCAGATGTTATTAAAAGCCTGGCTATAAAATGTGTCTGAAGGGCTTTCTTAAAGGCTGGTAAAGATATTGAACCAAGAATGTCTATAGGGAGCACATTCCACAGCTGAGGAGCGACTATGAGAAGGCCCTCTCCCGATTCACTGCCAGGCGACCTGGCGGTGTATGGAGATGGATCTCTCTCTATGATCTTAATGTGCAGTGGGGATCATGCAGAAAGATGAAGGCGCTCTGTCAGGTAAAGGTAAAGTGTGCTGTCGAGTTGGTGTCATTTCTGGTGACCACAGAGCCCTGTAACCCGGTCCTACGCCATTTAGGGCTTCATTGGTAATTACCAGCACTTTGTATTTTGCCCAGAAACCTATTGGTAGCCAATACAATTCCTTTAAAACAGGCATAATATGGTACCTCTGAGATACCCTGGAGACCAATCTAGCTGCTGCATTTTGAACTAACTAAAGAAATGTGAGGGGATGGAAGTGACTGAAGAGGCTGTAAGTGGGGCTCTGGAAGGTGGAGGAATGAAGACAAGGGACCAGGGGTCATCCTTAAGGCTTGGTGGGTAAAACTGCCCATTTGTATGTAAAACTACATACAAATTAGTATGTACATTTACTGCACATTTATTACACAGTAATGCCAAATAATCTCCTTGATCTTGGTTGTAGCTAAGCACTAGTTTTAATTCAATAAACAGCACAGGGAGCATCTAGTTAGTCATGACTATGCACCATTTAAATAAATGACACAAATTAGTTATGATTAACTTAAGTCCCCTTGAAATTAATCTTGTGCCCTACTGCATTGAAAATATTAACAGTGGACAGCATCCGGGCTAAGCTGGCCATGACTAAGGGCCAATTCAGATGATACTTTCAATGCATGAACAGATTCCTCTACCCATGTGCAAATGATAATCCGAATAGAAAACCATACATTCTATACCCTGGATTTAAACACTAGAAGTAATGTAGGATTTAGAATGTTGGGTAGTCACTATCGTGTGATTAGATAGTCATCTGAATTGCAATGTGGTGTTTCCCCCACCCCCTTAGCCATTGAGTTTGAATTGTAAACAGGACAGAGCCCAAAATGGGATCATCCAATTATGTTGGCAGGACTTACTTTTGTCACCATTTCCCCCCCTCCCTGCCTGAGGTGGAGAGTTGTGAGAGAGTCCTTTTAATCTCTGCCACACTAACTGTCATAGGTGGAATTGTGCTTCTTACAAGACAGGCAGCATGCTGTTTACAATTTTCACCCACTTTCTGGTATAAAATAAATGTGAAAAATGGTGTGTGTGCACCTATGTGTTTCAGTTTCAAACAAGAATTTGTTTATTTATTAATTTTTTGCTGCAAGAAAAAATGGGCAGTTTTACCCACCAAGCCTTAAGGATGACCCCTGGTCCCTTGTCTTCATTCCTCCGCCTTCCAGAGCCCCACTTACAGCCTCTTCAGTCACTTCCATCCCCTCACATTTCTTCCTGCTGGGATCTGACAGAGCATTTTGCCCAGGAAGGTCCCAGACAGGTTGGGGGTGAAGGACAGAGCCCAAGGTGGGATGGGGTGAGTCAGATCACCAGGCATGTCCCTTGAGGCAGGGATCCTCAACGCTGGGCCCCCAGATCTTAGTGGACTTCAACTCCCATAATCCCAAGCCCCAGTGGCCTTTGGTTGAGGATTATGGGAGTTGAAGTCCAATAACATATGGGGGCCCAATGTTGAGGATCCCTGCCTTAAGGCATAGGGGTCACATACCTGCCAAGTCCCTATTTTCCCATTCAGGTGTATGGGGAAAATAGGGACATGTGGGCAGGTATGGGATCATCTCATGTCTCTTCCCCACCTTCCAGCACCCCACATACAACTGCAAAACTGTGTCTTTTCAGTCTTCAGCAGAAATAGGAACATAGGAAGCTGCCATATTCTGAGTTAGACTATAGGTCCATCTAGCTCAGTATTGTCTACAGACTGGTAGTGGCTTCTCCAAGGTTGCAGGCAGGAATCTCTCTCAACCCTATCTTGGAGATGCCAGGGAGGGAACTTGGAGCCTTCTGCTCTTCCCAGAACAGCTCCATTCCCTAAGGGGAATATCTTACAGTGCTCACATTTCTAGTCTCCCATTCATACACAACTTGGGCAGACCCTGCTTAGCTAAGGGGACAAGTCATGCTTGCTACCGCAAGACCAGCTCTTCTCTCTATAGATCAGCTCTCCTCTCTCGGTGTGGGCTGGGAAACTGTGAGAATCCTTTCCTATAAAAGGGCTTTTCCCAGTTTAGAGCTCACTGTATTGCTGTCTGTCTATCTACCTACCTACCTGTCTAAAGATACTTAGATCTATCTATCTAAAGCTGCTTGGGCCTCACTCACTCACTGTTATGAAACTCCCAGACCAGACCAACACACACACAAAACCACCTGTGTCATTTTTGCAGGTGGGTTCTCATCCAGACTATCGAAAGGAAGAAAGAAAGAAAGAAAGAAAGAAAGAAAGAAAGAAAGAAAGAAAGAAAGAAAGAAAGAAAGAAAGATGTGTTACTTGCCCAGAACATGAGAGAAAACACTACCAAACTCTCCCATTGAAAAACATGGACAATGAAATTGTAGAAATAGGAAAGGCAAGAAACACAGAAAAAGATAAGAGGTTGATATTTGGAAGAAAGATGCTTGCAAACTGCAAGCCTTTTTACTAATATATATACCAGGGGTACACCTCCCTGAGATCTCCAAACATGCCGATTTAATTTGCGTACTTCAAGCTAGCAGGCAGGTAAACATGTCTCTATAGAAGACAAAGGAGCAAAAGCTCTCAGTTCTGCCTTGGAAAACAATTGCATCTCAACAGCTGATCACTCTGCATGACTATCATTTTATGTAATTATATCTATGAGAAGGTGCCGCTTGAAGCCCTGTATAGTAAATACAACAAAGGAAGCCTGGGAACCATAGACAGAGGGGAATGATAGGCCTGCATTTGTGAAAAGAAGGTTCTAAACCATGGCTTCTCAACTTTGGCCCTACTGCAGAAGTTGGCCTACAACTCCCATAATATCTGGCTATTGGCCACTGTGGCTGGGGATTATGGAAGTTGTAGTCCAAAAACAGCTGGGGGAGCCTAAATTGAGCAGACCTGTTATAAACACATGATTGGAAGTTACACTCTACCCACATTGGTCTGTTCATCTGCATCTATTTTCCAAGTTGTTGTTTTCCAAGTTTCCTCCTTGTTTGAAGGAGGCAATAGTTAGACCTATTCTTAAGAAGCCTACCCTGGATTCCTCAGCGATGGATAGTTATAGGCCAATCTCCAATCTCCCCTGGCTGGGCAAGGTAATCGAGAGGGTGGTGGCTAACCAGCTCAAGGCAGTTTTCGAGGAAACTGATTATCTAGACCCATTTCAAACTGGCTTTAGAACGGGCTATGGGGTTGAGACAGCCTTGGTCGGCCTGATGGATGACCTTTACCAGGGAATCGACAGAGGGAGTGTGACTCTGTTGGTCCTCTTGGATCTCTCGGCGGCGTTCGATACCATCGACCATGGTATCCTTCTGGGTCGCCTGGAGGAGTTGGGAATAGGGGGCACTGCTTTGCAGTGGTTCCATTCCTATGTCTCGGGTAGATCCCAGATGGTGGAGCTTGGTGGCAGTCGCTCCTCAAAGCAGGAGCTGTTATATGGAGTCCCTCAGGGCTCCATTCTGTCACCAATGCTTTTTAATATCTATGTGAAACCGCTGGGTGAGGTCATCAGGAGATTTGGTGCTGGGTGTTATCAGTATGCTGATGACACCCAAATCTGCTTCTCCTTTTCGTCTTCAGGAAATGGCACTCACTCTTTAAATGCCTGCCTACAGGCAGTAATGGGCTGGGTGAGGGAGAACAAATTGAAGCTGAATCCAAGCAAGACGGAGGTGCTCATTGTGGGGGCTCAGAATCTGAGGAGTGAGTTAGATCTCCCTGTTCTGGATGGGGTTACACTCCCCCAGAAGGAGCCGGTGCGCAGCTTGGGAGTACTCCTGGACCCAGGCCTCACCCTGGTATCTCAGGTGGAGGCCATGGCCAGGAGTGCTTTCTATCAGCTTCGGCTGATTCGACCACTGCGTCCATTCCTTGAGGAGGATGACCTCAAAACAGTGGTGCACCAGCTGGTAACCTCCCGGCTTGACTATTGCAATGCGCTCTACGTGGGGCTGCCTTTGTATATAGTTCGGAAACTTCAATTAGTTCAGAATGCGGCAGCCAGATTGGTCGCTGGGGTAACCCGGAGAGACCATATTACGCCTGTTTTGAAACAATTGCACTGGCTGCCGATATGTTTCCGGGCAAAATACAAAGTGCTGGTGATTACCTTTAAAGCCCTGAATGGCTTAGGCCCGAGTTACCTTAGAGAGCGCCTTCTTCTGCGTGATCCCCACCGCACATTAAGGTCATCTGAGGAGTTTCGTCTCCAGTTACCACCAGCTCGTCTGGTGGCGACTCGGAGGCGGGCCTTCTCTATAGCTGCTCCGGGGCTGTGGAATGCGCTCCCTGAGGAAATCCGCAATTTGAATTCTCTATTAGCCTTCAGGAAAGCCCTTAAAATGTATTTGTTTGGCCTGGCTTTCCAGGGTTTTTAAATTCTAACCCGATTTTGGGGCTTTTAATTACTGGAATTGTTTAATTGCTGTTTTAAAGTGTTTTTAAATTGTTGATCATTGTTATATTGTTTTTAATTTGTTTTAGCTTTTTATTGTTTTAGTGGTTTGTTTTAATTGTAAACCGCCCTGAGCCATTTTGGAAGGGCGGTATATAAATCAAATAAATAAATAAATAAATAAATAAATAAATAAGTTGGTATTAAAAAAACACAGATATACTAAATACACTTTTAAATTTATCATTTGAACTGTCCCAATGTCCCACTGAAATCAATGGGACTTAAGTCTTATAGTCTCATATGACTAGTTATAGTCTCTTAAGTCTTATATGACCCTGCTAACTGAGCAAAGAGGCACCTTTTAAAAGTGGTGATTCTCTTTATTTAGCAAGGGGAGGGCAACTGGCCCTATTCATCCCCAGCACAGCATCCCTCCAGTGGCTGTTGCAGGTGTTTATCTTATGTTTCTTTTTTAGATTGTGAGTCCTTTGGGGACAGGGAGCCATGTAATTTATTTATTAATTTGGGAACTTAATTACTTTGGGAACTTTGGTTGAAAAGCGGTATATAAATATTCATTGGATATAGCCAGCACGTCAACAAAAATGACTGTAGCGATGAAATGTATTGCATGAACACAAGCACAGAATGGTGCCAATATATCCCTTGAGCTTCTGATCTGCTTGAGTGTTGCAGAGGTTTGCTAGCATATGACCCTAAGGCAGTGATGCAATGGGGAGGAGAAAAGAACGAGAAGATGCGAGAAGCATGCTGTAGAGAGAGTAGCAAGCCCTTGCATTCCATCAATAGTGCAAGCCAATAGTTCTGGCCATGTGGGGGAAAGCGCTCTAGAACTTGCGTTTTGGGTGGTATAAAAATGAAAGGAAAGGAAATGAATAAATCAAGCAAGAGAGTCCGCTGGAGCGCCCCACTTTCAGCACTTTATCAGTTCTGGCATGGAGAATCCAGAAGACTAGGCTGTAACTTAGAATTAAGCATAGGGCCCCAGTAAATGGAGACCTGAGGGCCAAACCTAGCCCTCTAAAGAATATCAGTTGCCATTCCAGAGGAAAAGGGCTGTGTGAAGAGAGTGGTAGCTAGCTATGGCAATGGGTCAATGGTTGTGGATTAGCTATCATGAGAAATTCCATTTTCCATCCCTTCTCAATAACATTAGTTGCTGGCCAGAGATCTAAAACATCTATTTATATTAACAATGCTTTTTAGACATCAACATCAGGTTGGGGATTTACAGACACAAATCTGGTAGCTTTCAAGAACACGTGTAACTATGGGTGTAATTTCCTGTTAAGGATTTGCATAATGATGCTCCGGGAAGAGCTAGGGAAAACCTGAAAGGTTGCTTATATCTCTGACAGCATTTTTAATTACTCAGTAGCTCAGTCTTAAATTGCCCAGAATTCTGTTCTGCAGCAGCAGCAGGTTCACACTCTTCCTAGTTAAGTCATTATCCCCAAAAACACCTCAAAAGATTACTATACCTTTGATTCACAATGGAATGCGTTTAAGTCACTTAATAAAATTCAGTCCCTTTGGGGTGTTACTTATCTCCAAATTCCAGAATTTCTGTGCAATATTATCTTAGGGCAATGCTCTATTACATGGATTAGCTACTAGGTTACAATAACTTTTGATATGCCTGTCACGCTACAAAAATAAAAAGTCCAGTCTACACCTAGGGGAAATCTAGCCAAAAAAATAAAACAATAAAATTTCACAATATGGTTAGGTGTGCTTTACTCTGTCTGTCTGTAAATAGAGGAGTGCCAGTGTGGGAGTATAATAAAGAGAAACTCAAGAGTAAGTACATTAGTAATTAATTACTTCACATAAATCCATGTGAACCCATTTAAAAATGTAATCACTGGCTCTGAGGCAGCAGCTGAGCTGTATTTTGACTCAATATGACTTCAAATCACAGAACTGTTTTACAAACCTCACTGGCAAAAATAAAAGATTTGTGTCGACGCCGTATCTTAGAAAACCAGGAGCAGCTTGTACAAGAAAATACTTTTTTCTCAAGGAGTAAATATGAAAGAGCGTCCCTTCCTAGCACCGCCTTTCCTATTCTGAGAAAAGAGAGGGGCTGAGAAAAGGCCAGAGTGACTAATGATATAGGGAGGGAAATGGAGGGCCAAGCAGCATGCAGGGTCAGAGCCACAAGTGGGAGGACATGTCCCAAGAACACGTGTGCCAGCCTGCCTCTGAAGCCACCTCACTTGCCTCCCCCTCTCCCCAGCCAGCTGGCCAGTGCTCCTGCTGTCTACTCACTAGCTCGTGCGCGATGCCACACTGCTCCCGCTGCCCACTCTTCAGGTTCCTCCTGGCTTGTGGGGAGCAGGGAAGCCCTGAACAGGCCCAGGGGGACGAGACTGCACCACGGATAGCAGAGGAGCTACCTCTGTTCATGCACTGAACACGGGCTCTTTCTGCCCTCACTATGGCCCTGGCAGCATGCTTTGATACTTGTGGGAGACGGCAGGGGCAGCCCTCCCATTTTATGTTATTTATTTATTTTTACATTTATATCCCGCTCTTCCTCCAAGGAGCCCAGAGCGGTGTACATGTTTGTGTTTATCCTCACAACAACCCTGTGAGGTAGCTTAGGCTGAGAGATACATGACTGGCCCAGAAACACCCAGGAAGTTTCATGGCTGAATCAGGATTGGAACTCAAGTCTCCCAGGTCCTAGTCCAACACTCTGACCACTACACTGCACTGTCTTCCATGAAACAAGGTGAGGTGGTCACCAAAGGCAGTAGATTATTGGGACACCAGTAGGTAGCAAGATGTCCTCCTGTTTTTTAAAAAAGAGATAGTGGCAGGAGGGGGCATGCAAGGTGGCATTTGGCTTCCTGCCTCGGGTGCAGGAATTTGTTTAGCACTTGATTGATTGATTGATTGATTGATTGACTGACTTCCTGCCGCAAGTGCAAAGAGGTGCTGCTACTACCATGATGACAGCAACGATGAATATTTATATACCGCTTTTTAACAAAAGTTCCCAAAGTGGTTTACATAGAGAAATATAATGAAAGAAAGAAAGAAAGATGGATCCCTATCCCCAAAGGGCTCACAATTAAAAAAAAGAAACACAAGATAGACACCAGCAACAGCCACTGGAGGGATGCTGTGCTGGGGCTGGATAGGGCCAGTTGCTCTCCCCCTGCTCAGTAAAGAGAATCACTACTTTGAAAAGGTGCCTCTTTGCTCAGTTAGCAGGGGAAAGGCACTGAGCCACCACTGGGAGACAATTTTCAGATCTGTTGAAAGCAGATCTGATGGAGCTTAATATGTCACATGCCAGTAGGTACAATGGATTGTTTGTTTTTTACATTTACATTTACATTTTATATCCTGCTCTTCCTCCAAGGAGCCCAGAGTAGTGTACTACAAACTTAGGTTTTTCCTCACAACAACCCTGTGAAGTAGATTAGGCTGAGAGAGAAGTGACTGGCCCAGAGTCACCCAGCAGGTATCATGGCTGGATGGGGATTTGAATTCAGGTCTTCCTGGTCCTAGTCCAGCACTCTAACCACTACAACACGCTGGCTCATTAAATGTCAATCCTTCCAAACAGGTCAAAACAGTGTACATGCCTATCCTGTTTTATCCTCACAACAGCCCTAGTTGAGTGACTGGCCCAAAGCAAGGTGGCCATCAATCTTTTCTTGATCCAAATTGGTATTGGTTCATATCAGGGATAGCTGCTGAGCCTAATGATTTCAATGTATATCCATTTAAACAAAAAATTGATCTTGTAGTCACAGCAGGTTTCCAGCCAAGGGCATTTATAGCTCATATGTGTGCATTTGTGAGCATGTGTTTGGTCAGGAAGAGACCCAACCTTTCTGCACAAGAAGACAGTGGTGAGTTCTATTTCTATTTGTCTAATTTTGTATATTAATATAAAGTTAGCACATGCAAATTTGTTTCCTCTTCTTTGGCTGCGTCCTCTCTTTTTTTGGTAATGTGCACCTGTCCACCTTAGCCCAAAGTCACATGATAAGTTAATGCAGGGGTTCTCAAACATGGGTGCCCAGATGTTGTTGGGCCAAGTCCAACAACATCTGGAGAGGGGACCCAAGTTTGAGAACCCCTGAGTTAATGGAAGAGGAGCAATTCTAGCCCAAGTCCAACCAGCTGTCTACTATACCACACTTCCTATCCCTAGCCATGATGAGGAGCTATCTGGTCCACAGAAGTCCTAGACTGGGTGGAAGGACTGGATAAGGAAAATATTTTAATAGTTGCCTTCCTAGTTGAGGTCGCTCAATATATCAAGGGCTTCACAACTAAGAGTTGTGAGGAGCAACAGATACTTGCTTCAGTAGCATTGACAGCTTTTCACTTGCAGGGCTCCTATAACATTGGCAGTGAAAATTCAGTAAGTGACATTTTCCCCATCACTGTGGGGATTATATCTTCCATGTGATAATCTGTGGAATGCTTCCATCAGTACTCCTACGGCAACATGAGCATGTTTCTGATCAGAACCTTCAGACAGCACGGCATCTTGTGCAGCAGGGAAGAGTGATATATGTACTGTTCCTGAGCTTGTAAACTGTTTGTATGCCTTTCCATGGTTTGTTTGTGTGGCACAAATAATGAACGCATCACTCCTTTGAAGCACGGTGAAAAAGCACTTTAAGAAATACACATTTAGCTTTCTACGTGTATGGCAAGTTTGTGTCTGTGCTCAGAAATGATCTCGGAAGTTATCAGAAATGAAAGATGGCAGCTGAATTCACCCATCATTTATTTTGGCAGGTTCTTCATTCTTTTGTACCAGTTACACACCTTAAAATTTGCATGGATAATCCCTTTCCTTGAATAATAGGATACTTGCTGCAGAGACATGTCTGAAAGGATGCTGCCTTATCACTTAGGCTTTATTCTAAAAATGCCTTTGCAATGACCAGGAAGCCTCAGTGCTAAATACTTGTTATGTCATTACTTGGGATATTAGTTCCCTCAAGTCCAATTGTTAACATTTCCTTGACTATCTATAGGAAGAATACCAGGAATAATGGAAGATTGTGACGAGTTGACCCCCTGCTATATTGAAAATATCTTTTTCTTCCTTTCTAGGCTCCTCCTCTCTGACCTTCAAAACTGTTGCAAAGTCCCCCTTTCTGACCATGCATGTTTCACTGCATTATCTGAACAGTTACAGAGATGCAACATACTTACATCACATAGCCAAATTTCTAATGAATGTCATTCCTAATAGAGCTACTGGTTGCTGAAAGATAACACATATTAAGGCTGTTCTGATGAGCAGCCTAACCCAGACTAGAGCCACCCAACCTGGGTTAGGCTGCTTGCGTGTAGCACCAGGATTGCGCAGATTCCCCAATTCAAAGCCCGACCTTTCACCAATTTACTTCCCGAGGTTAAGGGTGGGAGTGCGCTCAAGGTTAAGGGTGGGAGTATTGTGTGTGTCTCAGGTTGCTTGCAGCCCAAGTGCACACAGAGATGAGCGCCTAGAGCACCCATCTCACGGGTGTATCCCACAATGCAATGCGCTTGTCACACAGTGCATTGAGGGATTTCCGGAGGCCAGGGAAACAAGTCCCGGCCATGAACGACCAGCGCAAATTGTCTGGGCATGCAGTGGTGCACCAAAGACTTGACAAAGGATCATCTGGGTGGGAGGTAGGTGAAGCCCTGCCTCCCCACCCCGCTGCCCTTCCCACCCCAGCAGGGATCATGTGAATGGCCTCGTTATTTCTCAGTAACTATGCAATTGACTCCTCACCTTTTGTTATTTTATAATTAGAGGTGTGCTGCATTTACACACCTAACTGGCTTATGTAAGGCTGATGTTCTATCAGGCATGGAGTAGCTCAGGCATATTGTAAATCTTCATGCTGACAGAAGGGCACCCTGTGTAGCTGTTTCAGCAAACATGAATAACAGGCATGGGAAGTAAATCTGAGGTACCAAAAGGAGAGGGAAGGGCAGAGATGAAAGGTCAAAGGGAGTGCAACTGAAGAGGAGACAGAATGGAGGAGAACATTGGGTATGGGGTTATATGTATACACTTACATTGGAACTAGATAAATGTGTACAAGTCCATTGACAAATTATATAGGGAAGCAGACGCCTGTTAACTAACAAAGGAGTTGAACTGCAGGAAAATCTCCTTAGGAAAGTTCTTGATTCTCTGATACATCTACAGACTGACCTACCTATGACTAAATTGATTATCTAGACCCATTTCAAACTGGTTTTGGGCAGGCTATGGGGTAGAGACTGCCTTGGTCAGCCTGATGGATGATCTCCAACTGGGAATTGACAGAGGAAGTGTGACTCTGTTGGTCCTTTTGGATCTCTCAGCGGCTTTCAATACTATCGACCATAGTATCCTTCTGGAATGTCTGAGGGTGTTGGGGGTGGGAGGCACTGTTTTACAGTGGTTCCGCTCATGGACCGATTCCAGATGGTGTCGATTGGAGACTATTGCTCTTTGAAATCGGAGCTTAAGTACAGTGTTCCTTAAGGTTCCGTACTTTCTCCAGTGCTTTTTAACATCTACATGAAACTGCTGGGAGTGATCATCAGGGGATTTGGAGCTGGGTGTTACCAGTACACTGATGACACCCAAATCTACTTCTCCATGTCAACGTCTTCAGGAGCTGGCATATGCTCCCTAAATGCCTGCCTGGAAGCAGTAATGGGCTGGATGAGGGAGAATAAACTGAAGCTGAATCCAGATAAGACAGAGGTACTTATTGTCCAGGGTCAGAACTCTAGAGATGATTTTGATCTTCCTGTCCTAGATGGGGTCACAGTCTGGGAGTACTTCTGGATCCACACCTCTCCCTGGTTTCTCAGGCTGAGGCGGTGGCCAGGAGTGCTTTCTATCAGCTTCGGCTGATACGCCAGCTGCGCCCGTTTCTCGAGATCAATGACCTCAGAACAGTGGTACATCTGTTGGTAAACTCCAGACTTGACCTCTGTAATGCGCTCTATGTGGAGGCTGCCTTTGTACGTAGTCCAGAAACTTCAGTTGGTTCAGAATGCAGGCAGCCAGGTTGGTCTCTGGGTCATATCGGAGGGACCACATTACTCCTTTACTGATGGAGCTACACTGGCTGTCATTAGGTTTCCAGACAAAATACAAAGTGCTAGTTATAACTTACAAAGCCCTAAACAGCTTAGGCCCTGGGTATTTAAGAGAGCATCTTCTTCACTACGAGCCCCACCGCCCATTGAGGTCATCTGAGGAGGTCCGTCTCCAGTTACCACCAACTCATTTCATGGCTACACAGAGACGGGCCTTCTCGGTCACTACCCTGAGATTGTGGAATGCACTCCCTGCTGAGATATGATCCTCCCCATCTCTGGCAATTTTCAAAAAACACCTGAAACCCCATCTTTTCACCCAAGCTTTCTCAGCTTCCTAAAAAATTTTAGATTTCAATCTCTGGTTTATTTTTAAATTGTTAGATTGTTTTAAGTTTTTGTAAATGTTTATAAATTCTTTTATGCTACTGTTAACTGTCCAGAGACAAAAGTTTGGGGCGGTGTACAAATTAGATAGATAGATAGACAGATAGATAGATAGATAGATAGATAGATAGATAGATAGATAGATAGATAGATAGATAGTCAAAACTCTTGTAAGTTAACAGTGGGCCACTCTAAGGTTGACTGAAGAAATCTTATGAAAGGCAATTTCATTATCTGTTCATCAGCAATTTTATAATCTGTTTATCAGGAGCAGAGCATACACACCAACTGTACCTCTTTAAAACATGACAGTATAATATTATTCTGAACACTTGCAATAATTGCAGGTAGATATTGAATATGTACCTAATTCTGAAGAGCAGATCACTGTCTCTTGGAAAGCTCTTAAGGGAATGTAATATTAGGCCATGTCCTCAAATGCCCTCGCTTAAGTTACCTGTATTCTGACCTGCTCCCTCTCCACATAATATCCTCACAAGCTGGTTTAAGAAATATAGATAACAAGGAACCACCATAAGTTAAACAAATAGATGGCTGAATTCAGTGGATATCATCTGCTTAAAAAAAGATCTGAAGTCCTTGTGTGGTTTAACCTTTTAGATCATAACTTTGGTGAAAGAGTGGAATGCACAAATGAATCTGCCTACTTTCCTTTCATTATAATTTCAATTGATAATTACCATCTTCACAAGTTAGCCCGCTTCTACCACAAATGTTCATGCACCCACCAACTTGAATTGAGGTGGGTGGCATCATCAGAAATGTGCATGAAGTAGGGATGCGCATGAACCATGGTTTGTGTACTGGATCAAATAAGAAAGGGTTTGGGGTTCAACAAACCGGTTCGTCCTGATTTGGCCAACCCACAAATTGGTTCGGCAATTCAAGTGGGGCACCTGGGAGGGTGGCAAGCAGCACCTTTTAAAGTGAGTAGCACAGGTCCCTATGTGCATTTCTGCCACTCCATGCAGCTTACTGCTGCAGCAGTGCTCCACCCAGCAGCCCACGTGCAGCACCTCCACATGGCCTTCCATGCATGCACAGAAGCCATTTGCATGGTCAGCATGGTATTGCTAACCACATAAATGTCTTCCGCACATGCGCAGAGGCCATGTGCATGCCAGTGCCACACACAGGTTGCTGGGGGGAGTACCACCACACCGGGAAGCTGCATGGAGCAGTGGAAACATAGATAGGGATCTGCACTACTTACTTCTAAAGGTGCCACTCGTTGCTCCCCTAGTGCCACACTCAAACCACTGAACCAGTTTGTGGGTCAGCCAAAATGGGACAACCTGGTTTGTCGAACCACAAACTGGTTCATTTCAAACCAGTGCACGAACTGTGGTTTGTGCACATCCCTACAAACTACACTGTTGGGTGTCCCTATGTGTCACTACAACTGTACCTAATTTGGTCCAATTCAGTTAGGTGGTTCACAAGTCAGTCCACTTGCGCCTCAAACATTCAGGTCTTTGCCATCTTGGAGTGGATGACATAATCACAAACTACACCATTGAGGTATCCTTATTTATCCCTGCAACGGTATTAAATTTGGTTCAAATCATTTAGGCGGTTCACAAGTTAGCCCACTTGCACCTCAAATTTTCACACATCTGCCATCTTGAATTGGGGTGGATGACATCATCACAAATTATGCTTTTGAGGTGTCCCTATGTGTCCCTACAAATGCTCCAATTATGGTTCAGATTGGTTAGGTAGGTTTAGTTTATACAATCTGAAATTGTTTGGAGAGCTAAATATGAAATATGATTGCCTTTTCTGATACCAAGTGTAATTTTTTTAAAGCAAAGATTTTCAGATTGGCTTTTCTATATGTCTTTTGTCTGAAAATCAAATATATGAGGCTGCCTTATGCTGAATTGGAATAGAAGTCCATCTATTATGCCAATATCTCTGACCCTGACTGGCAGTATCTCTCCAGGGTTTCAGGCAGGGACTTAACCTTGCCCGGAGATGCCAGGGATTGAATCAGGGAGCTTCTGCATGCAAAGTACTTGTTGCACCACTCAGCCTTAGCCCCTCTCCTCTTCAATGTCTTTAAAAGAGTAATTAAGGAAGGTAACTCCTTTTGCTGCCCCTTCCCATCTCAATATTTTCATTTTTAAAGAAACCAGTTTAGACAGGTTAGTGCCTATTTTTCTGCTACCAAATAGTGCAACAATGTTGAAAGAAGCAATCTTCTGTGCAGGTACATGTATGTTTCACCCCATGTGACAAACAATGTGGGAGGGGTTTCAGGGGAACAATTTGGACTGAGGAAATGACATGAAGGAAATGGTTCTTCATAGATCTCCCACTGTCTTGTCTAGTTTGGTCCATGTGGCACTTGGAAGTAAATGTCAGTGAAATCAATGAGACCTATTTTCAAGTAAATGTATTATGGCTTATGTGTGGAAGGTCAATACATCTTTATACAGACTGGTTGGCCCCAAGATATCAGTGAATTCTAGTTTCTCAACACTGGTCTCGATCAGCACTGATGATAGTGTGACTGAGAGAACTAAGAGGGAGTGACTGCTCCATGACATATCTTATTATTTCTGTATAGATAATGAGGTTGTTGCCGTTCTCAGAAAAGGGAGTCAGCACACTTTGAAGATAATATACTTTTAAAACAATAAACATTCCAGTAAAGCATTCAGGCAACTGGTTAATGAGACCCACACCTTTGACAGGCTGAAGCCTATTCATATGGGATCAAAAAGTTATTAATTAATTCCATTTAAATACGTGCTTGCAAAATTGCTGGATTTCCAGTACAATTATTTAAAGCATTTATGGATTGAGAATGCATACGCACACACGCACACGCGCGTAAAATGGCTTGCAGTTTGCAAACGTATTAAAGTCTTGTCTTCCTGTGGCCCTAGTCTTTTCCTAGCTCTGTGCAGTCTCATTCCCCATGCTTTCCAGTGGGAAGGTTTTTCCAGATTTTCCAATAAAGTAATGGATTACTTAATTTTGGGGGTGGGGTGGGGGCTTTTTTCTTTTTCTTTTGGTGATCTGAGCAAGGTCTGGAACCTATCTGCAAAAATAGCATGTTTCTATCTTGTAGTTTTGTCTGGGAGTTTCATGTTAGCCAGCCAGCCAGTCAGTAATGCCAAAGCAGCTTTATATTATACTAGTAAAATGGCTTGCAGTTTGCAAGCCTATTAATGTCCTCTGTCACTGTGACTCTTATCCCTTCCTAACTCTATAAGGTCTCATGACCAATGCTGCCCAATGGGAGAGGGTTTATTTTTGCACTTTCTGGGATATTAAAGCATTTTTCCAGGTTTATGGATTTTTCTGTGCAAAGTCTGGAACTTATTAGCGAAAACAGCATGTTGCTATCTTTGGTGGTTTGATCTGGAAGTTTCATATCAGCCAGTGAGTGAGTCAGGGAGGGCTTACAGTTTGCAGGCATATTAACATCTCATCTCACTATGACTCTAGTCTTTTGCTAGCTCTATAAAGTATTATTCCCTAATCAGTGAGGCCCAAGCAACTATTTATCTGCATATCTGTCTATATGTTGGCAATGCAATACGCATATTAATACCTCAACTCTTTCCCCAGAAAGACCCTTTATTGCACAAAAATAAAGTTGATATACATAAGATGAAATGTTTCAGTGTATACACCATCATCAGTTAAACGAGCACAGATTAGAGGCCTCTTCTGTTCCCCAGCTGTTAAATTCTTTAGAGCAGATAACACTCTGTTCCGTGACTGGCAGAGAGATAATGAGATAGGGGATAAAGGAAGTTATGAATACGATGAATATGTATATACTGCTTTTCAACAAAAGTTCCCAAAGCAGTTTACATAGACAGATAGAAACAGAATAGGTTCCCTGCCTCAAAAGGGCTCACAATCTAAAGAAGAAACATAAGGCAGATACCAGCAACCACCACTGGAGGGATGCTGTGCTGGGGCTGGATAGGGCCAGTTGCTCTCCTCCTGCGAAATAAAGAGAATCACCACTTTTAAAAGGTGCCTCTTTGCTCAGGTAGCAGGGGACTAACTCAGTTGGCAGTCAGATAACATCTGGGGACTCAGGGTTTGGAACACCTGTGCTTTCCTTTTCCTGGGATCTTTCTGTACTTTTGGACAAGTGTTAGAGCATGGAAGTCAGCCCTTGAGTGGAATAGTCCAACAACCCCTGAGGACCCAAGGCTGAGAACCCATTCTAGTCAACAGCAGCCATGGGATGACTGGGTGATCCACACTGGGACTGAAGTGCAGGAGGAGGGGTCTTTAGCCCTTTGCCCCTGCCACAGCACCAAACTGAATTGCATCCCCTTTGCCCCTGTAGCTGCTATTTGCTCAGCAGGAAAGCTGCTATGGACACCAACAAGAGCTTCCTTCTTAGAGTGTTAAAAGTATGCCTGACTTCCCACTGAAATCAGCAGAACAATGCTAATCTCTGATATTGCAGAATTTAATGTGCTTGACTTTTCACTCTGAAATCCTGCTCGGAGCAGCTTTTCAGCAAAGGCCAGGAGCAGAGGCGTAACTAGGGAAAATGGCGCCCGGGGCAAGCACTGAAATTCCCCCCCCCACCGTGCCCCCCACCGCCCCCCTCCAACATACTACATTATACTTAGGTTTTTCCTCACAAGCGCCCGCTGACGCCGCCAAGCCAGGCCAATGACTGGCTGCCAGGCGCCAGCAAAGCAATGGGGGGGTGCAGGAGGCGTGGAAGGGACCGCTCATGAGGAAGGGGGCACCGACGCGCTCCCTTGACTGCTGCAGCGCTGCTGCACTGAGCAGGAAACATTTGTATTAACAAAATTTTTTTAAAAAAAAATTAAAAATTTGGTCATGGCGGCGCCCCCCACGTGACCAGAAAAGATGGCGCCCAGGGCACGTGCCCCCCCTGCCCCCCCTATAGTTACGCCTCTGGCCAGGAGGTCCCACCTCTCACCTCATCCGCTGCACACTCATTAATGACCTCGGGCAAGTCCCTCTTCTCCCAGCCTCAGCACACACACACACACACCAATCTACAATATGGAAACAATAATATAGCCCACTTTATAGGGATGCTGTTAAGATTGCCAGGATGTTGTCCAAGGCATTTTAAACAATGTGTGCTTATTATTTGGACTCATTGGAAGTTCAGACAATAAGCACAGGTAGTTTAGAACTCCGTTCTGCCCAGACAATGCAAGACCTCAGCTGGCCATCTGTTCAAGGAGAAGGCTACTGACCTGCCTGCCTCACAGGGCTGTTGTGAGTGAGGGCGAACCCTGCAAAGTGGAAACAGGCTAGACAAGTCAAGGGCATCATGCTTCTATGCACGTATGCCAGCCCCAAAATTGAAGCTGACAGATATATTACTAGGCGTCACCACCTTCTATGGCAGACCAACAGTCCTTCTGGCTCAAGGTCATTGACTCTCTTCAAAGGCTGAAATGTTTAGGACTTTTCACTTTACAAGAAGAGGTCATGGCTGGAGTAGGGGAACAGAGATGAATAAAAATCTAAATGGTATAGTGTGAAGAGAGTGACTAATATAGAAGGAACACATTTCCCTCTCTAATAACACTAGAACTTGGAACAGCCAATGAAACGGATTGGCAATAGATTCAGGACAGACAAAAGAAAATACTTTTCACACAACATATAATTAACGTAGAATTAACAACTACGTTATGTCGTACTGTTTGACTTAGATGGCTTAAAAAGAGATTATACACATTCATGGAATACAGACCTACCAACATATATTAGCCATTAGCTAAATGGAACCTCCATGTTCAGAGGCAGTATACCTCTGAATATTAACTAGCAGGGGCAAGGAAGTTCTAGGGGTGTGCATTTTTGAATTTTCTTGTTTCGATTTGTATCCGAATTGAAACATCCCCATTTTGTTTTGTACCCAAATTTTCTGAATCCGAATCAGCCCTGTTTTGTTTTGTAGCCAAATTTTCTGAATCCAAATCCAAATCAATTTGGATTTTTAAAAAGGGTCCCAGGGCAAAAAGAGTGGGTGGTGGTGGTAGTGTCCAATGGGTGGAAGCTGCCACCCAAATTTCAAAGGAATTAGGCAAAGGGCTGATTTTTTTGGTGATTTTTTTTTTTAAGTTTACACATCTTTAAGAATTTTCCCATAGGGAATAATGGGGATTCCAGCAAATGTATCGCTTCAAATCAAGGGGAAAGGGATAACCCAGAGCAGAGTGTGGTGGGTGGTAGTGCCCAATGGGGGCAAGGAAACTTCCAGAATTATTTCAAAGGAATTGGGCAAAGGGCTGATCTTTTGTGATTTGTTGAAGTTTACGTGTCTTTAAGATTTCTCCCATGGGGAATAAAGGAGGTTTCAGCAGCCCCATAATTCCACTTGGGGGGCACTGGGGTTGCCCAGAGCGAGGGGTTGTGTAGTGCACATAGGGTGCCAACCACCCCCACACCCACAAGCCTGTGGGGTACTGGGTTTTGTTGTTTCTGAGGTGTTCATTGTAGATTCTCTGGTAGCATATGAGATTTTCAGTGAAAAACAAGAATCCACTCTCATATGCTACCAGAGAATCTACACTCAGAACAAGAACCCAGCACCCCATAGGTTAGCAACCCTTCCCCTGGCCAATGTGGGGTCGGTAAAGAGTGGGAAGAAGCAATAGAGCCAATGGGGAACAAGGAGGGCATTGTCAGCAGGTCAGCCTATGATTTAGGTCACTGATCAGAAGGCTGGAAGGGTGGGAAATGCAAAGAGATGTCAAACACAAAATGGGGACTGACTCAGAGATCACCACAAAATGGAGGTCCGAAACAACAAAACGTTTTGTAGCCGAAACAGGGGCGTTTTGTTTTGTATACAAAACTTTTGGATCTGGAAAATGGGTGTTTTGTTTTGTCTACAAAACACCCAAAACAGGCTGTTTTGGGTATAAAATGTTTTGTATCCGAAACGTTTCGCACATCCCTACAAGGAACAGAGAAGGATTGTTGCTGACTGTATGCCTTGTGAGTTTCCTACAGTAGTCACTGTTTGAAACTGCATGCCGGCCTGCATGGCTGCAAGAAGCTGCCTGTGCACTGCTTCCCCTTGTGGCTGCCTGCTGCACTGCAGCAACTTTTGAACCTTTAAAAGCCCTGTGAACCTTTAAAAGCCCTGGGAGGGCCCCACCCAGAGACTGATCATTGACAGGAAGAATATAAGAGATTCCTGTCTCAAGTAAGCTTTGCCTCAGTATCAAGATAATTTAGTTCTGATGTGCTGGTGGTTATTCCTAGCTGTTTGTCCAACTTGAGTCTTGGCTTGTCTCTGACCTCCAACATGCTCTTTGATCCTGGCTCCTGTTTGCTTAATTTGATTCTTGGTTTGCTTTGAATCTCCAGTTTGTTGCTTTCTTTGACTGTTTGCTCAGCTCAGCCCTTGGCAGGTCTCAAACCCTGACTTGCTATTTAATTCCACCCAGTTTCTGGCCCCTAGCTTTGGTTCTGACTCCTGCTTTGTTCCCTGAACCAAGTTCCTGCTTCTTTACCCAGATTTCCTAGTCCCTACCTTAAGTGGCGCAGCAGGAAAATGCTTGACTAACAAGCAGAAGGTTGCCAGTTTGAATCCCTGCTGGTACTATATCAGGCAGCAGTGATATAGGAAGATGCTGAAAGGCATCACCTCACACTGTGCAGGAGAAGGCAATGGTAAACCCCTCCTGTATTCTATCAAAGAAAACCACAATTCTCTGTGGGCACCAGGAGTCGAAATCAACTTGACGGCACACTTTTCCTTTACCTTTCCTTTGGGTCATGCATCCTCCAGAAGTAGCTTCCCACTACTCAGCCCTAGCACTGATGCTTGCTCTGATTCCAACAGAGCTCTTCTTATGCCTCCATCATAGACCTTTCCCTGGCCTGCTAGTAAGCCTGTATGCTAGAGATGAACTCAGGACCTCACACATGCAGAGCATATGTTCTACCACAGAACTAGAACCCCTCCAGAGTGTTTCAAGGAGATTAGTCCAGCACTCTGGCAGATCCACTAATGTCTGTTGCTCTTTCTGCCTACAACAAGGCCCTATCAGGTATCCTAAATGCAGTTACTTAGACATAAGTCCCTTGAAGAGAGTCCACCTATATTAGAAGTTGCCTTGTGCAAAACAAGCTAATGCAAATAATTAGTCCTATAAATCAAGCATATCTGTGCAACGTGTACAATATTCACTGCACAACTCAAGCATGTAAACAAAATTTTTCCATACTTGACCTGAGATCCTGCCACACCCAGACTGCAAACAATAATGCCTTTCATGTTCTGCATGAAAGGATATATTGCAAATGAATTTTGGTACAAAGTTTAAATAAAGAATTACAAAGTAATAATTAACTCAAAGTGTCATTTATTATGATGGGATGGTGGCTTGTCTCTTGTTTTGCTTCTAACAGAATGTACTCAGTTAAAAACTGGTACAACCAGTTGGTGGGTAGCACACAGCTCCAAAAGACACACTGTTCTCATCACCCCATACAATGTTTTCTTTTATGAAGCCTGTTTTCGTCAATTAGGTAAATAATAGAGAAAAGGGGACACAGCAGAAGCTGTATTCGAATCATGCTTTCATAACTGACCATGGCCTAGGGTGAAACAACATAACAGGAAAAGAAAGGATGCCTTGTTTTTTAACCCATGTTGCTTAGGCATGATGTTTGAATTAAGGTTCTGCTATAGAACGTGACTGACATGATTGGTGAAAAACTAGCAGTGTACAGTTTCAACGGATGTCCATCAATATCCATGACCAAGAAAAAGATCCAGAGTATTACCCAATCACATGACTGAATGCTCTCCTGTGTCAAAACCCCACTACACATACAGAACTAGCAAATTCATGAGAAGACTAGTACCTTTTAGGGATGTGCCAAAAGGCGATTCAGCATCCAAATTGCTGGCACAATCCCTTTAAAAACGAGGGCTTCCACAGCCCCTTTAACAATGAAGAAAGCAGGTCCATACCTGTCCCTCCTCCTACTCACTGCCATTTCTGTAACCCCCGTGCTCCTCCCGGATATCTTCGCTGCCAGCAGGGCATCTTCTAGTTGCCCCTGCGCACAACCCCAGCAGCCATTTGCATGGTCAGCAGCCATGCTGACCACGCAAATGGACACTGCGCATGTGCAGAGGGCATGTGCTTGCCGGTGTCACATGCAGGGTCAGTTGGGAGATGCCCCACCAGCATGCCAAAATGTCGAGGAGGAGCGCCGGAAGTGGCGGCGAGTGGGAGGAGGAGCAGTTATGGACCTGTTCTTCTCCTTGTTAAAGGGATTGTGTCAGTAATTCAGGTGCTGAATCGGATTTCAGCACATCCCTTGTATCTTTTGTTCTGACCTGCTAGTTTTCTACCAAGGCTTTTATCATGCATTTTAAGTGGAGAAGGAGTCAGCTCTGCAATTTAGATAAGGAGGGTTCTGCTGATGGAGATGGGCTAATTTTATAGTTGCATGGTGCCTAGTATATTACATGCACAATATAAATATTAAGATTAAATGATGATGATGCCACTCCTCACCTGCATGCTAAAGTGTTTCAGTCCCAGGGAGGCTGTACGACCTGATTGACAGAATGTGTAGATCAGACTACACTGACCAGAGGTATGAGAAGACACAGGGAATTATACTGAGGAAAGGGGCCATGCTATTTTCATGGGTCATTAGATTTTCTGACAGGAAAGTGGCACTGGGGAGAGTTTTCTTAACCTTTACTTCATGCCATTTTCTTAATCTGAATTACTCCCTCACATTTGTTATTTGTCCCGTGGGGAAAATATGCAGTGTGTCAATGGGCTGATTCACACAATGACTCCAGTGTCAGTTCAATGAAACTTGGAGATTCTCCCTGTAGCAGTTTAAGCCTTTGTCTCAGAGCAGCTCACGTGAGGGGGGGAAATGCTGAGTCATCCCTGGCGAGCTGCTTGGCTGGGCTTCTCATAAAACTATTCTGTATTTCTGGTAGATTTAAAATGCTGTCGCTGCCACCCCCTCTGTTGGCATAGCCTGAACCTCCCTGGGCTGGGGGAGAGGGAATATCCCCAGGGAAATCTCTCTTAATTTTGCTATTGGATAAGTATCAAAAACCTTCCTGATAGATTAAAAAATCTGATAGCTGCTGAGCTCTTGAGGACACGTTTGCACCAGAGGAATCCCCATCCTTCCCCACCTTCTTGAATTAAAAATCAACTCTGAGAGACTTGTAAAAAGAAAAGAACAAAAACAGTTTTATTGAATTACTACAGATTGCTTCCATTTGAGGCTTTTAGCTTTTTAGATACACTCAAAAAAACTTAGTAGGTTACAAAAATAGTTTGTCTTAGGCTTCAGTTTTAGGTAGTATTGAGGCACACACAAATGTTTATAGAGTATTTCACAACACCCTAGATAGGTTGAGTGTAGGCTATTGTTTCTTATTTTAGTTATGTTGCAGGTAAGCAGTACTAGAACAGTATCAGGGATATGCAAAGCACACACTCAAAGAAAAGAAAAAATCTAACACCAGTTCTTACTAAACACTCTCTCCTAAGCTAGACTTCCAAAGCCACAAACCTCAGCCCCCGCAAGGCACCCCCCAAGTTGATAGGATTTATTGTTGATTAATCAGGAATTTTTAAAGAATTAATTTTTGACTCGATAGACATGAATTGGCTCCATAGGAAACCATTGCGTGAGTCTTTCCTTCAGAAAGCTGTGTTCACTTTCACCTTAATAACTTAATTGATTTGACCCAAACTCAGAGTTCAGAACAATAAGTAATTAAGGTCAGTGGGTGAAAAGGCACTCTGTTATTTCCTATGGAGCCAATGCATGTCCATGGAGCCAAAAATTAATTCTGTAGAAATTCATAAATAAATAACAATAATTCCTACCAATTTGGGGGTGCCTGGGAGGAGTTGAGACCAGTCCTGCTGTGCCCCCAGACCCACTGTGGGGTACTCTGGCACCCCACAAAGTGAGGGTTGGGGCTGCCTCAAATCCCCATTATTCCCTATGGGAAATTGAAAAATACTTCAAAAATTCACCAATAATCAGAGAAGTGTCCGATTGCCTTGGGGATTGGTGGGTGGTAGGCACCCCTGGGTGCCTACCACCCACCCCAGTTTTTGCCCCTATGTACTCTGCATAGGGAATAATGGGCAATATTAAACAAATTTCAAACATTTCATCAAAAATTGTAGGAGTGTCCAATTGCTTTGGGGTTTGGGTGGTAGTTGCTATCCATGGGTGCCTACCACCCAACCCAGTTTTGGAGGCTCAAACTGGTTCAAGCCAGTTTGAACCGGTTTGAATTGAACCAAGCTCAGTTCGGTTTGAATTCGAACCAGCAGATTGAGCCCAATGCCTGATTTGGTTCGAATTCAAATAGTCAAACCAAACCAGTTCGAATTCAAACCAGTTCGGATTTGAACCGGCTTGCACATCCCTTCCAATCAATCTAGCTAGCTAGACATAAACATGCAGACATGTATGTTTGTCTCACGGAGGAGAGCTGGTCTCATGATAGCAAGCATGACTTGTCCCCTTAGCTAAGCAGGGTCCACCCTGGTTGCATTTGAATGGGAGACTAGAAGTGTGAGCACTGTAAGGTATTCCCCTCAGGGGATGGAGCCGCTCTGGGAAGAGCATCTGAGGTTCCAAGATCCCTCCCTGGCATCTCCAAGAGAGGGCTGAGAGGGATTCCTGCCTGCAACCTTGGAGAAGCCACTGCCAGTCAGTGAAGACAATACTGAGCTAGATAGACCAATGGTCTGATCAGTATATGACAGCTTCCTATGTTCCTATGACATAGGTATGTTTGGATGTATTAACGGCATGGTGGATACCAGGGCTTTGTCATTTTTTAAGATCTATGATTGGTGATTTTAAAAAGTGTCATCAAGTATGTTGGCAATTCAGTTTAATTTTTCCTTATGACGAGTTTATCCTTAGAGTCATCCAAAACATCATATAGACAAATTAGGGTGTAAATACCTGCTTTTGTTTTCTACTGAAACTTCCTAATTAATAAATACACTATTACATTTATATAATATGAATGGTATATTCCCAATACAATGTTCACTTGAATTAGCTAGTACAGGAAATACGGTGTGACGCTACATAAAACATCAGGAAGTCAGTCTGACCTAAATTATTACTAGGACTAATTTTTGAGTTGTGACTAAGGAGGACCTTTATCTAATATAATTGAGCACCATAACAGAAGAGCTCATTGATTTATAATTGCTTAATGGTTGGATTTCATAAACCAAAGCCACAGGTCAGAGGCTTCATGCTTGCACAATCCTGGAAACTGCTCGCAAAACATTACTAGGAACTAGTTAAAAGTGCTAAAGCCGAGTCATTGCATAGGTAAGGGATTGGCAAACTAGAATTTCCAGGTATCATTCTTTCTGCGTGGAAGTTCCTGATGGTAAGGCTTTAGGGTCTAAGGAAGGTTCCTGTTTGCACAGCAGCCTGCCCATACACATTCAAAGTGTCTTGGTACCAAGTCGTTGCCTTTTTAAAAAGCAGTGCTATACCATTTGAAATCAGCTGGTATAAAGGCTCTTCAAATATGTGCATGCACACAAGCCCACAGAATATAAACATATCCCTGTAAACATTTCATGATTCAAAGTTTTTAAATTCTACACTCCATTCTCCTTTTTGCATCTTAAAAAAAAAAAATAGGCACCAAGTTTGGAAGTTCCATGCTAGTCCCCTACCCTCTATTATAATATTCTGCTCCTCAGAAGCAGGCAGAAATTCTATTATTGTATGGTGAGAGCAGCAAACATTCTGAGACACTCTTGTGATCAATCAGGAACAATTTACTAAGGTAAAGAATTCCCTGGGAGAATTCAGGACAAGCCCTCATAGTTAGGCAATCAATGAAACACCTGTAAGGGCTGTGTGGCTGGCTGCAGACTTGTCTCTGACCCAGGTTCAGAACTGTAGCTTGTGATGGTGAGAAGGATTCTGATGCATCCATTAGCTCCTGCCTGAAAGCACATTTTACTGCAAAAACTGTAGGAAAAGTAAAAGCATAATTATTATTTTATTATTATTTATTTGATTTCTATACTGCCCTTCCAAAAATGGCTCAGGTCAGTTTACACAGAGAAACAACAAACAAATAAGATGGATCCCTGTCCCCAAATGGCTCACAATCTAAAAAGAAACTTAAGACAGACACCAGCAAGAGTAACTGGAAGTACTGTGCGGGGGGCGGGGGGATAGGGCCAATTACTCTCCCCCTGCTACATAGAGAGAATCACCATGTTAAAAGCTGCCTCTTTCCCAAGTTAGCAGGGGTTATGAAAGACATACATTCTAACTGTGATGGAAGTGGTTTGAACACACATTCACTGAATTCCAAAGGCTTCACATCACAAATTAGCATAGAACAAAGTGTGGAATAGGAAGCACATAGAGGTGCATTACTTCTATTCTGACCTATTCTGCTTCCTCTTCCATTTTTGAACATATTCCATCTTTGTGTGCCTTGAGGGAGTGGACAGCAATCGCTGAAGGAGTTATCCAGGGTCAGCAGTTGGCCCAATGGCTGCCTTATATTGAGCAACGCAGGCAGGTATGGTGGAGGGTAACTAAAAGACTGCCTTGAAGGCCAGAGACACAACAGCTGTTGGTCCCTTCTGGATATCTCCCACAGGTGTTGAAATATGCCATGATTCCTTGAGTGCAGGGCATCAGGGCTCTCACAATAACTTGGCTAGGATACTACAGATGTTTTTCTGGCCCTCCGTTTGCGGCGAGGTGTATGAATATTGTTGCTCCTGCCCAGCATGCCAGAAATGAACGAATAAGGCATCACCACGGGAACACTTGCAGCCCTTCCCACTTTTATTTAAAAAATTATTATTATTATTATTATTATTATTATTACAATTATATCCCGCTCTTCCTCCAAGGAGCCCAGAGCGGTGTACTACATACTTGAGTTTCTCCTCACAACCACCCTGCGAAGTAGGTGAGGCTGAGAGAGACGTGACTGGCCCAGAGTCACCCAGCAAGTATCTTGGCTGAATGGGGATTTGAACTCGGGTCTCCCTGGTCCTAGTCCAGCACTCTAAATACTACACCACGCTGGCTCCTAGGAACTCCTTTTAAGCAAATAGTGATGGACTTTATGGGGCAGTTGCCCAGAACACATCAGGGATACTGCTATGTATTAGTGAACATGGATTATGCCACTCAGTACCTTGAGGCGATACCAATGCAAACAATGGTGGCATCTGTGGTGACGCGGGTCCTGATGAACCCTTTTTCAAGGATGGGCCTACCACGGGAAATATTGACTGACCAAGACACAGTCTTTCATTCTGGAGAATAAGACATTTATGTGTAGCATTGGAGATACAAAGCTGTTCATGTCAGTGTACCATCCAAACAGATGGCCTCATGGAGAGGTTGAATCAGACCTTGAAAGCCATGTTGGCTAGAGTCTCTCAGGGTACGCCCCACCAATGGGATCTATTCTTTGACCTTTTATTGTTCGCAGTGCGAGAAACCCCACAGGCCTCAGCCAGGTTATGCCCCCTTTGAATTGTTTTTCGGACAGCACCCATGTGGCATACTGTCATTAATCAGGGGAAATTGAACCCCACAGGCTAAAGCCCCAGCACAACCAATAAGTAAATATTTATGTGATTTGCAGGAATGACTTTGGTATATACAGGAAGCAGCGTGAGTTAATTTTCAGGGAGACCAGGGGCACCAGCTCCAGTATTATGATTGCTGAGCTCAAGATCGGGATTTTCAGGTGGGATCTTTGGTGCTGGTGAGCTCCAAAGTCATGACTACAGCCAGATTAGACCAGTGGGAGGGGCCATTTAGGGTTACTCATAGTCTAGGTCCGGTGAATTATGAGATCACCTGCAGGGCCAGCAATTGACAGAGCAAGCAGTTCCATATGAACCATCTGAAGTGATGGCGACAGAGGGGATACCCAGAAGCTGAACAATTCATGCTTCTGGATCTGGCCACTATAGAGGAAATGCCCAGGTTGCATCTTGCCTTAGATCCTGGCCTGTTTCTAGCAATGCTTTTCTGCTGGCTCCCAGGAGCACCCCCACTGCTTGTGTTTGAGTCTCCAGGCTTGGAGATCTCACTCTTGTCATGCTCAGGAGCCTCACAGCATCATGTGTGCTCTGTTTGTGGCACATGGGGACAGGTCACTTAGTTGCCAGTGGGCCAGTCACCCCTAGATTTGGCTACTAACAAGCAAATTGGAAAGGAGAGCAGATGCATGCCTTCCCTATATTGGGATAACCTAAATAGATCTCAGAAGTTAACTAAATAAAGCAGGTTAACTTTCAGCCACGGCCACTCTGCACTCAGAGTGAACTGCCTCAGCCCTTCTCCTCCCCTCCTTTCACAAAGGATAGCGGTAAGCTAATGCACCAATTAACTCAGCAGGAAGAATGCAGATAAGGCTCGCAGAGGTAACTCCCCCCACCCAAAGGAGGCTGTGTCAGTGATAAGGACATCGAGATGCACTCATTAGAAGTACTGATTGGGTTATTGGAACCTCCATCCATGCGGATTTCCCCTTCTCATATCTATGCACTCTTTTATCATGACAATCAGCCATGGTATGCCTCTGTAATTCCCACATTGTTAAATTCATTCATTCATTTATTTTATTAGATTTATATACCACCCTTCCAAAATGGCTGATGGCGATTCACAGCAAACATTCAGGAAGAGCGATCAGCAACAATGGAATCCTTGCAGCTTCCACCCAGCGCACCAATTCAGCAAAGAAGGGCAACAGGACTGTGGCCCTAGGATATGTTTTGGGGTATATCAAGCCCCAATTTCATGATCCAGTGTGCTCTTTGTGTACCATCTATGTTGGAGTAGGGATGTGCATGGAACCACGGAGGCGCGGTCCGGCACTGGGGGGAGTGTGGCTTTAAGGGCGGGGGGTAGTACTTACCCCTCCCACCACTTTCCCCCCTCCAGCGCTCGAATTCTTAGCAAAGTTTTTGGGGTGGCAGAGTTCCTCCCTGCCACCCCTGCACCCATTGTTGTCTGGTATAAGGAGACGTTGCCAGCGGTTCCGTGCAACTTGCTGCCACGTATGTGTCCGTTGCGGCGCGTGTGTGCCCATTGCTGCGGCACGCGCACAGCAGCAGCAGCAACGGGCGCATGCGTGGTGGCAAGTTGCACGGAACCACCAGCAACTTCTCCTTTTTCCAGACAACAATGGGGGCAGGGGCGGCAGGGAGAAACTCTGTCACCCCCAAAACTTTGCTAAGAAGTCGAGCGCCGGAGGGGGGAAAGTGGTGGGAGGGGTAAGTACTACCCCCCTTAAAGCCACGCTCCCCCCCACCAGACCGCCGGACAGGCCGAATTCCGAACCGGTCTGGAGGCCTCTTACATGGCCCCGGACCGGTTCCATGCACATGCCTATGTTGGAGTAACCAGCTGCTTGGGCAATTTACTGTTCACAGGCCACCACGCCAGGCTGTGTCCATTTTTTCATGCCACCCTCCAGATCGGCTTTCTCGCTTAGCCTGATCTGCCCAGGCTTCCTTGCTAACATAGGAAGCTGGTTCCACGGAGGAGGCACCCTCATGGATTTAACTCCTCTGACCTGCCTCTGACTCAGCTGTCCTTCTGTTGTTCCAGGAGCCTCGAGGTTTCTTTGTCCAGATCAGATGATATGAACATTTGGCCCTCATTGGACCCAACTCTATCCCTACTCCCTCCTTCTCTAAAAGCCTCTTTCTCTTGCCTGCCTGGGAATTTATACAATTAGGACTTTAAGCTAAAATGCCTCTTTGCAGTCGAATGAATCTTTAATAGTAAATATTGCTTTAACCACACATTTCTTTCCACTGTACCCCTCCGTCCAATAAAAGTTTTCATTTGATTTGGAAACTTGAACCTTCTTTCAGACTAGTTATTTCCTGGGTCCACAAATTTGTGGACCTTATGCTCGCGTGACTAGAAGAAGCCCAGTACATGTATATATAATCAACCTTGTGAAAGGTTACTGGCAAATTCCACTCCATGCACAAGACCAAGAAAAGACAGCCTTTGAGGCACCTCGAGGCCTTTTCCACTTTATCAGCATGCCCTTTGGGTTGAACGGTGCTGTGGCCACCTTTCAAAGGTTGGTTGGTGATCAAAAGCTGGTTCATTATCAAAACTATGCCATGGCCTTTTGGGATGATATAGTGATGTTCAGTACATCTTGGAACAAACATCTAGAATACCAGTGAATGTCTTCCAGGCCCTACGTGATGCCGGATTGATGGCAGATCCAAAGAAATCAACTATAGGGGTCCAGGAGTTGAAATACCTAGAATATTTGGTAGTTCAGGGACATATTAAACCACAGCCCATTAAAGTGGAGGCCCTCCAGGCCATAGATCAACCTGTGACCAAGCGACAGCTGCAGCAGTTTCTGGGACTCATGGGATATTATAGCAAATTTATACAAGCCTTTGCTAGCAAGGCAGCCCCTTTAGCGGACTTCTTATGGGGAAAAGAACCAAATAAACTCCGCTGGACAGAGGAAGCACAACAAGCCTTTATTGGTTTACGAGCGGCACTCTCAGATTCAATGGTTCTGTGAAGTCTGAACTTTAATTGACCTTTGCTTTTGCAGACGGATGCTTCACCCACAGGGGTCAGGGTGTTGTCGCAGGAGAATGATGATGACAAATATCTGATTTTGTTCCTTAGTTGAAAACTACATCCACCAGAGCAGCTGTATTCTACAGCAGAAAGAGAAGCACTGGCAGTAAAATGGGTTATATTATCCTTCTGTTATTTGGACGCTAACTCTTTTGTACTGGTTACAGAGCATGCACCTCTTTAGTGGTTATATCATATGAAGGATCATAACCCGCATATGTTAAGATAGTATATGTCTCTCACACCTTACAAGTTCACCATACAGCATTGAAGAGGGCTTCACAATGCAAATGCATATTATTTCTCCCGCCTTCATGAGCACAATGATGATTGCCCTGCCACAGACTTAAGGGGTGTGTGTGTGTGCTGGGAGACAACAGAAGGGAGCGGAGAAAGTATGGTGGCACTTATTCTGATGGCCGGCCAGGCCCAGGCAGTGGTGTGGGCAACTTGCATGTTGGCCCCTCTTGGGGGTCGCACAGCTGCAGCTCGGCCAGGTGTGCCTGTCTGCAATGGCCCAGTGAGGAAGAGGGACAGAGGAGGCGGGACTTTCCAAGATTCTCAGGAGAGTTCTCACTGGTCTTTTGAGATCTGGGTTTGAGTTCTCGGAGCAGTCTCACATCCCGCAAGACTTGCAGGGTTTGTAACAGAGAACTGTCTGCCCATGAGTGCTGAGGTTTCCAAGGCCTCAGAACTTGGAGTTCAGAAGACCAGAAAATGGAGTAAAAGGGGGTGCAAACCTCCCCCACCCCGCCTATGCTATTCTGAGGCTTTGTCCTGTAGGGAGCAGCAGCTGGGAACCCCCAAGGACTGGGGGAATTGACACTTGGATTATGTACACTGCCTAGAAATATATATATCAGGTGATATATAAAGATGATTTATAAATAAATAAATATTTGGTTCAAAAGAATGAACTCAAGCTATTTTCCAAGTTAAGAAAGTAGCCATACTTTTCCCTGCCCAAGCCTAGTTTTAAGCTTACTGAGGAGTTCAACACCCACACTTATCACCAGAATACAAAAACTGAATAAAAACCACAATACATTTTATGAAATTTGCCTTGAACCTACTGTAGCACTTTGTTCTGACCACTTTTCCAGTGAAACTTTCCAGAACATTACACTTCTAAAATACTACAGTTCCAAATAGTGAAGATCCTCTTTCTTTTCACCTTAAATATCCAGTTTATTCTTGTTTCTAGAGGCATCTTTCGCCTAGGCAGCTCTCCACCCTTGATATATATTTTTTACACAGTGTTAGTATATCCCACATGTCCTGTTTCTTTCTAGGATTTCTTTCCTAAGCTAAGTTTTCCTGGGTCTGAATTTATAAAGACTGCTTTGCTTTGCACAGTGAGACTTCATTTCTCTGATTCTGGCTCCTAGATATTACTTTAATATATGCACAGAATAATTGAGTAACAGCATGGTCTCTGTTTCTGATAATGTTGTTTTTGCCATTAAACCACTTTGAGAATATTTAACAGCAGAAATCCGTAACTTGGGTTCATTCCTGGCCTTCAAGAGAGCCCTTAAAACCTATTTGTCTGGTTTGGCCTTTCAAGGTTTTAAAATGGTTTTAAAATGTTTTTAATTGTTTAATGGTTTTAAACTGTTTATTTGGTTCTGTATTGATTGTTTTTAAATGATCAAGAAGCGGGTTTGGTTTTGTCCTTGTGCACTGCCCGGAGCCTTTTGGATGGGGTGGTATAAAAATGTAATTAAAATAAATACTGTGTTTTGCTTGAATATACATATTTCTAATAATAATAAACCATACTGATTCATGAAGTTGGCTATATTTTCACATCATTCTGTCAGTCAACTTTATCTCATTTCTTTGTAACAAATGTTCCTTGAATTAAATAGGTCATATATGCTGACAAACAAGCATAAGATTAGGTAGATAGATATAATTGCCTGACAGATGTTAATTGACAATTATATTAAAAATCCTCCACCCATTTGATATGATCCTTTGCAAGAGACATACATGATAATGTGCCTGAAAGCTCCAAATTTTAATTTGACTCCTCTATGTAGTTCTTCTTTCACCCACAGTGCTTGTTTTGCCGGATTTGTGCTGTGCCTTGATGGAAGTTGGTGGGTCATGCAAGGGTGTGGTGGGTCATTGCAAAGAATTCTGAATTTCACAAATAGGGAGTTGCATACAAACAGGGAGTTACATAAATATATATATATATAAACTACGTATGAAATGCATTGCTAAAGATCCGATCGAGTTTTGCAGATTATAAAATTTATATTTCATTATTTTATTGATTTATTTAATAAATACTTTATTTATTTATTAAAATAAATCTCTTCCAGCAAGTTTTCAGCACCAACTTTTTCAACATCTTTTCCAGCCAGTTTTTTTCAGGTGCTGCTCTATAAATAGTTTTTTATGACTGTTGCTATACACATGCCACACAGGCGCACACACAGAGTTTATTCTATGAATTTTATAATGTTTTATGTCTTTATCTGGCCATCCTCTTATCCCTCCAGTAGCTCTTGCTGGTGTCTATCTTATGTTTCTTTTTTAGATTTTGAGCCTTTATTTATTTGTATCTATGTAAACTGCTTTGGGAACTTTTGTTGAAAAGAGAGATATGTATTCATCGTATTCATATTGATATTCATATTATCTGCCTTGACCTTTTCTTATTGAAAGGCAGAATAGAAATATTGAAAATGAATACATGAGAGATCAGTGTCAAGTGTGAATTTTGTGGTACAAGGTACCCTGATATCAATGGGTTTCTGTTCCAGCCACAGGTAATGAAATCACGGATTAGGGGGCATTAGAGCAATGAGGTTCCTGAGGTGGCAAAAATTGGTCCCAAAGGGCTAAAAACAGTGGAAATTGGGGAGGGTGTGCCCTACCATGATCTGTGGGACCCCAGTTGTGCAGTAATACCCCCCATACACCAAATTCTGCCAATATTTCTGTGAAAATTCACACACACACACACACACACACACACACACACACGCACGCGCTTTTAAAGCACGAATGAGCTACAGAATGGTTCCTTTCTTCAAAATGGCAGCCAGAGATGACCTTGGATTTCATTTCCAGCCATCCCATAACCACAGAAATGCAGAAATTAACCCTTTCCCCACTATACCTCCCCCTCCCCATGTACACCGAGGTGAGGTGTCAATTGCCCGACCGTGGGTATGTGAAAACGGGATTGCGGAGATTGTGTGTGCTGAGACCCACCTGTAATTATATGATAGTTTCCCAAACTTGGGCTGAAGGGACAGTCTAGCCGATGTAGATACGAAATTTGCACTGTAAACCATTGAAGCCTCTCATATGAAAGTTCCACTATGTGCATGAACATTTTAATGAATACACCAAACTACATGTTATGTTAAGCAAGGTGTTGGTCTTGGCATGCTTCTTTTTATTCACCAAACAGCAGCTGAGGAGTATACAAATCTAGATCATAGCATGAGTGAATTAGGGCTTTAACCCTTTGCCCGGCCACAGTTCCCAGCTGGCTCCTCTCCCTTCCAGTGCCTGCCGTTTGCTCTCGAGAAGCTCACATTGGCACCAGAGCCAAGCACATCCTTCAGCTAATACATAGTTTGGACCCCAACTCTGTCTGCATAAACAAATGCAGTCGATGGAACTGAAGAAACAAGGGAACCTGCATGAATCTCTGAGTGTCAACTGGAGTCCCACAAGGCTTTGGATAAATAGCAGAAGGAAGAACAGAGAAGAAGAGTTAAATCTCATAGACTGATAAAGAGAAAAGTGAGCATGACCCATGCATTCACCTTATTTTTGTGAACTGCCTACAGCCTTTGGAGCCTTTTATATTTTATATAAATAAAATAAAATAAAATAAATAAAGTCATCTTAGAATGCTATATCTGTTATGGAATGTGTACAAAAATAGTTTTTTAGCTGCATGCCAGATTCACAACTGTTGTAATCACTCATTTTTCTTGTTTGTTTGTTTGTTTGTTTGTTTGTTTGTTTGTTTGACATATTTTTATACCGCCCAAAACGTACGTCTCTGGGTGGTTTACAACTTATTATTGACTGTACTCTCAAACATTCAGAGCTGGTTTGAACTATATCTCCTAATCCTGTGGGAGAAGTATGAGTGCATGTGTCTCCCCTTCATTCAGTGCATCTCCATCCCACTACCACATAATTGTGAAGGAGGTTAGTTAAAATGAACCGCCATGTAATTGGTTGGCAGTGTGACAGCATGCCAGATTGGGGGTGGGAGGGCAAAAACATCCATGTTCCTCCTGCTCATGATTGAGGGGGCCAGTTGGAGTATCATTCAAACCAATCCTCAGAAATGTAGAACAGAATCTCTATAACTCAACCTTTAAGCGATTTGGAGATTTAAAGAAACGTTTCCTAGTGGTGAGTCCAGCAATTATGGAATCCTTTGAGAGTTAATACTCAGTAAAGCTATGATATATAGATGCGCGCGCATGCACACACACACACACACACACACAATTTTTAGATAAACCCATTTCATGCTAATCACATGTGACAGGCCTTCAAATCATTTGCAAGGCAAAATGGGTTAATGTAAATTGGGGCTGCTCAAATTCGGCCCTCCAGCTGTTTTTGGTCTACAACAACCATAATCCCCAGCCACAGTGGCCAATAGCCAGGGATTATGGGAGTTGTAGGTCAAAATCTGCAGGAGGGCCAAAGTTGAGCAGCCCTGATGTAAATAAGGAATCATCAGCAATATGTCCAATATTCTTCTTGTTTCAAAACAAAAGTGTTTCATTTCCTAGTACTAGTACAAGAGAATTTGCATGCCGCAAACCGGATGGAGCCATTCTCATATAATTATACAACCACAATAGCCTCAGTTGGGTCTGGGCTCTACTCTGTAGCATACTTATTATAATTATTAATCCAGCTCTGATGAATATATTGGTATTGGTCTCGGGCTTGTAGTTGGAGTCCCCAAGGCTTGTGGTGCTGGGGGACTTTAGTGTTCCCCATTGTCAGATTTCCCCATTGTCATGGACGGGCCACCATCTGGTTAAGGTTGAACTCACAATCACTTCCCACCTTCGTAGGGCTGAAGGGCCTATTAGGATGGTCCGCCCGAGAAGGTTATTGGATCCAATAGGATTCCAAGAAGCCTTGGAGAGATGAAGTGTTGGCTCTGGTGGCGATCCTGTTGATGCTCTGGTGGAGAACTGGAACAGCAAACTCACCCAGGCAGTAGACATGATTGCTCCTAAGTGTCCTCTCCGACCCACTTAGGGCCCCAAATTGGCCCCTTAGGAACATAGGAAGCTGCATATACTGAGCCAGACCATTAGTCTATCTAGCACAGTATTGTCTTCACAGACTGGCAGTGGCTTCTCCAAGGTTGCAGGCAGGAATCTCTATCAGCCCTATCTTGGAGAAGCCAGGGAGGGAACTGGAAACCTTCTGCTCTTCCCAAAGTGGCTCCATCCCCTGAGGGGGATATCTTACAGTGCATAGGAACATAGGAAACTGCCATATACTGAGTCAGACCATTGGTCTATCTAGCTCAGTCTTGTCTTCACAGACTGGCAGTGGCTTCTCCAAGGTTGCAGGCAGGAATCTCTATCAGCCCTATCTTGGAGAAGCCAGGGAGGGAACTGGAAACCTTCTGCTCTTCCCAAAGTGGCTCCATCCCCTGAGGGGGATATCTTACAGTGCATAGGAACATAGGAAACTGCCATATACTGAGTCAGACCATTGGTCTATCTAGCTCAGTCTTGTCTTCACAGACTGGCAGCGGCTTCTCCAAGGTTGCAGGCAAGAATCTCTCTCAGCCCTATCTTGGAGAAGCCAAAGAGGGAACGTGAAACCTTCTGCTCTTCCCAGAGCGGCTTCATCCTCTGAGGGGAATATCTTGCAGTGCTCACACATCAAGTCTCCCATTCATATGCAACCAAGGCAGGCCCTGCTTAGCTATGGGGACAAGTCATGCTTGCTACCACAAGACCAGCTTTCCTCTCCCCTTGGCATACAGAAGCACTACAGGGGCTGAAGCAGCAAGGTAAACGACTGGAGCACAAGTGGAGAAAGACTCAACTCGAATCCGACAGATTGCAACATAGAGTACATTTGAAGACCTATGCTTAGGCAATAAGTACAGCAAAGAGATTATTTTCTGCCCGTATTGCATTTGCAATATCACGTCCAGTGGAGTGGTTCAGGGTTGTGAGAGGGCTAGTATGTGCCCCTCTTCCTTTGAATCAGAATCTGGAACCATAGATTCCCCGCTGTGACGTCTATAATGAATTCTTTGTGGGGGAAATCTCTCATATTCGGGCTGACTTAGACTTAGTCTCCACAATTTCTTCAGTGTCTGATGTGGAGGTGACCAGTGACTCCTCTTGTGTGGTTAGGTTGGATCAGTTCCAGTTTGTGACTCCTGAGGATATGGATGAGCTGCTTGGAGTGATGAGACCTACCATCTGTTCTCTTGACCCGTGTCCAACGTGGCTTATATTATCTGGCAGCGGGTGTTGTTGTAGAAGGTCTGGTAGAGATCATAAATGCTTCTCTAAGGGAGGGCAGGATGCCTCCTTGTCTTGAGGAGGCAATTATTAGAGCACTTCTGAAGAAGCCTGCCTTGGATCCCTCAGAGTTGAGTAACTACAGGCCTATCTCGAAACTTCCGTGGCTGGGCAAGGTAATTGAGAGGGTCTTGGCCTCCCAGCTCCAGTCAGTCTTGGTGGAAACCAATTATCTAGACCCATTTCAGACTGGCTTTCAGGTGAGCTATGGGGTGGAAACTTGCCTTGGTCATCTTGATGGATGATCTCCAATTGGGAATTGACAGAGGAAGTGTGACTCTGTTGGTCCTTTTGGACCATTCAGTGGCTTTTGATACTATTGACCATAGTATCCTTTTGGAGTGTCTGAGGGGGTTGGGAGTGGGAGGCAGTGCTATGCAGTGGTTCCACTCCTACCTTTTGAGCAGGTTCCAGATGGTGTCCCTTGAAGACTGCTGTTCTTCAAAATCTGAACTTTTGTATGGTGCCCTTCAGGTCTCTGTATTGTCTCCGATGTTGTTTAACATCTACATGAAACTGCCGGGAGTGATCATTAGGAGATTTGGTGCAGGGTGCTATAAGTGTGCTGATGACACCCAAATCTATTTTTCCATGTCAACAACATCAGGAAAGGGCATAATCTCCCTAAATGCCTGCCTGGAGATGGTGATGGGCTGGATTGGGGATGAAACCGCCCAGAGACATAGGTTTTGGGTGGTATAAAAATGTTTTAATAAATAATAAATAAATAAATAACAGAGGCTGAATCCGGATAAGGCAGAAATACTCATTGTGTGGGGTCGAAAATCAGGAGATGAGTTTGATCTGCTTGTTCTGGATGGGGTCACACTTCCCTGGAAGGAACAGGTACGCAGTCTGGGGACGCTTCTGGATCCGAGCCTCTCTCAGGTGTCCCAGGTTGAGGCTGTGGCCAGAGGTGCCTTTTATCAGCTTCAGCTGATACACCAGCTGCGTCCATTTTTTGAGATAAATGACCTCAAAACAGTGGTACATATGCTGGTAACCTCCAGACTGGATCACTGCAATGCACTCTATTTGGGGCTGCCTTTGTATGTAGTCTGGAAATTACAGCTGGTTCAGAATGCGGCAGCCAGGTTGGTCTCTGGGTCATCTTGGAGAGACCATATTACTCTTGTATTGAAAGAGCTACACTGGCTGCCGATATGTTTCCAGGCAAAATACAAAGTGCTGGTTATAACCTATAAAGCCCTAAACAGCTTGGGCCCTGGGTATTTAAGAGAACACCTTCTTCATCATGAACCCCACCACTCATTGAGATCATCAGGAGAGGTCCATTTGCAGTTGCCACCGGCTCCTCTGGTGGCTACTCAGGGACGGGCCTTCTCCCCTGCTGCCCTGAAGCTTTGGAACACGCTCCCTGCTGAAATAAGAACCTCCAGATCTCTGACAATTTTTTAAAAACCTTTAAAGACACATCTATTCACCCAGGCTTTTTAATTAAATACTGTTTTAATGGTTTTAACTTTGTTTGGGGATATTGTTTTGGAATTCTAAATTGTTGTAATGCTTTAACTTTTGTTGTCATTTATTTTAACCAATGTTTTAATTTCTCTGTTGTTTATTTTTGTAAACTAATGTTTTAACTTTCTTTTGTCATTTTTTCTTGTAAACCGCCCAGAGATGTAAGTTTTGGGCAGTATAAAAATATGTTAAATAAAAATAATAATAAATAACAAACAAGGACTTTGAAAGCTAAAGATTCTCAATTTGATTAACATTGCTGCAACTGTTCTGCATTTTAATGTGTAGTTTGCCCTGACTGTGATGGGTTTGTTTTAGTAGAATCATGTGCAGGTCTCACTTGTCCACTAGGCAGACCTAGGCTCTGACTTCCACCTTGGGCCTGTACATGCCTGACTCCAAACATATAACAGCCTTAGATACACACCTGGGGTACCGATTCTTGGGGTGGTGCACCACAGTTCCCGGAGCAGAAGTCAAGAGGGCAGAGCTCGCCTCCTAGCTGGTCTCTGGCTTGCTTTCCTCCCTCCCACTCAGGACAGTCTGTCCCCACCCCCTCCCTCCCCCCACTCTGTTCCTTCTGTTGCTCAGGTGGGAGCCTCCATCATGGTTTTTCAGGTGCCCAGGCCCCCGACCCAAATCAGGAAGTAAGTGGCGCATGTAATGGTTGACTTGACCTGTGGATAAATGGCAGGAGGCTAGGAACTCTGGGAATTCTGAACTAGTGCCACCACAGGTACAGCACTGAAAAGAAGCTGCTGCTGCTGCTGCTGCTGCCGCCATTGGTCCCTGGTAAGCTTACTGGGTAGTGCTGTAGCAGCACTTTCGCTTTTGGTACCATTATCTACAGCAGCACCATTGTATAATTCCTAGATACCCTGTACCCTGAATGTACATCAGGGAGTCAGAGCATCTGGGAATTCTAAAATGGCACCCTCATCCAACCATAAGCAGTAGGGCTGAAGGAGGAGCTACCACTGCGGCTGTCTGGCAAGTTTTCAGGGGCCCAGCTGGGTGGAGGGCATCAACAGAAGCTCTTCTTTTAGCATTGCTGCTCATGGCTAGAGTGGCAACTCATGAGCAAGTTGTGCTGTCATAATCTCCTCACACCCTCTCCATCCACAAATGGCCTTCTTTCACAGGCTCCTGCATCATCACAGCCCTAGTGATGGCCTAAACACTTTTTGGTGAAAGAGTTCAGTGGGGAGGGATGAAAAGGATTTGGGGAAGGGGCACAAAGCCGGTGATTTCTGCATACATGTTTCAGGGAGGTTTATTGGCAGTGATGGCAGCAGCATGTTGGTCAAAAGCATTTTCTCCTTTAAGTTCACACTTACAGTACACCAGGTAACAGTGTTAGAAGCACTGGAGAACTTCCTGGCAGCTGTCTCCTACTGAGTCCTGAGACCATAGCCTTTGTACAGTGAAGAGTTGTCTCTCTCAGGGTCCACACAGCCAGGAGGGGGTCCTCGAATTGCAGGTTGCTGAGACTCACACACCGCAAACCTGGAGCCAAGGGTACAGCTACAATTCAACCAGGTGTGTGTGTGGGGGGGGGGGACACAAATGTTTCTGGGCCACTGAGAGAGGGTGGCCTGCCGGCTATGTGACAGCTTGCTCTTTGGTCTCCCTGCCCTTGTGCCTCTCTGAAGAAAAAAGCAGGGGTGGGGGCAGGGGCCCATTTTCACTTTTTGCCCCACAGCCCACTCCAAATTCACTATGCCCCTTGAAACAGGAGCCAGTCCTGTTTCCAAATATAACTGTACAATAAGGTGGTCTGCCCTTGCCATATGGAACAGGGAAGAAGAGTCAAACCTCCATGCCGAGGTGCTAGCCTTGCCAAGCAAACAATTTCTTTGGCATTTATTTTTCCAATGACACTTCACTTTTGCTATGACAAGTTACAACCAACCTTATTCATACTGTTAAAATAAACACCTGGCACTGGACTTGTCAGATTTTCCTGAACCCAAACCTTGACAATTGTTGTTTTGTCCTATCAGGTTTTATGATGGGAAAATGGAAGAAACCCAAACTGCCTGAGGAGACTCTAGGAAAAACTGTCAGGGTGTCAAATTGCTTCTCAAACTAGAGTCTCTAAGGACTAGTTCACACATGCAGGCATATCGTTCAGTCTGAACATGTGAACTGTCTCCACTGAAAATTATTATGTTTGTGGTTTTACTATGTGTGAGACAATATAAACATCATCTCTGTGGAAGTTGCTGTTGCCTGTTTCCTCACATGTCAATCATCTCTTGGTGTTTATGGTCATAAAGCAATGAATATGCATATGTGAATTCATTATAAGTTCCCATTAAAGGTTCTCTTCTCATCCAAGCTTCTCACTACAGTGACCAATGACAAGAGCCAGGCTTTGTAGGTGTGGGGCACTGCACAGAAACAGCAGAAGGTCAGTCAGCCCTGATAGGTTGGAGAACCTCCAGGTTTTAGAGACTGATAGAAACTGTTCGAGAGTAAGAGAAAGGATGGCTAAAAATTGATTATTTTAAAAGCAATCAGATTTTTAAAAATAATCTGATATATTATTGTTTTTTAAAAAACAAATTATACATAGGAAGTGTCTCTTTTTAAAAATAACCTTTTACGTAATATCTGAATGTAATGGAAATATGTTAAAGTCTACATTTCATTTGTTAAAACTGAATCATGGCCACTTATCAAACAGCTTGAATCAAAGGCTGCTTTTCCAAATAAACAGAGCCTTGGAGAGAAATATATATGACTTCAAGATTAAGCATTATAGATTAAACAGTGCATTATGTGTTTATACAAGTATTATTGTGGGCTTCCTACTGAACCTAGACAAGCTGTTAAAGGAAATAGGATACCGGAAATGCCATTGTGTGACATCAAGGTCATCCATGAAGCTTATGCAGATGATCTTTACTCCTGGTTTACAATGTCCAACTACCTGAGTGCTGTCATTTGGTCCGTTCTCAAATTATAAATATTTATGACTCAGCTAACTAAACAGTTAGGACATTTATTTTCATCTCATGGAAAAACACTATGGCTCACATATAGAACAACATGCCACTAATCTTTGAGCCACACAGCTGTCACCTCCTCCCCAGGAGTTTCTTTAAAAGGCCTTGTTGAGGGTCCAGCACTGTGGGCTGCAGCCTGGGTAGCGGCAGGCATTGGGGAGAAACCTGGGTCAACACCTGCTCTGCTAGTGGAGCCCCACCTGGTCTCCGGGCTCTCTCCCTTCTCCCTGCAGCCATAGCTCATGGCACTTGCAAAGCCTGAGGCTGCCCATGGGGGCAGTGATGGTTGCTCAGATTCTGCATTCTGCTGGTGTCACTCTGTATGTAAGCCTTTATTGCCCAGTAACCATCACTCCTTGCTTCTGGAAGGTTCTGGAAACTTAACTTCAGGAAAGTGATTTTGCTTAGAATTCTTGCATGTGTACAGAAAGAACTGAATGGGAAGAGATCTGCTTCTTGTCTCTAAACAGATATTCTTCAGTGCATGTAATCTGCATACAACCAAAAATTTTAGATTATGCTTCTAAATTGTATAAATGCTATATTTTCTATTTTAATGGTTATGGTAACCATTTAGTATGCATGCTTTTTGAAGATATATACATCTAGCAAAAACATGGAGAGGGCTTTGGTTCCATTGAAATGTTGGAAGTATGGGATTTTCCAAAGGATTCTCTACTGGAGGCTAAGGCATGGGAGGGGTGGGGAATAATTCAAGAAGCACACTTGAACTCTGAATTTTACCTTAGAATATTAGGCATAACTGACCAAAGAAATTTTTGAATGGAGAAAAAAATATATCATTGAATCCCTAGCAAGTTAAGCAACTGTTTCTAATGAAGCTGCAGTGTAGTCATTTAACAGAGGGAGCCAGTGTGGTGTAGTGGTTAGAGTGCTGGACTAGGACCGGGGAGACCCGAGTTCAAATCCCCATTCAGCCATGATACTAGCTGGGTGACTCTGGGCCAGTCACTTCTCTCTCAGCCTAACCTACTTCACAGGGTTGTTGTGAGGAGAAACTTAAGTATGTAGTACACCGCTCTGGGCTCCTTGGAGGAAGAGCAGGATATAAAATGTAAAATAAAATAAAATAAATAACAGTTAAGGTGTGTGAGATAGTGGAACTGTATTTAATTTCTGTGGCTTTTTTTTCAAGTTTCAAATACACACACCCTTGCCATTACCTTTGCTGCCCTTTCCCTGCAAAAAGACTTTTGCAAATCTTTTGTTTTAATGAGCTTTATAACTGAACAATTGGCCTCTTTGTTTTAATGGTATATTATTATTATTATTTCTTGTTTTCACAGTCAGACAGGTGTTATTGACTGGTTTGTTTTATCCAGACATCGAGTCCTTCCCAAGGACCTGGGATGGCTGAATTTTATTATCAATATCGTTGTTGTTATTATTATAGATATCGTTGCAGAATATAGGCTGTTCCCAGTAAAGTTGCTTTTTGTAATTGCCTGGTAGTGATTTCTGTGGCCCCTATGGTGTTGAGATGTTTTTCAAGGTGTTTTGGAATTGCACCTTGGGCGCCAATTACTATTGGGATTATTTGGGTCTTTTTCTGCCACAGCCTTTCAATTTCAATTTGTAGATCTTTGTATTTTGTGATTTTTTTTCTATTTCTTTTTCTTTATTCTGCTATTACCTGGTATTGCTATGTCAATTATTTTGACGTTTTTCTTTCTTCTCGACTACAGTTATATCTGGTGTATTGTGTGGCAGATGTTTGTAGTCGGAGGTCCCATAATATTTTTGCATCTTCGTTTTCTACAACCTTTTCAATTTTATGGACCCACCAATTTTTGGCTACAGGTAGCTTGTATTTTTGCAGATTTTCCAGTGTATCATCACTGCTACCTTGTCATGCCTTTGTTTGTAGTCAGTCTGTGCGATCTTTTTACAACAGCTGATTAGGTGGTCCACTGTTTCATCTGCTTCTTTACAAAGGTGGCACTTGCTGTTTGTTGTTGACTTCTCTACTTTTTCTCTTATTGCATTTGTTCTTATTAGGCATGTGCCCGAAACGTTTCAGAGGCTATTATGAAGGCCTTCAAAATGGGGGGGTTGGCATTTTTGAACGTTCGGGGGGGTGGCATTTCGGCGCCGGTGGGGGTAGTACTTTAAGAGTGGGGGAGGGTGTACTCACCACTCCCACTGCATTTTCCCCACCGGCACTCTGTTATTTTTAAGCCCCTCGGGGTGCAGCATTCCTCCCTGCTGCCCCTTTTGCCCCATTGGCTGGAAGTGGCCAGAAGTAGTGAGCACGCGTGCGCCCGTGTCATGCGTGCGCATGCGCACGGCAGATGGGCCCACTCACACACGCAATGGGCACACGCGCTCTCACTACTTCCAGCCACTTCCGGCCAATGGGGGAATGGGCCGGCAGGGAGTAACGCTGCCGCCCTGAGGGGCTTAAAAATAACAGAGCGCCGGCGGGGAAAATGCGGCGGGATGGGTGAGTACACCCTCCCCTGCCCTTAATGTACTACCCCCGCCAGCGCAGAAGATCTTCGTGCACATCCTTAGTTCTTATTGCCTGTTCTTGTGCAGCCAGTATTAAACCCTCTGTTTCTTTCTTCAAGTTGCCATTCTTAAGCCACTGCCAGGTCTTGGTTATGTTTGATTTTCTGGTTATATTGTGCAAATATTGACCATGCAGTGGCTTATTTCCCCATTTTTCTGCTCGGTTCTTTACTTGTTCTTTCTTGTAGGCCTGCTTTGTTTCATTGGTGTTTAATAGTTTCTCGTAATTGACCATTTTAAATGCTTCTTCTTCATTGTCCTTTATATATTCTTCAAGGCCTCTTTTCTCCTGACCTCCTCTACTGTTTGATGATGATGATGATGATGATGATGATGATGAATTTGATTTCTATACCGCCCTTCCAAAAATGGCTCAGGGCGGTTTACACAGAGAAATAATAAATAAATAAGATGGCTCCCTGTCCCCAAAGGGCTCACAATCTAAAAAGGAACGTAAGATATACACCAGCAACAGTCACTGGAGGTACTGTGCGGAGGGTCGATAGGGCCAAAGATAGAGTGGATCTGACATTGTACAAATAATAATGAAAGGAGTGAGGAATTTTATAAACCAAAACACCATCTGCAAACTTAGCTGGCATTGGATTAAGCCAATATGCACTGAGTTTGGTTTCATTCTGAAGCAGAGTTCTGCAGAATCAACAGTTGCCCAGTCATAAAATATATTTAAATATCTAAGATTTCAATGCTGATTCAATCTTTTTGCACAAGTGATGATTCCATGCTGATTCCCTGGACTTCCTGCAAGAAACCTGATTATATGGCTATTAAAATAATATGAGGCACTCTTAACATAAGCAATGATCTAAAGAGTTTTTACTTTAAAGTGATCTACTATGTTGCTCTGTAAGTTTCAATGTTGGTTTAAAATAAATTCATTTGATGTACATAAATGAAGCAGTATTCAAATGACATAGGAGCACTGTGCTGATCCACATCTGAGGAGATCTAAATATCGTATCTCTTATCTCCCTTCACTGCTACCAGAGGAAAGTTGGTAACATTTCCTCTCCCACTTCTCAGTTGCCTGCATGTACCTCTTTCTTTCTCCCTCCCTCCCTCATCTCTCTGGTGACCAAAATGTCTTCTTCAGGCAAGGAGAGTACTGTAGTAGTTTGAGGGGGTCAGGTTGGGAAGTGGGTTGGGAAACCAGACCCATATAGAACTCATATAGAAACAGCAATTCTATTCTTTGTTTTGGAAAAAAATTATGATATTTAATTTTCCTGGAATATGGAACATAGCCAAAGTTCCTTCCCTTATCTATGGGAACCTCTCTCTGCTCAGGTGATTGGAAATGACAGGGTAAGCCCTGGCAGATGTAACAGGGGCTACATTTCATGTCTTTTCATCAGACACAGCCTCTTCTTCTACACATTCCACAATATTTTGCAGATTTCAATGTATAAATGTAGAAAAATTGTGAAGAGGGAATTTTAGCATTTAACAAAGCTAAAGAAAGCACATGTCGATTTGCTGAAAAAGAATAGGGTTGGTTTTTTTTCCAATTTGCCCCCCTCCAAAGTGATTTGAACAAAAAAATATATATAAAGCCTTAGGTAATTGTAGGCTGACAATTATCTTTCACTCTACAAGCTTTCATACTGTAGGCCTTTACTGTGATGTCACAAGAACCCAGAGGTCAGAGTTTTCAGAGCTCAGGCTTCAGTTTACTGAAATTAGCCTTCCTTCGCCATTGGTTCATCTGTTATAATTTCATGGAATGAAAAGAGAACATTCCTCTGCTTCCAACCATTTCATCTTGTTCATTTAAGAGTTTGATTTGATCTGAACTGTAAAAAATCCCACCACTTAAAAAAAAAAAAAAGACTAAAAATAATCACATTGGTCAAGGTTGCTCATGTAATCTTTATGTATTTTACTCCAATTCTTTTGTTTCTTTTGCATCTAGTTTTGGAAGAAAAGTAATAAGGTTAACTGAAAATTCAGAAAGCAAGAGAAAGACAAGGTATGGGGTGAATGGAAGAATAATTCTTCTAAATGACTGTGCCCTTCCCTAACTTTAATCTATAGGGTAAGGGGGAAACTCCCATTACCTCTGCCCTTCTCTTTTTTTACAAAGTTCATATTGAAATAATGATCTTAATCCCCAAGAAGCAGCAATATTTTTGCTGGAGAAAGTTGCACAACTTGTGGTATGGACCAATGCCATGTATTAACTGTGAAGCAAGGTTTGACGTAGCTAAAGAACACCAAGTACAATACTACATTTTATCAAACCAAACAGCATAACAGTGCACACAGGGTCCTTGCAAATATATCAGACTTTTCAGATTTCAACCCGATAAAGACAATACAGAGCAGAAATATAGGGTACAATATGTCTTCTTTCCAAAATAAATAGTTCTATTTTTCTTCTCCTCCTTTGGTCCATCTGTCACAAATTCTGATCACTTGCATGGTCGAAAAGTTAATTTTGCATCATCACTCAGATATAGGGGTTTAAACTGGATATTAGTATGCTTATCATATGGTTCTATACTATAAATAGTATAGTTTATGCACACCTACAGTGATGCATCCAGATTTGAAGGAAGTACTGCTACCAAAAGAATACATTGGGGTTTTTTAGACTATGAGACTTAGAGTAAAGGTAGAATCAAATTTGGACACAAAGGGAGATCTTTCTTGAAGATTATCTGAGATCTTCTTTGAAAATTATCTCTCCCAACATCTCTTATGTTGAAAATGACAGTGGTTCTATTTTCTCTGTATAGAAAGAGCTAATCTTAATTTTCCATTTCAGTTTATCCACCAAATTCTCAGCCAGCACATCTGGTAATTTTTCAGGGGACCCTGAGAAGATGTGAGGAATTCCTCAGCCCATTGGCGGACACCATTTTAGTCTAGAAGCCACCTCAGAATGCTGCTGCATTGTGACAAGGCCTGACCTGAAGAGGCCCCAACTAGGGATGTGTACGAACTGGTCTGGAGGCCCTTTTATGGGCCTCCAAACTGGTTCGAACCAACACCAGCTCGAAGGTTCAATGGTGGGGGGATGGCTTTAAGGGCGGGGATGGATACACTTACCCCCCGCTGCATATCCCCTGCCAGTGTGCAAGTCCTGAAGACCTCCCTGCTGCTCCATGCCGCCGTTTACCAGATGTACCCGGAAGTAGGAACTGCGACTGTGCAAGTCGCTCATGCATGCACGTCACACTCATGTGTGTGCACATTAGGTGCGTGTACATCAGGTGCGTGTGTGCGACGTGTGTGATGTGCGTGCGTGCACAAGCAATGCACACAGTCGTCGTTCCTACTTCCAGGTACATCCGGTAAAGGGTGGAAAGGGGCAGCAGGGAGGTACGCTGCCACATCAATGGGTTCTTAAGGACTCATCTGCCAGTGGGGGAAATGCGGTCAGGGGAATAAGTTCACCCACCCCCACCCTTAAAGCCACCCCCTCGCCATTAAACCACTGGTTCCGTGCACATCCCTAGCCCCAACCCCCTGTTTTCCATATCTGAGGGTGCAGTCACTTGGGAAACAGCTCCTCTCCTAGGTTCCACCAATGACTAGGGCTGTTGAAGGCTTTACAATGCACCCCCTCCTTCTAATAGGGTCATCAGGGTAAGGTCCACACAATTGGGCATGGAAATGCTGGTCACTGGATCACTGTTCACACTACCACTGATCCAAAATGCCACTCCCAGTTTTTACTCAAAAATTCTCAGATGAAGAAAATTGGTTAATTTTTTCAAGTGTGTGTATGTGTGTGAGAGAGAGAGAGAGAGGGATGGGGTGGGGGGGAGAGATCCTGAATACTTTCTCAGCCCAGCTGGTTCAGACAAATTGTCTTAGCATTAGCTTATTGTGTGTGGAGAACTGAGACGGCATCTCTCTGGCCTCACCCCCTGGTATGCCATCTCTAACCCTGCACACTCACATTAAGCCAAAACATTCAAAACACCCATAACTGCATGGTTTGGGATGCAGTTTACTGTAAATAATCTAGCTGATCCTGTGTGATGACTAGAACTGATCTGAATGTCCCATCTGAGACAGCAAAAATGGGAGTGACATTTTACATTTTTAGGGTGCAAACATTCAAAATGATTTTTTTAAAACTACTTAATGTGGCTTCATTTCTGCCAATCGTGGAAGAGCTTCCAGCCATGATAAAGCATGATGTGCAAACATGTGCTATTTGTGAAAATTCCACATGCCCTACAAACTTGCTGCAGAAATTGTCACTCATTGGAAGGAGATGCCACTGCATCAATCCAATGACAAAAGCTAATGTGCAGAATTATTATTTGGTGACATCTTCTTCTTTATCTCTCTTTGTTTCATTCCACTGTGCCTTAATACAGCACTTAATACCAAAACTTTGTTGCCATTCTGTGTTGAACTACGTGAGAATGTCAGCTTGTCCTTTTCAGAACAGGTTTTTCCACTTCACACCAATGTGTTTTTGTTTTGTTTTGTTAATTAAATGCCTGCTCTCTAATATTACTGAAAATGACACCTTGATTCTAAAATGTATTCAGAAGTCCCATTGGCTTACTTCCAAATAGGTATCTTAAGATTTCAACCTTAACAGCAACAACAAAAACTAACTTCTTTGCCACAGACGTTGAGGGAAGTTTAGGAGAAAATATGTTCTTGGGTTTATCATTATATTAAATTCTCCAGATCTAACAACATAAACAGAATGATATAGTAACTATTTCAGTAAGAATGTAACAAGAGTCTCTTTTGAAGACTGGACTACTTCTGTATTAAATTGAGGACTGTCCTTTGTGTATGTATGTTTGTTCCATTTTGTATTCAACACGTGACATCTGCAATATAGTAATATATAATAAGATGTCAGACCTGACCACCCTGGAAGAATAAAATAAAACATTTTTCTCTTGGTTGTACTTTGGTTTTCAAACTTTTCAACAGTTTGAAATGCTCAACAATGACTAGACATATTTAACTCCACCCTTCTAGTTCAGTGGAAATATGTGATGAAACCCTAACATTAATTCATTGTAGATGTCAGCACAATACTCCTGTGAGATGAAAACAGAAACTTTGGAAGGGGAATAGGCGGTTCCAGACGGGGGAGGGGAGGTTCCAATTTCTTTCTTCACAATTTGTGCACCAGTTTACAGTTCAGTTGAATTCTCTGGCAGAGCAAGAACTAATCCTATTAGTACATAAATTGCATATTCAGCTCTGTTTCAAGGAGAGGTTTTGCTCTTTCTCTTTCCTCTGGCATCTTCTTTCCCAATCTGCAAACAAGGTTGCTCTGAAATGGGATGTATATATTTTTTGGTCTAGAGGGGGTTAATTAATAATACAAACATCAACTTTCCAAATAACACAAAGCCTTTACAGAATAATCATATTACTCTTCTTATTGAAAATGTGCAGATCTAATATTCCCTCTGTTCTGCTTAGAATTGGAAAATTAAAATATCTGATAAAATATGCATTTAATAGGGTTGTGCCGAAATACAATTCGGCGTCCAAATCACAGCACAATCTCTTTACTGAGGGCTTCCATAGCCCCTTTGTGTTAAAGAGCAGGGATGGACAGCAGGTCCATCCCTGCTCCTCCTCTGTTCGCCACCATTGCCATACTCACAGCGGTCCCCCCCCAGCAATCTCCCCCCTCGGTGCCCCAGTGCAGCACCAGCATGCACATGGCTGCTGCACATGAGCAGCAGCCATCTTCATGGTCAACCCTAGGTATGCATGGGAGTGCTTCTGAATCCAAACCTCTCTCTGTCGCCGATTGAGGAAATGGCCAGAAGTTCTTTCTATCAGCTTCGACTGATACACCAGCTGTGTCCATTTCTTGAGATAAACGGCCACAGAACAGTAGTGCATATGCTGGTAACCTCCAGACTTGATTAATGCAATGTGCTTTATGTGGGGCTGCCTTTGTATGTCATCCAGAAACTGCAGCTGGTGCAAAAGGCAGCAGCCAGGTTGGCCTCTGGGTCATCTTGAAGAGACAACATGACACCTTTGTTAAAAGTACTACATAGGCTACCAATATGTTTCTGGGCAAAATTCAGAGTGCTAGTTATAGCTTATTAAGCCCCAAACAGCTTATGCCCAGGGTCTTTAAGAAAACGTCTTCTTCACTATGAGCCCCATTGCCAACTGAGATCATTCAGAGAGGTCTGTTTTCCGTTGCAACCAGATCGCCTGGTGGCTTCTCAGGGATGGACCTTCTCTGTTGCCGCCTTAAAGCTCCCTGCTGAAATAAGAGCCTCTCCATCTCTGACAGTTTTTTTAAAAGGCACTTTAGACGCATTTATTCACCCAAGATTTTTAACTAGAATTGTGGTTTTAAACTGCTTTAATGTTTTAATTTCTCTTTTAATTTGTTTTGTGTTGGTTGTAAACCACCCAGAGATTTGAGTTTCGGGCAGTATAAAAATATATGAAATAATAAAATGAATAAATGAAAGCTGCACTTGCCGTTTGTGCCAGGAGCATGCACTTGCTGGGAACCAAAGGTTCCTGGCGACTAACATTTGGGTGGTCCTCTGAACCTTCCCATAATATTTTGTAGATGGAATAAGTTGATTGATTGGTATGTATAAATGTACTTGTGGCTGTAGACAGACAGTATAGCTGCTGTAGACAGACAGTAAGGCTATTCACACGACATGAGCAACAAAGGCAAAGATGACAATGATCTTCTGCCGGGGAAGGCAGGTAACCTCCTGCCTTCCCCACAGACCTCCCCAGCAGTGGTGTAAGGTTGTGTGAATGACCTCAGTGACTTACAAATATTAAAAACAAGTATCAAAAGAAGAATCTAAAATAGGTACAGCAGATGGTTTCAAAAGCCCTTAAGAAATGTTGCTATTTTATAAAAACTAAATTCAATTAAATTTTCTTACAATTCCTATAGATATTTCTTCTAAACAGGGCTCTTCAAATTAGAATTCAAATTAGAAAAGAAGAATTCAGTGTCATCTTAGACACATGCATGCAGACTCTACCTTTGGGATATTTTACAAGTCCAACTTATAGTCTTTTAAATTCCTTCTGAAATCCTACAGATGTTTAACCAAATTGGACTCACTGGGCTCCATCATCAAATATTGTGCTAGTGTGATGGAAGAAGTCCTGCCTTCCTAGGTGATTTGTGGTGCTCCATGATGTTGCCTGACTGCTAGTGGAAGGTCTCCACTGAAGCAAACACAAGGTTATGATAAGTGATGTGCAATGTATTGTTCAGTGCATTCTGCAAGGTGTTCTGCAATGCATTGCCAGCCTATTGTGCAAGGCATAAGCAGCATATTGATGCCTTCCTTTAGCACAAGAATCTGTGCTGATCTGTAACAGATTTCCTTTCTTTTGTGCAATGTTATAGTTCTATGGAATGTGAATTACACTGCTATTTTTCTTTTAGAAATCTACCATGTGGAACAAAGGTTGCCCTCCCATAAATGCCTTTATCCTCTGTACCCAGAATGTTGGGGGCAATATGCAAAAATCAATGTTAACCGCTTAGAGAGCTCCGGCTATAGAGCGGTATATAAATGTAAGTGCTATTGCTAGTGCTATTTTATCCTCTGTGTTTCTCTAGCATTTTTTTTTTTTCTGAAGCCACCCCTGCATGCCACCCTTAGTCCCAGTGGCGGTTTAAAGGGGAGGCAGAGTGGGCATTTGCCTAGGGCGGCAGCGGCTGCAGCAGCGGGGAGATAAAGACCCCCCTTTAACCTTAAAAAACAACAATGCCACTCACGGTGGTAGCAGTAGCTGTGAGGAGGGTGGGCAAGGGGATAGTTTCCCCTTTTGCCCTCTAAAGAACGCTGCTGACAGAGGCAGAATGGGGCACGATGGCTGCAGAGAGGCAGGGAGGGTGGAGGCGAGGAGGGGAGGTTCCCTGCTTTTACATTTGAAAATGCCACAGCTATGCGGTGGGATGGGGGGGGGTAGCAAGCTCCTTCCAGCTCCCCTCCTCAGAGTGACTGCATGGCCTCTCTGCTGTGTAGCCCGTTTTCAGCCTTCCTCCATGTGCAGAGGAAGGCTGAAAATGTGCTGCACAGCAGAAAAGTCGTGCAGTCACTTATGAGGAGGGGAGCTGGAAGGAGTTCGCAGACACCCCCCCCATCCCACCATGCAGCTGTGGCATTCTCTAAGGTAAAAAAGAGAACTCTCCTTTCTTCACCCCTGTTCCTTCTCGAAGCTGCTGCCACACCCCATCCTGCCGCTGACAGTGCTGTTTTGTAGAGGGCAAGAAGGGGAACATTCCCCACACCACTACCCCCTCCTTCCAGCTACTGCTATGGCCATGAACTGCATTAAAATAAATGCTTATGGGCAGCAAACAGCTTAATCCACCCATGCTTAGTCCACTTCATCAGTTCATGACATGGTGGGGTTGGGATCGGGAGTGTTCAACAATAAATAGGCAATTTAAGGTTGAGGCCAATGTTTGGATGATTCTCTTATGGTACTGGCTTAAATTATTTCATTGTTCAATTGGGTTAGCCCCTTTAATCTTACAAGATGACCATCAATCTAGATGGAATCAGTCCATTGAGGCTAAAATACCTATATTGGGCCTCTCTCCTGTAATCTTACGTAATATTTATTTTTTATTTTTATTTTTATTTATTTTTACATTTTTATACCGCATTTCGTTAAAAGAAAACCCCAAGGCGGTTTACAAAAATTAAAAACAAACAGTAAAAACATCAAGCTAAAAACAAGACAACAGATAAAAACACACAAGAACAGCAGTAAAAGACAATTATGTAAAAGCCTGGGTAAAAAGCCAAGTCTTTAAAAGCTTTCTAAAAGCTGTGATGGAGTCTGAGGAACGAATGGCCACCGGGAGAGCATTCCAGAGTCTAGGGGCAGCAACAGAGAAGGCCCTGTCCCAAGTGCACGACAGCCGGGCCTCCCTCATTGTCGGCACCCGGAGCAGGGCCCCTCCAGATGTCCTAGTCAAGCGGGCAGCAACCCTTGGGAGCAGGCGGTCCCTCAAATACCCCGGGCTCAAACCGTTTAGGGCTTTAAAGGTCAAAACCAGCACCTTGAATTGGACCCGGAAACGAACCGGCAGCCAGTGCAGCTCTTTCAAAATGGGGGTGATATGTTCCCAACGGGCAGCTCCGGATAGAACCCTCGCTGCCGCGTTTTGCACTAGCTGTAGTTTCCGGATATTCTTCAAGGGCAGCCCCACGTAGAGCGCGTTACAGTAATCCAGCCGCGACGTGACTAAGGCGTGGGTAACCGTGGCCAGATCTGCCTTCTCGAGAAAGGGACGCAACTGGCGCACCAGCCGAAGCCGTGCAAAGGCACCCCTGGCCACCGCCTCCACCTGAGCCTCCAAAAGCAGAGCCGGGTCCAGTAGTACCCCCAAGCTGTGTACTTGCTCCTTCAAGGGGAGTGCAACCCCATCCAGAACCGGTAAAATCTCCTCATCCCGATTGGCTCTCCTACTGACCAACAGTACCTCCGTCTTATCCAGATTCAATTTCAGTTTGTTAGCCCACATCCAATCCATCACGGCCTCCAGCCCCCGATTCAGGACATCCACCGCCTCCCTAGGATCAGATGACAAGGAGAGATAGAGCTGAGTGTCATCCGCATATTGCTGACAACTCAGTCCAAATCCCCGGATGACCTCTCCCAGCGGCTTCATGTAGATGTTAAACAGCATTGGGGACAAGACCGAACCCTGCGGGACCGCACAGGCCAATGGCCACGGGGCCGAGCAGCAGTCCCCCAGCACCACCTTCTGGACCCTCCCCTCAAGAAAGGACCGGAACCACTGCAACGCAGTGCCTCTGATTCCCTACTCGAGAGGCGGCCCAGAAGGATACCATGGTCGATGGTATCGAACGCCGCCGAGAGGTCCAGCAGAACCAACAGGGACGCACTCCCCCTGTCTAGTTCCCGGCGTAGGTCATCCACTAGAGCGACCAAGGCAGTCTCAGTCCCATACCCAGGGCGGAAGCCAGATTGAAAAGGGTCCAGATAATCCGTATCATCCAAGACCCTCTGCAGCTGGGACGCCACCACACGCTCCATCACCTGGGTTATGATCAGGCAAAATATGGGTTATGATCAGGCAAAAATATGGGTTATAATCAGGCAAAACTGCTCATTAAATAGCGAATTTTAGATTCTGAGCGGCAAACTGATCTTAGCAAAGTCTCAAAATTCTGTATTACAGAGGAGCGTAGATAATTGGTTTATCCAATGCCTTATTTTGCTCAGTTGGAGTTCCCTAAGTATAGAAGAGTGTTTACTTTAGCCCGCTGCCCTAGTCTACCTTCAGTAGTGCTTGAAGGACATTATAGGGGGATTTCGTTTTCAGAGAGGTTTTGCCCTTGTGAATTAGAGCAGATTGAAACCATTGAACATGTTCTATTTTGTTCAAATATCCCTTTGTTCTATAGGGATACTCGTGCATCTTTTATTTTTCCATTATTAAGTAAATACCCTGATCGACAAAGTCAATTTTATTGTTCTTTGCTGCTCTCCGATTCTGAACCTGTAATTACCACTAGAGTTGCTAGATATTGTGCTGCATCAATTAATATTTGTCGGCAGATGATTAATAAGGAATCCTTGCAGATCTAATTTTGTGAACCATTTATTGTTGTTGTTTTATTAATTATATACTCTTTTAATTTCATACATTTAATTGTATCTTAATAATGGTTTTATCTTTTTATTAAAAGTAATCTTTTAGAGTTTGTGCTGGTCTGAGACTGTAACAATAAAAGACTAGACTAGACTGGTAGTGACTTCTTCAAGGTTGCAGGCAGGAATCTCTCTCAGCCCTTGGAGATGCCAGGGAGGGAACTTAGAGCCTTCTGCTCTTCCCAGAGTGGCTCCATGCTCTGAGGGGAATATCTTACAGTGCTCACACTTCTAGTCTCCCATTCATATGCAATCAGGGTGGACCCTGCTTAGCTAAGAGACAAGTCATGCTTGCTACCACAAGACCAGCTCTCCTCCACACACACACACACACACACACACAGAGTCTGTGGGGTATTGATCAGAAAGTTTGCAAAATAAGGGGTAATTTTTTTTTTAAGGTTGGGAACCCTTGATGTGGACAATACTGAGCTAGATGGACCAGTGGTCTGACTCTGTGGAGCTCCATTGTAACACACCTGCTTTTGTGCTTTGATTTCAGTTGCAAATATTTGATGGGCATGGAAGAGGAGTTCATGAGCTTAGAGGGTATGCCCTTACTTGCCACTCCTTTAGTTACCCAAAAGCCATTAGTATTATTTACAGTTCCAAATACTTCTGCTTAAAAGCTTTGACTTGTTTTAATTGCCAGCACAAGCTGAAGAAAGTAAATCAAAGCACATTAATCAAACTGGTTAGATGGGTTTTCCCACAAATGTACTCATAGGTGGAACTGCCAATAGAATAAGACTACTTTCATCCACTTCCTTCAGAGTCCTTTGAGATTTTTCTGATAAAAGGACTATCAAGAAGGTGGTGTGCTACTGGAATCATGGTGGGTGAAGAGTATGGCTCATGATTTGAAAAGTCCGAGCTTTGTGTTGTGGCCCTCCTCTTACTGAATAGCCTGTTTGTTTGCTAAAATGTTTTATATGTTATTGTTTCAACACAAAAAGATTCCAAAGTCCTACAACCAACAAGAAATTACAATACTAAGTCAAAGTTAAAACCAAAGGCAGAATTAGAGTTAGTGTGGATTTTTCTTCTGAATACCAGTTGCAGGAGAGCAACAGCAGGAGAGAAGGCATGCCTTTATCTCTTGCCTGTGGGCTTCCCGGTGGCATCTGGTGGGCCACTGCAGGAAACAGAATGCTGGACTAGATAGGCCTTTGGCCTGATCCAGCAGGGCTGTTCTTATGTTGCTCAGTTTCATTTTTGCCCTCCTCCCAATTCAAATAAAATGATACTTAAAAACGAGTTGTTTAAATAAATAGAGCAAGGAACCTAGCTTGATTGGTTTTGTAGTCTTATGTCCCCCCCCCTACACACAAACCACTTGAAAATTGCATGATGCTTATGTGGAAAGTGGAAAAATAAAAATTGCTTTTTCTGAGAAAAGGACAGGCATCCATCTCCAGTTGACTGTTGAAAGCAACCCTGGTGAAAAATATTGGGGTGGGGAGTAACCTTCAGAAAGAAATAGCTTTGGTCAGAGTTGACAACCACGCTGCAATAATTTGTTTTGCTAAGCAAACCATTTTAACTTCATTTCATGGTGGTGGTGGTGGTGGGTGGTGGTGGTGGTGATGCCATCAATTGCACAAGGTGAATAAACACAAGGAAAACCTTAGCAGCTATCATGGTCATCCATCCATCCACCAACAGTATCTTAAGAGGAAATCATCTAGGAGGAGTGGGGATGTTCCTATGTGTGGGTCCTAAGATAAGAAACTAGGCCTCAACATCAATAGAGGGACAGAGAGAGACACGGGTATATTTTTGCCATTTACTAGTTATTTATTTATTTGAAACATTTGATATACCGCCCACTCCGAAGACTCTGGGCAGTGTACAAAAACATGCAAAACAAGACAGCATTAAAATTACATTCTAAAATGTGTTTGCTAACCGGCATGTGGAAGCTGCTGATGGCTTCAGTAGCTCCTTCTCTACAGCAGCAAAGACAGCACCTGACCTTGGTGTGTTTACTCCTGGTGTGTTTACTCTCTCTCTCACACACACACAACACACACACAGAGACCTCTTCAGGAGGAAAAAGGGGCAGGAGAGGTGAGAGCACTTTGCTCAATGGAGAGACAGAGTTCCAAAGAGTGACAGTTTTCTCAAGCAATTTCTACCCAGCTGTTCAGTGTCTCTGAGCAGCAGCTGGACAACAGCCATGTAGAGGCCTTGCTGTTGTTCAGGGGCCCCATGCCACTGCATTGGGTCCATTGAAAATTCACCATGTTTTAAACCCATAAAAATATAAAACCATTTTAACCACAGATAAAATAACTAACAGTAGCAGCTAACAGTTGATGACATAACAATACAGCCAATGAGTCCAGTAGAACAGAAGCAGCCCAATGTAACTACTAAAAGCTTGGGTATATTTTAAAAGTGTTCTAACCTGGCTGAAAAATGGCAGTCATGTAGGTGCCAAACCAATCTGTCTGGAGAGGGTATTCATAAGAACATAAGAACAGCCCTGCTGCATCAGGCCCAAGGCCTATCTAGTCCAGCATCCTATTTCACACAGTGGCCCACCAGTTGTCCCTGGGAAGCCACAGACAAGAGCTGAGAGCATGCCCTCTCTTGTGCTGTTGCTCCCCTACAACTGGTATTAAGAGGCATGAGATGGGACACCATACTGTATCTTAAAAGTCCTTCTTTCTAATCAGCCCCCATCTAATCTCTAAATGTTGGGGCAGCTGCCAAATTAACTTTTGAGATCAAAGGTGTTTGGACATGTTCCTGGCCATATTATAGAATCTGATCAATAACTGTAGGGGGAAATGTAGTATAATCCTCCTGAGCTGTACTACTTCAAAACAGAGGTGGGGTGCATGAACAAACACTCCAAAAAAACAGAAATCCTCTGCCTGTGGAAAACTAGCATGTCAGGGGAAAGGATCTCACCTAGCTTTCTCTCTAAGATGTCACTTGTACTTTATGCTTGGATAGAACTGGGTTTTATTTAATAGTGGGGGAACTAAGCTATGAGACATTATATAAGTTGCAACATCATACTTTTCTTTACCAACCTGTTCCAAGCTAGAACAGATGACTGAGAAGTGAATGGCTTCACAGATCATTAATCTTAAATCATCTAATCTTTTGCTTATGTTTTTTAAAGCTTCACCCTTAGCTGTGCAGAAATAAAATACAAATAATATTATGAGTTAAACAGAAGAGAGCTTGTTTTACTGTAAAGCAAGTCAAAAGCAGAACAAATTATACATACTGCATAAATTATGCAAATATGTTTGTTGGATGTTTTAAGTTAAATCAATGTTCCGATGCTTTGGAACGCGCTCCCTGCTGAAATAAGAGCTTCCCCATCTCTGACAATTTTAAAAAAAATCTTTAAAGACACATTTGTTCACCCAGGCTCTTAAATAGCGTTTTAATAGTTTTAACTGCATTTTAAAATATTGTTTTAAGCTTTTAAATTCTTATATTTTAACGTTTTGGTGTCATTTATTGTAACCGATGTTTTAATTTGTTATGTATTTATTTTAACTAATGTTTTAACTTTTTGTTTTTGTTGTAAACTGCCCAGAGACGTAAGTTTTGGGCAGTATAAAAATAAATAAATAAATAAATAAATAAATAAATAAATAAATAAATAAATGTAATTTAATGGGTGCACATTACGATTCTGCTAGTTTCTTGATTTCTAAACCAATCTCATGACGCTGAGCCTAGCTCATGATTGTGTGAGCTCTTGATTCTTTCCATTAGTTGACTGTGTTGTGAAGCAAAACTCACTCTGTTGGAGCAATCATGCACTGAGTTTCCTCACTCTTGTTAGTGGCTTCAGTTAACGTAGACTGAGAACAGAGAAAGCAAAAACTCATTGAGGCTGTTCTCACTTGCAGCCAAGACCGGGCTAAGAAAATCAAGCCTAGTCTTGGCTGCTTGTAAGCACGGCCGGTAGCCCCAGAGTTCCCAGCAGCACCTCAGCAGCAAACCCACCTCCGGAGCCCATCTCTTAAATGAGGTTAAGGGAGCGAGCGCTCCCTTAGCTCTGGTTCCCTCATCATCCCCTGCTTGCAGCCGGGGCTGAGAGACTGTGTGGGGCTCTCAGTCAGCACCAGGGGGATCCCCACAATGCACTGCACGCACACAGAGTGCATTATGGAATTTCTGGGGGCTGGGACAATACGCCACAGCCCCTGACCCTCCGTGCTGCCTAGGACAGTGGAGGATAATCTGCGTGTGTGATACGTGCACCCAGCAACGGAGGCACAATAGTCAAGGGGGAAGGTACGTTTAAGCAGGCTTCCCTGCTGCCTGCCCAGTAGCCCTTCTCACTGATTTTGAGAAAGGGCTCATTGTGTGATGGCCCCAATGCATATGGGGAGTTCTAATAGACAATATTCCCAGTGGGTCAGAATGGGAATGCTGATCCCCACGGATCAGCATTTAAGTTATTTCCACTGACTAAATATAGCTGGACTTGTTTGTGGAGGAAAATGAGGAAAGTGAGAGAAGACTGGGAAATAATTATTCTATAAGTTGTTCTCTGTTTAGGCGGAAAGGGGCTGTTATGGCAGTCAGACATCCCTGCATCTCATCTTCCTTCTCTCTCCCCTAGTAGTAATGACTAGTGCTGCGAAATGTTATCATTAGTTCACTGAGCAGTGAGTTTTCTCCTCCCCTGAAAGTGAGAGCCAATAAAGCAGAGTACAGGCAGGAAAACTTACAGGTTGATGACAGCAGCCATACCACTCCCATAGTATCTAGTTCTGGCCCTGATGTATGGTGCTGAGCCGTACGCATCTCCCTCTTCCCACAGAGCCATAATTGCAAACGCACTATCAAGTGCTTCTTCAGCACAACAGCTATCTTGAGAAAATCTGCTTTTAACATTTAAGTTGGCATTTGGGAATTAGTATCTGAAATCTCCTGGGTGGTGTAATTCTGTTCTGTTGTGATGAATGCAATTATCTTTGCAAAGTCTTGGAGTTTAAATATGTGGAGAAAATATTGGGAAATAACAGAAGAGAAAGTTGTCCTGGGAGGTTGGAAAATTTGCATTCTCTGGTAATGGGAAAACTTGATGGACACTGAATGTTCTTGAAAGTGGTATTGATTAAATACTTGAAGTCACTGTGAAAGGAATATGGAAGGTTACAGAACTGGATGTTAAGTGTATCGTTTGGCATTACATGTTTATTTTTATTTTTGTAATGTTAATAGCTGCTGCAGGATTCCAATCTGGAATGGGACTGAAATGGGGCAAAGGATTAAAGCTCTCCTCTTCCATGTCATGATCTCAAACCTGATTGAGTGGCCCATTGGATGCTATTTATATATGTAAATATTTTAAGAAAACTCCTCACACACTGCTAAACATGATTAACTTCATTACTAGTTTTGCAAAGTCATTTTTCAGAGTGATGTTTAACCCAAGGCTATAGCCATGTGATATATCCTGCTTACACACTTGTGTTATTCATGCACAGCCCTCAGCAGTGTGAAAGCATATTGGAGAAATCCTCATGCAGCTGAGGGTTCTGTCTGAATGACACCTTAGTGATAAAGTAAAGCAAAGTGTGCCGTCAAGTCAATTTCGACTCTGGGTGCCGACAGAGCCCTGTGGTTTTCTTTTAGTAGAATACAGGAGGGGTTTACCATTGCCTCCTCCCACGCAGTATGTGATGATGCCTTTCAGCATCTTCCTATAGTGCTGCTGCCTGATATAGTACCAGAGGGGATTCGAACTGGCAACCTTCTGCTCGTTAGTCAAGCATTTCTCTGCTGTGCCATTGGGTGGCTTCACCTTAGTGATAATATAATATAATTCCTAGATGCTATAACTTTCCATTCTCAACAACAGAGCAAGAGAAGTAGTCCTTTTATATTTGCTCCTTTCATGAATTCAGCATTGCATTTAACCAGCTTGATGTCAGTTATTGCGTCTGTTATTGAAAATATTTCTAACATTTTTTAAATTAAAGCAGTTAAGAACCATTACAGAAGTGCAGCGTTTCCCATCTGTTTTAGCTCCTCTTGAAAGTACAGAATGAATGCCAGCAGTGTCATTGTCTTGAGCTAACACAACCAAGATATTGGAAATGCTGCAGCTATCCACTTTCCTTGTAGTTTCTTTTATTGGCAATCAAGTTCTTTAAATCACTGATATGGAGATGTGCCAATCAGGATTGGCACAAGGCAGTTGCAAAATCCAGCAGATCCAGACAGCAGGTGAAAATACCCATTACAGTGCATCCCTTCTATTCCTGTGCCTGACCAGAATAATCAAAATACTTAATATGCATTTGCCACTTCTCTAGGCTGTCTGCGAAACCCACACATCTGTACAGTCATTCGCTTAAACACATGAATTTTATCTGTACACGTACAATATAATGTCTGAATAGGGATGAACGTTTATAAGTAAACAATGCAAGCTATTCCTTTTACTGCAAAGCTCTGCATTTTATTTGGCAATATACGGCCAGAACTATACATCTAGATAATGCTATTTCATACATTTAATAGACCATTAGCCCAAAAGGTACTGTAGAATAACTGATGCCAGGGTCATATCTAGGGTGGAGCAGGCAGGGCACGTGCCCTGGGCGCCACTTGAAGGGGGGTGCCATTTCTTAATTTAAAAAAAAAAAAATTTAAAGGCTGCCAAAAACAAAATGGCCACCGTGCATGCTCAAATGGCCTCTGTGAGGCCCTAGGCCTTACCAGGCCTCACAGAGGCCATTTGAGCATGCATGGTGGCCATTTTGTTTACAGCTGCCATTTTTTTAAAAGATTTTTTTTAAATGGCCACCGCACATGCTTAAATGGTCCCTGTGAGGCCCTAGAGGTCAGCAGGGGGGAGGGGGAAACTTTGCAGACCCCCCAGCCTTTAGGAAGCCCCCCAAAGGGGCTACAGGTAATTTTTTTAAAAAAATTAATATAATATAAGTCACTGTACACATATTCAGATATATGACTTGTATGTAAGCTTCAGACTTGTATTTTTCCGCTGATATTATGGTAAAGTTATCTGAAAGATGGGTGTCACACAGGAGGTGCAATTTCAATGCTTGCCCTAGGCTCTATTTTCCCTAGATACGCCTCTTACTGATGCTGAAGAATAGCTTTAATCAGTACTGCCAATTTTTACTCATGGTTACAAACTATGCTCTCTAGTTAGGGTGTACATGTCACTAGAACAGATGTTTGAAAGGAAGGTGATTGAGACATGTCATCACTTTATAATTTTGGCCTGAAGTGGTATCTTTTGAGGCATGATTCTTGGGTGGCTGCAATAATAGTCATGGAAGCTATTCCCACAACCAGGGGAAATCAGGCGAAGGGAGCCTAGCCCGATTTCCCCTGGTTGTCTGCTGCCACGGGAGCCACGTGGCTGCCAGCAGCAAACCAGGAAATCCACCCCTCCCCTTAAACAACGTTAGCGGAGCAAGTGCTCCACTAATCCTGTTTGGTGGATTGTGTGCTGCTGCGGCACGACTCTGCGCCATGGCAACGCACGAGGAGATCCCCGCTGGGAGGTCTCTCCAGAATGCCCTGCGCGATGCCCAGGTTCCCATGCTTTATGACAAGGCTTGTCTTTTCATTAGGTGAGTAAGAGGGATGCTTCAGGCAGCAGATTATTGGGGTGCCAGAAATATGAAAAGATGCCCCCCCATCAGAGTCTTTGGGACTAATCGGACCCTTGCGAGTTTTGCAAGTGCCTTTGCAATTTTGCATGGAGCAGAGGAAGAAAACATGAGGCTGCCAGAAACCTCCCCTCCTCCCCACACCCTGCATGACTTCCAAAACTTATAAGGTTTGGTTTGAAAGGGGGCTGACCGCCACTTTGCCTTCCCTCCGGTGCTACAATACTTTGAGCTGCCTTATAAGCTTCTATTAGATACCTTAATAATTTTCTTAGCCAGCATACCCAACAGCAGTTATTGACTATATCCAATCTCCTGTTTGCTTCTGCTGCTTCTTTGGTTGAACATAGGCAAGCATTTGCCAAGAATTAACTTAGTATATGAAGCTTGGTGAGCCACAAATTATATGGAAGTGATTTCTATGTATTTAGGACAGGTTGCTTTGTGTTTCAGATTTTTTTTTTTAATAGTTGCCAAGAATTCTGGTCTGGGTATAATGTGCCTTTCATTCAGATACTTCATAGTTTGCTAATGTGCAATTCTCATAATATCTTACATATTAATTTTAAAACTATAAAACTAATCTGGCAATTATAAGGCAAACCATCCAGATCTGGATCTCTTTTCATATGCTGAAATATTACTAGGTTGCTGAACTTTTGTTGTGCTTGAGAATGCTGGAGTTAAAGAGCTGTAACTGTTGAGGCTTGACATGCTGAGGCTTGGCTTAGGCTAATGGAAACATAATGTGAAAAATAGATATTGTGAGATGGGAACTCTGAGAAAAATCTTGTTCTGCTGAAGCAGTGAGCACCTGAATATGAATTTCATTGGTCCAAGTTTCCACATATGAAGACTTAAAGGTTATGTGATCTCTGAGCTCTGCAGAGAAAGATTATGGCTAGATTTCAATATGAATAATAATTTAAAGAGAAACTGCTTAACAGAAGCACTGGAGCAATCTCTTTAATGATTACATAATTACAGAAAGCTGGCCCTTCCCTTCTCAAACTCCATCAAGGTTAGCAACAGACTCAGACTTCTTTGAGAGTATAAGATTTTCTAAAGCAAAATAAGTTGCTCATTTTCATTAGCCTACTTTCCTTACGGAAAGTAACCTTATCAGATCACCCGAAGGGGCGGAGCCACCATTGAGCGAACTGGTTCAAAGAACCCAGGCTGCTGTTAATCAAGGGGCCACGCCTGGCGCGCCAGCCACACACCCTGCATCTGACATCAGACACAGCAGCATCTGATGTCAGACGCAGGGGGCATGTTGGGCGGCGTCCTCCATCAACTTCACAATGCCTAGACCAATATGAACCAAATTGGGTACAGTTGTAGGGTCACATAGGGTCACCTCAACAGCATAGTTAGTTATGCAGCATGAATCAAGATCTCTCATATTTGGGCTGAGCTGGATTCCACAGTTACTACAGAGTCTGTGGTCTCTGCGTCCAACAACCTGTTCTCTTGACACTTGCCCAACTTGGCTTATCTCATCTGGTAATCATATTATCAGAGAAGGTCTGATAATTGTTAACTGCCCAGAGATGAAAGTTTGGTGTGGTGTACCAATTTTATAAATAAACTAGTATTTTTAAGCCCGTTATGATAACGGGCGCTAGCTTTCTATCCCGTCTTTTCTCTCTCTCTCTCTCTCTTTCTGTCTCTTTTTTTCCCCCTTGTCCCCTCTCTCTTTTTGTTTTTTGTTTTGTTGTTGTTGTCTCTGTTTTTGTTCTTCCTTATTTTGCTTATACTTTTTTTTGGGGGGGGGTGGATGAATAACGGCCAAAATGGCCCATGAGAAGGTGGCCGCCCCCGCCTATCGCCCTCCCGCGCACCCAGCTGCCGGAGCCCACCTTACCCGCTCCAGCCCGAAGGAGAAGAGAGGAACTCGGGAACAGAGTTACCCTCTGTGTTAAGCTGCTGCCCATACTGTCGCAATGGATGCAATAGGCATCCTTTGCGTCCATAGCGGCAGTTTGAGCAGTGACTTAGCACAGAGAGGAGCTCTGCTCGTGAGCTCCTCTCTTTTCCCTCGGGCTGGAGCGGGTAAGGTGGTCTTCGGCAGCTGGGTGGGCGGGAGGGCGATAGGCGGGGGCGGCGACCTTCTCATGGGCCATTTTGGCCCTTAATCTTTTTTGGGGGGGAGCGGGGAAGGTGATTTTGGGCAGCTGGGAGGGCGGGTGAGCAGGCGGGGGCAACGGCTGTGAGCGGGCAGGGGCCTCGTTGGCGGCTTCACCGCCACCTCGCCCAGCTTCCCTGTCCCCCGTCTCGGTCTTCCCCCGCCGCCATTGCCCTCGCCTTTTTCAGGGCGGCCGCTTCTGGTTGCCTCGGCCTCCTCTCGCCGTGCCGCAGCTCATGGCCGAGGCGGCGGCTCTGCCGCCGCCTCGGCCACTTTCCCCCGCCGCCACACACCGGCTAATGGCTGCCCGTGGCTGTGGGACACTGGTGTCTGAGGTCCTGTGTCCCTTGGGCTCTTCTGGGCCTGCGCTTCGCGCAGGCCCAGAACAGCCCAGGGAGGCAGGGACGCAGATCCCCAACGTTCCAAAGCCACGGCCACTCACTTAGCCTTTTATTATATAGGATAAATATTATAAATGCTTCTCTGAGGGAGGGCAGGATGACTCCTTGTCTTAAGGAGAATATTATTAGACCACTTTTGCAGAAACCTGCATTGGATCTCTTGGAGTTAGCAGACCTGTTTCTAATCTTTCTAATCTTCCATGGTTGGGCAAGGTGATTGAGCGGGTGGTGGCCTCTAAGCTCCAGGCAGTTCTGGATGATGCAGATTATCTAGACCCATTTCAAACTGGCATTCATGTGAGCTATGGGGTTGAGACTGCCTTGGTCGGCCTGATGGATGATCTTCAACTGACTATTGACAGAGAGAGTGCGACTCTGCTACACCTTTTGGATCTCTCTGTGGCTTTCAATACCATCAACCATGGTATCCTTCTGGACCATCTGAGGAAAGTGGGATTTAGTGGCACTGTTTTGTAGTGGTTCTATTCCTACCCAGAATCTATCTCTGGTACATTCCAGATGGTGTCGCTTGGAGATTGTTGTTCTGCAAAGCGAGAACTGAAGTGTGGAGTTCCACAAGGCTCCATACTGTCTCCAGTGCTCTTTAACATCTACATGAAACTGCTGGGAGAAATTATCAGGAGGTTTGGTGAAGGGTGTTATCAATATGCTGATGACACCCAGATCTATTTCTTCATGTTGACCTCATCATGAAACGGCATATCTTCCCTAAATGCCTGCCTGGAGATGGTAATAGGCTGGATGAGGGATAACAAATAGAAGTTGAATCCAAATAAGATGGAGGCACTGACTGTGGGGGGTCGGGACCCAAGAGATGGTTTAGATCTGAATGGGCTTACACTTTCCCTGAAAGATCAGGTACATAGCTGGGGAGTGCTCCTGGACCCAAAGCTCTTCCTGGTTTCTCAGGTTGAGGCAGTGGCCAGGAATGCTTTTTAATCAGCTTCAGCTGATACATCAGCTATGTCCATTTCTAGAGGCAAATGACCTTAAAACAGTGGTACATGTGCTGGTAACCTCCATCCTTGACTACTGTAATGCACTCCACATGGGGCTGCCTTTGTACGTAGTCCGGAAACTACAATTGGTACAGAATGCTGCAGCCAAACTGGTCTCCAGGACAACACGAGGGGGCCACATAACACCGATTTTGAAAGAACTGCACTGGCTGCCGATATGTTTCCAGGCAAAATACAAAGTGTTGGTTATTACCTATAATGCCCTTAATAAAGGCTTGGGCTTGGGTCCAAGGTTTTTAAGAGAGCACCTTTTTTGTTATGAATCCTGCCACCTGTTGTGATCTTCTGGGGAGTTCCGATTACTGTTGCTCGTCTGGTGGTGACCTGGGACTGGACTTTCTCTGTGGCTGCCCTGGGACTTAGGAATATGCTCCCCGCTGAAATAAAAGCATCTCCTTCTCTGTTGTTTTCAGGACAGCCCTTAAGACTCACGTGTTTTCACAGGCTTTTAATTAGAATTAATTTTAATAATTTGTGTTAGTAATTGTTTTATGGTATTTTTATTGTGTTTTGTGGATTCTAATCTGTGACTTCTTCTTCTTCTTCTTCTTCTTCTTCTTCTTCTTCTTCTTCTTCATTTAATTTCTATACCGCCCTTCCAAAAATGGCTCAGGGCAGTTTACACAGAGAAATAATAGATAGATCCCTGCCCCAAAGGACTCACAATCTAAAAAGGAACATAAGATAGACACCAGCAACAGTCACTGGAGGTACTGTGCTGGGGGTGGATAGGGCCAGTTACTTTCCCCTTGCTAAATAAAGAGAATCACCACATTAAAAGGTGCCTCTTTGCCAAGTTATCAAGGGATTTGCCAAGTTAGCAAGGGTTATATTGTTTTAAATTTTGTACACCGCATAGAGATGTGCATATCAGGTGGTATTAAAATATGCTAAATAAATAAATAATAAACAAGATGGCGGATGTGTAAACATTTGAGGTGCAAGTGGGCTAACTTGTGAACTGCCTAACCAATTGGAACCAAATTAATTACAGCTGTAGGGACTCCTAAGGATACCTCAGTGGTATAGTTTGTAATGATGTCCTTCACCCTGATTCAAGATGGTGGATGCATGAATGTTTGAGGCACAAGTGGGCTAACATGTGAACTGCCTAGCCGATTTGGACCAAATTTAGTCAAGTTGTAGGGCTACCGATAGGAAAGTAGGCAGATTGGTTCTTACCAAAACAATTTGTTTTGTTTTATAGATTGTGAGCCCTTTGGGGACAGGGCTATTAATATTTAGAAAATAAATGCTGTGTGCCACTTTGAGCCAATGGGATATAGAGGGATATAAATCAAATAAGCAAACAAACAATTAACAAGGTTTATTTCCCCTTTCAAAAATGCTAACATTACAGATTGTTTGTTTGTTTGGCTACCATATTTTTATACACACACACACACACCCCAGCCTGTGTCTGTCACTGAAACAGGTATCTCAATCCATATAAGGAAATCTGCACATGTAAATAGTCTTTTGAATAGCTTTGTATTGCCATTTGCTAGACTGGGAATATAAATTGGATGCACATCCACATTCTTTCCCTTGAATAACATGTCAACAGCTTGTTTACATGCAACTAGCCCTGGATTGAGTCCAGAACATTCAGATAATATGAATTATATTAAAATCTATTTCACCATTATAACGTCATCAGGAGAAGGCATAAACTCCCTAAATATCTGCCTGGAGGGAGTGATAGGCTGAATGAAAGATAACACAAACTGAGACTGAATCCAGATAACACGGAGGTACTTATTGTGCAATGTTTGAACTTGGGAGATGATTTTGATCTGCCGATTCTGGATGGGTTCACACTTCCCCAGAAGGAACAGGTATACAGTCTGGGGGTGCTTCTGGATTCACACCTCTCACTGGTGTCCCAAGTTGGGGCAGTGGCCGGAGGTGCTTTCTATCAGCTTTGGCTGATATGCCAGCTGCATCCATTTATTGAGATAAACAACCTCAGAACAGTGGTACATATGCTGGTGTAACCTCCAGATTTGACTAGTGCAATTCGTACTATGTGGGGCTGCCTTGTACATGGTCCAAAAACTGCAGCTGGTACAGAATGCTTCAGCCAGGTTGGTATCTGGGTGTTCTCAAAGAAACCATATTACTCCTATACTAAAAATGTGGCTGCAGGGGCATATCTAGGGTGAGGCAGGCAGGGCACATGCCCCGGGCGCCACTTGAAGGGGGCGCCATTTTTTTAAAATTTAAAAAAATGGCCACTGAAAACAAAATGGACATCGCACATGCTCAAATGGCCTCTATGAGGCCCTAGGCCATGCCAGGCCTCGCAGATGCATTTGAGCATGCGCAGAAGCCATTTTATTTTCAGTGACCATTTTTAAAATATATATATATATTTAAAAAATGGGCACTGCACATGCTCAAATGGTCCCTGCGAGGCCTTAGAGGCCAGAGGGGGGAGGGGAAACCTTTGCATACCCCCCGACAGCCTGTAGGAAGCCCCCCAAAGGGGCTACAGGTAATTTTATATATATATATATATATATAAGTCACTGTACACATATTTAGTTTGGCACTATGTACAGAGAATCAGGGCTTGTGAATACTGAGCTGAAGCTTATGAGCTAGAATAGTATTCATTTGCTCTTATTTTGCTTCTTGTGATAAGTGAGTTAAATGTGATGTCTTAATAATATGGCTATTAATGGTGAGTTTGTCTTTGAATCAGTGTGAAATCCTTAGTATTAAGGCCCACTGGGAGTTTATTGCTCTCTTTCTCTCATTTTAACTGTCTTTCTGAAAGACTAGAATATATTCCAAGCAGTGACACAGTTTACTCTGCATATCCTTTAATGATTTTCAGAGTATCTGGGAAAAGTCAAATTCTCCATTGATTTTTAAAACTTATGTAATAGTGATGCTACAATGCATAGTAGAGAATTAGACAGGCACTTCTGTTTAGTTTTCCAAGTACTCCTCCACATAGTATTTGGGTATTTCATGAGCCCCAGCATACAGAAATTTGTAGTTTTCCAGCATTTTTTGGTCTGGCTACGTCCACTGCTAAATAGTTTTTGAAATATTAAAAGATTAATGAGCTTGACTTGTATTTTTGAGCTGATATTATGGTAAAGTGATCTGAAAGATGAGTGTCAGATGTTTGGACAGGGGGCGCAATTTCAGTGCTTGCCTAGGTGCTATTTTCCTTAGATACGCCTCTGACTGGCTGCCAATAGGATTCCAGGCAAAATACAAGGTGCTGGTTATAACCTATAAAGCCCTAAACAGCTTAGGACCTGGGTATTTAAGAGCATGTCTTCTTCGCCATGAGCCCCACCATCCATTGAGATAATCTGGAGATAATCCAGAGCTTGTCTGGTGGCTATGCAGGGTAGGGCCTTCTCTGTGCCAACCCAAGACTCTGGAATGTGCTTCCTGTTGAAATAAGAGCCTCCCCATCTCTGACAACTTAAAAAAGTGTCTAAAGACTTGTTTTTTCATCCAAGCTTTTTAAATGGACTGTGGTTTTAAATTATTTTAAGGTTTTTATTTTTCACTTGTGTTATGCTATAAATCACTTAGAGATGAAAGTTTGGGGCATTATACAAATTTGAAGAAAAATGAATTGAAATAAAAATAATAAAATAAAATAAAACAACAACTATTATTATTATTATTATACATTCTAGATGAGATAAGCAGGATTTTACTCATTTTAGATTTTTGCATCTTCACAGAGCACTTGAAAATTGCCTGAGTGGAAAATGGGGGGGAAAACAACTGTCTCTGAAGAAAGAACTGGCATCATTCTCCACTTCATTGTTGAAAGCAAGCCTGCTTATATGGTGAAAAAATATTGGCAGAGGCAGGAGAGGAAAATCTCCAGAAAGGAATAACTTTACTCAGAGCTGGCAAACACTCTGGAATCGTTACTTTTAAATGTAAATAAATGAAATTTATTATTATAAATTATAACTAAAATTATAAATAAATGAAATTTATTATTGTATATTAACAATGACAATAATAATCAATGGTACAAAGTGGAGAACTTAGCAAAAGGAGAACTTGGTAGCAATCATGATCAAATATGCATCTATCAGGAGTGAGTGATGGGAGGACAAGCCAAACCTACACACACACACACACACACACACGATTATAATTAGGGTAGGAGACGCCTCCTACCCTAATTCAGGAACTGAGGGTGCTCCCGCGTACTGATCATCTGCAACTTAAAACCAAGGTCAGAGAGGGAGGAAGTGACCATGTGGGAAGTAGCAGCTGGGTAGGAGAGGTTTTCATCCTTGCTCAATCATCAGCCGGGCACAGATGCTGGGTAAGATGAACCTCTCCTACCCAGCTGCTGCTTCCAACACAAAGACGATCTGCAAACAAGAGTGCACTCCACTCCCAAATTAGAGTAGGGAAAGCTAATTATAATTGTGTGAACTGCCCTACTATGTGAAAAATAAGTTCCTTTTGCCTTTTGTTTTCAAATTACACCCAGGTTGGATTCTGGTTGCAGCAGCAGGAGCTGCTGCTCTAAAAAAAACCTCCTCCACTTGGCTCTGCCTCACTTACTCACTTGTGTGCATATGTCTGAGTGAGAGGGACAACAGAGATACTAGCCAAGTAGGCTATGTATGGGCAGAGGCATTATTCAGATGCCAGGAAACTGTGCCTTTTCCTGAGAGAAAATGAGAGAGAGGGGCATGTGCAATGACTTGAGAGAGAGAAAACTTGAGAGAGAGGCATGTGCAATGGCTTCTCTCTTAAACTTAATAAACAGTCTGCAGCTATGTACAGGAACAACTGACAGGTGCATGATAATTGATAAAGATGTAGGTTGTCGAGAGACTCTGTCTTTTGGTCAGTTGAGCAAAGTAGTCTCACTTCCTCTGCCATGCTTGCCTCCTCAAGAGGCTGTGTGTATATGGAGCGCGGACTTGTGGAGAGGATCAAAGGCATCTCAGGAGAAGCTCCTGGGTGGTGAATATTTGGTGTGGGGGAGCTGAGAGTAAACACACCAGGGCAAGGCACTGTCTTTGCCAATGGGGGGGCACTCTCTTCGGTAGCACAATAATCAAAAACAGCTGTAGACCAGGTCTTAGAAGGTCTGGTTTTTGTTCTCCCAATGATCTATATGAAATATTTGGCACATAATTCATTACCTCAACAACTTCCATTGCTCTCCCCGCCCTCCCTGCCCCATTGATTTAACAGCAGTTTCAGGGAGCAATTTCCACTGCAGAAAGGACATGGAAGGTGCAGGGAGATAGGATTAAATAAACCTTCCCACATGGGATAATTGATCACAGATCTCCCAGCATCTCATCTATTTTGGCCCTGGGAGATATATAATGTTAGAAAGGATCACGAGGTTAATCTAATTCAGTATCATGTGTGCAGAAAGTAAATCCTTCATCCTATTCCTAAAGTACTTACAAGATCCCTACTGAACTCTCTAGTGATGGTGAATCATCAATCAGTCATTCATCCAATTTCCTACTTCTGATTGTGTCTAGTAATCATTATTTAACTTCATTCATGAGCAACTGCCTTGAAGAAAATTCAGATTATTTTTTTTAAAAAAAAAACAACAAACAAATTCATTGTTTTAATTAGAATTTATAGATAGAATTGATGTTTAAAATTTTATGGCATTTCTGTGACAGTCTTCAATCTGATATATGCAATAGAAACACGCAAGAAAATTTAAACACTGAAGGTGGGAGCAAGGAGCTGAGATTATCCATTTTCCAGCAACACAAAAGTTGGAATGTTAAGCCTATAAACATTTTGATATTTTATTTTCCAACAGTTAGTTATCAGGAAGTGCCTTAAAAAGCTAAGACCATAAGCCCACGCACATTGAATTTGGGGGGGGGGGCTTGCTTCTGAAAAACCCCCAACAAAAACAAAA